>NW_025964334.1:25816630-26196630 GCF_023055435.1 Haliotis rufescens | reverse complement strand
CTAACAATAACATCAGCAACAGCAACAAAGTCACATTAGCATCACCATCAGCAAAAACAAAGCTAACATTAACAACAGCAGAAGCAGGAACAACAAAAATATAAACAATATAAACAGCAACAAAGTCACATTAGCATCACCATCAGCAAAAACAAAGCTAACATTAACAACAGCAGAAGCAGGAACAACAAAAATATAAACAATATAAACAGCAACAAAGTCACATTAGCATCACCATCAGCAAAAACAAAGCTAACATTAACAACAGCAGAAGCAGGAACAACAAAAATATAAACAATATAAACAGCAACAAAGTCACATTAGCATCACCATCAGCAAAAACAAAGCTAACATTAACAACAGCAGAAGCAGGAACAACAAAAATATAAACAATATAAACAGCAACAAAGTCACATTAGCATCACCATCAGCAAAAACAAAGCTAACATTAACAACAGCAGAAGCAGGAACAACAAAAATATAAACAATATAAACAGCAACAAAGTCACATTAGCATCACCATCAGCAAAAACAAAGCTAACATTAACAACAGCAGAAGCAGGAACAACAAAAATATAAACAATATAAACAGCAACAAAGTCACATTAGCATCACCATCAGCAAAAACAAAGCTAACATTAACAACAGCAGAAGCAGGAACAACAAAAATAAAAACAATATAAACAGCAACAAGAACAAAACCAGCATTAACATTAGCGACAGCAACAATAAAAAAACTAACAATAACATCAGCAACAAAGCCACATTAACATCATCAGCAGCAAAAAACTCAAACACAAACACCACATCCCGGTGTGATGGAACTACTCGCCTGGAGAGAAGGGGTAAACCGTTCCGATTGCTGTATCACATCAATGATACATGTTATCATTACATCTACGTTATTACTTCTAAGTACCTACTGTATCTTTAACGACCAAGAGTACTGAGACCACGACAGTCTGTTCCCAACCAGGCGCAGGCACCGAAGAGGCATACTCTATCTCAGCTATGGCATTGACGTTTTCAAAACGTTGCCATGTTGATGCAGGTGTTTTCACTTCGATTGAAACTTTTATATTTTGTTATTATTGTTTAATGTTAAATTGTGGTATCATATAATTCACATTATCCTGATAACATAGGGACTCGAACAAGTCGAAGGGAGGTGGATGATGGCGATCTACAGGTAACCGTCATCACCTTAATACATTCTTAATAAAGCAATGCAACCTATCACCAGTGTCCATGTGATCCTGACGTGGTGATACAAAGAGAACAATAAAACGAAAAACATACCATCCCAACCTGAAAATCCTAGACATCTTTCTATGCAAAAAGGATGTAAATCCGAGTCTAATACCTTCATGACGAAGAAGAATTTAATGATAAAAAAACCAGATTATTTATTTAAAAATTAGATCTAAGAAAAGAAATGATAAATACATCACCACAGTCGTTGTCTTTTTGTCGTTAAGTGTTATGAATAACCGATGAGATCTACTGATGATTAGACGGATTATTCAAATACAAAACTAGAACACACAAAAGGATCGTGGTGCCACTTAGATATCAAAGCTATTTCTATAAGTAATGACACTAATACTAAGAAAGATGATTTGTATTTGCATGCCGATCCGGCTTTCCCTTCAGACGTATACCATGTCAGCCTTTAGTTGACATGTTACTCTATGCTATAAGGCATAACAAGAAAAAAACTTTAAAAATTGATATTTCTTTTCTTCTTGATATATAAAAAGTATGACGGGATATTGGGATGAAGCCAAGCCGTGAAGGGTTCATATTGAGTCCTATTGTTACTAAATGATGTATGATCAAACATTCCGCTTAAGGCGGATACTATCTCCCTCAAGCTATATTTGAGACTTGTCCCATGAAATATTCAGACCTTGTTTCAGATATGTTTTTGTTCGCGTCAAGACTTACCCTCGACGCTCACCGTGCATGTCTTTGACCTTGACCTGGATTCGATCTTAATAAGCATTCCGGTGTTTCATTATGACCCTTGAAGGCTGAGAGGGCAAGGTTATTTTAATAGCATTAATAAAGTTGTCTCTTACATCGAAGAGTCTGTGAGTTTGGTTTTCGCCGCTTTTTAAAATATTCCACCAATACCATTGTCCCCATATGGGGAATCGAACCCAGGTTTTTGGCGTGACGTCGGAACGCTATAACTACTAGGCTAAACCAGTGCCCCTACATGTTAAGAGGCGAGGGTAAATAAGTTCAACGTCGAAAGATTATTTCACTCATATAGAGCCTGCCTGTGTGCTGTTGCTTGTGCTAGTCCAGACTTATAGCAGTTTCATAGAGCTAGCCCACTGAGATACCATGCCGCATGTTTAACATGTATATACCATGCCACTAAGGCCCTGTTTTATCCCATTAATACTCAGCTCCAGGCAGGGTAACAACAAGTACCATATCCGACGTTCCATTTGAACGTTTACATTTGAAAAATGCAACATTTGAACAGGGTTCTATTGTGATATTATTCCGCTTTAAGATTTCGGGGACGTGGGGTACCGAGATACTGAAGCTTTCAATACACCTTCAAAATTAGAACTAGTGATATACAATGCAATTATTGGCCATTTTACAGCACTACATAACCAGACACTGAAACACCCTTTTTAATGTGACTCCGAACCAAACATAGTTTAGTTGGTACCATCTGTAATATATTTGTAATCCCACTAAATTACCAACAGGCTGGTCTGGTTACATCTGAGATCATCCAGCTAACGGTGACAAAATATATCAGTCGGATTGCGCAAGCATTCATCTCCCACAATGGACCAAGAATGAGCTTGATTACTTCAAAAATATTACTTGGGGCACGTTTCCCTACAATAGGGACTATCTTGACTGATCTGTGTCCTGGATTCCAGATGGTGAGTGCAGGCTCTGGTCATTCACTGCACATCTACCCCAGGCCATCTGGGCATCGGGACCCATCGCGTTATGTATGGAATAGCAACCTAATCGTGGCTGTAGTGTGGGGAGAAAAAAAGTAGTGTGGGCTTAAGTAGCCACGGTAACGATTCTGGTCAGCAGGACAGGGCAGGAGTTGATTATCTCTACAAGAAGACGATGTAGCAGAATGTCTGTAACACGCCAAGCTGCAGCGAGTGCCTGGCGTCGCTGATGGTTATCACAGTGGTCTCCATCCAATGCGGTTTTAACTGTGAAGGTTAAGACAAAGTGCTGTTTTTAGCCCTCTATGTTTATGATAAAAACGAAATTCCAAGTAAAATGTGTTGGTAAATTATACTTTAACTTGTTAACCGTAAAAAACAATTTAAACATGTTAACCGTAAAAAACAATTAAACATGATTTACCTTTTTTCGATTTATTTTTGCTTAAATGATTTTACTGTACATATTATGTTAATGTGTCATAATGTTGTTCTTTTTAGAAGCACTTACCATGAGCCTACAAGTATGTCTTTAAGATTTAATCTGAACTGCTATGTTGTTGAAGATGGACGAAATATTTTTAATCTGTTAATTTAAACGACTTTCATTTTTTTAATTTCCATGTTGCCTTGCAAAGGTAGTGTTTCGTAAGCACGTAATTTTTATATTGCTTTTAATTTTTAATTTTCAATTTCCATGAACGGTGTTCGAAAGGTTTGAGGTACCAAGACATTGGCGTTTTTTCCACCTCAATATGCAATACAAACGACTTCAGGAACACGACATATTATAGGTTAGAATTGGCCCCAGTCAACTTCATTCGTTACCACTCGCCCCTTTCCGCAACCTGCAAGAAGACTCGTCCCCTATCGATGAATGTTATGTGCGAAAATACGACAAACCAAACGGAATGCGCGTATGATTTCAGGTTTTTTGTCAAAGAATCCCTCAGAAACATTTTTTGATTTTACATATGTCTTGCATGTAAAAATATACCGTATAATTACTGTATAATTCCGCATGCCCAGATGTGCTTTAAATTGCATCTGAAATATATATAATATATGGGGAAATATATGTGAACCATTACGCAACGAGTTGACAATTGTTTTAGGTATGCCCGTTTGCGTTAAGACGGAACCCGGTAGCAAAAATGGTCATGAGAGGGGCACGAGTCGCTATTCGGTTTGTCCCGGAATAACACGAGTTGGTCACGAATGTATCAACCTATGCTGGTCGCAAGAGGTGACTTAATGAAGCTGGTGGTCAGGCTCAGTGACGTGGTTGGTGGCGTGCCAACGTAGACCCACGACGTGGAACGTTACTTATAATATCAATCACTGGATTCTCTGGTCGACAATTTACAGGCCGCAATCGAGTTCGGCGTTGAACTGAAAACACACATTGAGTGATCGTATCATAATGGTACATCAACGGTTATTTTATTACCCATAGGGTTAGAAATAACGAGTTCATAAAAACCGGCAGTGTTGACGTCATTCGATTCTTATTGTACGTAAGGTCGCAATAACATCACATTAGAAACGACGTCATAGCTGAAGATTGTTGACGTTATTCGACAATTGTGGTTTTCTAAGACGGTGGTCGTGATCAGTGCATTGTTTTCAAGGGGGCTTAAATGTATTAGGAAACAAAGGGTAATAAAACAATTATTACACTCGCATGTGCACCATACTGATTTTACGAGACTCGTGTAAGAAATCATGCATTACCCTCGTTCTCGGTCGGGAAATACAAGAATGCACTCGTTTCGTAAAATGAGTATGACACACATGTTCGTATGACACTCTCTATTTATATTTCAAGATCACTTTCTGACTTTAAAAAGATGATTTTCTGACATTTTACCCATTTTGACAAACTTGCATTTACGACACATAATATCCTTCTCCATGCCTGCCTCATCCAATGATTATGAGTATATTTGTTTGTATTATATTTTATTAAGATATTGATTCATGTGTACTCTCAAGTTAAATGGTAGAAAGTTTGAGTAAAAGTGGTTGACATTTTGATATGCCATTTCTTAATAATGAGACCGTTATCCGAAGCCAGTGTGGAGATCTTATTCAACAGACCGACTCCTATCAATATTTATGCATGATAAATGTCACAGCTGGAAAACGTCGATCCTCGAGTGGTACTTGTATCTATTGTACACCAATGAACACCGGGCACACAAGAGACGGTGTCTTGAACTCCGTGGTGTTCAGATTAAGTAAGGGTGTTTGTCTTTACAAAGGGATGTGTTTTCAAACCACGAGAATGTCCCTTGAGTACATGGTGCATCGCATTCCCCTCTGCGGTTATCTTCGGTCTACCGCCTACATCAAATATACCAGCGTTCACGTAGAGGCTAGTTCCCCGGAGGAAAGCATAATTGCATCTTCAACAATATGTAACAGCCAAATTCAAATTTGGCGAAAAAATAAAACCGACATATACGAGATAAAACCGTTCGTGTACAGATCACCGCACTGAGGTTATTGACGCCAAGCGTCTGTGGTAGGATTACCTTGTCTTACATTCTTTGTCCAAAAAAATAGAAAAGATGTTTGGTACTGTGGTATTTCTTTGTAATGTCTCTTTAAACCTCCGCTCTCAATATCACATGGTAAAAAGGATTCATGTTCAAACAATCTTTTATATGATTTTTATACGTTTACGTCATTTACCTGTTTTTTGCAATGGTGGTTTGATTATGTGTTTTTAAAATGGTAATTCTATACAAAAATGACAACTAGGAAGACACGACAAATCGTCCCAGAATCAAGACAGACTGGTGACGTCATGCAGATGAGGCTGGCTTCCACTGAGTCACGCTGCGACATTTAAATGCGATTCCTACCAACGACTACGCAATATATCTGACCACAAACCTTGTAACGTGAATCAGCATCATGTTTCACATGTGCAACGTGAATCATAGCAGCCCTGAGACGAACCAGATCTAAACTGGTTATGCAAATCATGATCGTATTGATATGTGAATCACGCTTTTGATAGCGATTTGTCATGTGAATTGCGATTCCTTCAGTGTTGAGACCAATAACACTCTTTCGTCTTCACTTCAGAAAGTGTCGTAAAGATTATCATTAATACTTCGAGGTGGAGTCAGAGTACCGAGAGGTGAAGTGGGAAGGTGGGGTAGCATGTAGCTGTGTCACGGTGTGTGGGGGGGGGGGGGGGGGGGGTGGCGTCTGGGATATATGGGGAGACGTTTCACTGTATGGTCATAACACACTGACGCGAGGGACTGGGTTAGGACCAAGAATCAATCATCCAAATTCATCCCAAACTCACTTTGTTGTCTATCTGCAAACTTTAATATTCAAATTGTGATGACACCATGTGTCGTCACTAGTGATTCATCATAATAACAGACCGCCTCCGTGGTCTAGTGGTAGAGCGTCCGCCCGGACAGCGGAAGATCCGGGGTTCGATCCTCGGCCACGTCATACCAAAAGACGTTAAAAGATGGTACTTGTTGTTTCCCTGTCTGGCGCTCGGCATTAAGGGGCTAAAACAAGGACTGGTCGGCTCGGAGTCAGTATACTGTGTCTGAGTGGGGTATTCATGTTAAACTGCGGCACGGTATCTCAGTGGGCTAGCACTATAACTTGGCATCAGTCCGGACTAGTACAAGCAGCCACACAAACACACACACGTAAATGCACGTCGCTATATAAGTGCAATAATCTTGGACGCGACGTTAAACCCCATCATAATATGCTTACTGTACAGTCGAAATCGTACATGGACTCTGAGCTGAGAATTCTTGCTTGTAGCAGAAATGGAAATTGTTTTGTCACTTTTCATTATATGAGGTTATTCTCATTAATTAATTATAGACAGACTTACACTAGAACAAAAAATGGGCCAAGAACGTTGGAGCAAGACCGCGCACAAACTCGCGCGCACGCACGCACGCTCGCACACAGGATAAACACGAAGTTTAAATCAATCAATCTGTACACATATATACATCTGGTTCTTTAAGAAGGTGAGTAAGTAGAACTTGTATTGCACATATTGTGTTGAACCACGTCATTAGGTGGTCACCAAGCTCCTGTGTCCCGCCCTAAGCCTGGAGCCACTTCTCAAGACACTGCAGAAATTGAATTTGGATCCCAGATTATCGTTTGATTGGATGGGATCAGAGATTATTGCTTCTGATTGGATGCGATCACCGATCAATGTTTACCTTCCGGTGTGGCGTTCGAACACTACTGATGCAATCACTACAGGAGTGATTGATTTTTCATCTAGGCAATTTTCGTTATCGATGTATTAATCTGTATGCATGTACGGCTGATGGGAGAAATTTATCATGCTTGAGAAAAGCGTTAGAGAATTTATGGTTCATAACATTATTCTTACTCGGAAGTAAATCGTTTAAAAAGCGCAGAGGCTATCCTATGGCTTGACTTGCGTGGCTATTTCTGATGCAGTCAGTCGAAATATGTCACCTAATTTGAACGTTTCTTTTCAATATTGGCTTTGTAAATGACTAGGCCTGAGTGCTGAAACATTTCTCAACTTCTCGTTAAGCAGACCTAGTCGTTTCATTAGGATGGAAGTGACGCAACTGCCATCTTGCACTTTAACACTCCGCAATATAGGACACTTTAATGACATTTGCGCGAGGGCGTTTAGAACAATATTCATTTTTTAATAACTAGAAATAAATTTCCGAACTAGAAAGGTTGTTTAGGTGCTCTTTTCAATCAAACTGAGTTATACCATTTTTGCCGTCCCATGTGTTTGTGGTTGAGTTGTACGATCAATGAAACAACTCTTTGTTAATTGATTGGTCCGCTTTTATGCACAAATTGCAAGACTATTTTTCTGTCTTGGAGAAGAACTAGTGATTATAGTGGTAGTTGTGACAGTAGTGGTAATAGAGTTAATAATCAGTAATCAGCTTTTCCTTCGTGATGAATATATTTCCTCATTCAAGTACACGCTGTAGGATTCATTTTTGTCACACTTGTCAAACTAGTTGTAATGGTAATAGTAGCAGTAACAACTTTTTCCTTTTGATAGATGTATTTTCTATATGCACTGACGGTTTCCCCGACTCGTTAAGTTGTAGAATTAGCAGTATGAATAGTAGTTATAGCACCAGTAGTAGTTGTTGTAGACAGCAGAAGTTGTTGTAGTAGTAGTAGTAGGAGTAGTAGTAGTAGCAGCAGTAGTAGAAGTAGTAGTAGTAGTAGTAGTAGTAGTAGTAGTAGTAGTTTTAGCAGAACAATACAGAACACCACAGACCAATGTTGAATAAAGCAGAACCCATAGCTGAGAGATCAATGGAAAGTGATGCCATGGGGATTTCAAGGTAATTGATTCTAAGGTCTTTAAAGTTTTATCAAACACTTCAAAATGATTTTCTGACCCATTAAGAAAACCTTACAAGCAGCGGTAGTAGCAGCAGCAGCAGTAGTAGTAGTAGTAGTACTTGTAGTACTGGTAGTAGTAACAGTAGCAGTAGCAATAGTAGTAGTAGTGGCAGTAGTAGTGGTGGTGGTAGTTGTAGTTGTAGCAGTAGTAGTGGTGGTGGTCGTCGTTGTAGTGGTAGTTATGGCAGTCGTAGTGGCAGTAGTAGTGGTGGTGGTAGTTGTAGTTGTAGCATAGTAGTGGTGGTGGTGGTTGTAGTGGTAGTTGTGGCAGTAGTAGTGGTAGTAGCAGCAGCAGTAGTAGTAGTAGTAGTAGTAGTAGCAACAGTAGTAGAATTCAGTAGAATATCACAGAACACCACAGACCAATGTTGAATAAAGCAGAACCCATAGCTGAGAGATCAATGGAAAGTGATGCCATGGGGATTTCAAGGTAATTGATTCTAAGGTCTTTAAAGTTTTATCAAACACTTCAAAATGATTTTCTGACCCATTAAGAAAACCTGACAAGCAGCGGTAGTAGCAGCAGCAGCAGTAGTAGTAGTAGTAGTACTTGTAGTACTGGTAGTAGTAACAGTAGCAGTAGCAATAGTAGTAGTAGTAGTAGTAGAAGTAGTGGCAGTAGTAGTGGTGGTGGTAGTTGTAGCAGTAGTAGTGGTGGTGGTCGTCGTTGTAGTGGTAGTTATGGCAGTCGTAGTGGCAGTAGTAGTGGTGGTGGTAGTTGTAGTTGTAGCATAGTAGTGGTGGTGGTGGTTGTAGTGGTAGTTGTGGCAGTAGTAGTGGTAGTAGCAGCAGTAGTAGTGGTAGTTGCAGTAGAAGCAGTGGTGGTGGTGGTACTGTGGTACATCTCTAAAGGGGAAAAAAAGATAAAATCCACATCATCAGTCAACACTTAAACCTTTAAGCACAAATAATCATGGGCTTCCAAACAATTCGCAATATGTTAAATACGGAGTGTCAATAGCTGCTTTTACCTTTCAGTTTATAATACAAAAATGAAAATTGAACTGACAACTGACAATTAAATGTGAGGTGTTATAAAGGGTTTTAATTAAATAATGTGAGATAAATGATCTTCTCCCACGACCAAATACCACGTAAACCCTATTTCATAAATGTGATTTGCCGGTGCCTAGCCGAAAACGATGAATGTCAGCCACTCTTAATCTCTAGCCCTGATAACGCCATCGGGAAGTTTCTCCCGTTAATTTCACAAGATAAGAACTTCCAGGAATCAGTAACCTGCGTTGTTGTGAGGAATCGTACCCCTCACTTCAACTGACGTGGTAATCCCCCGCGTCCCTTAACTTATAACGCAAGGTATGGGAACATGAAGCGCGTGCAACACAGGCGTGCAACACAGGCGTGCAACACAGGCGTGCAACACAGGCGTGCAACACAGGCGTGCAACACAGGCGTGCAACAAAGGCGTGCAACACAGGCGTGCAACGAAGGCGTGCAACACAGGCGTGCAACACAGGCGTGCAACACAGGCGTGCAACACAGGCATGCAACAAAGGCGTGCAACACAGGCGTGCAACACAGGCGTGCAACACAGGCGTGCAACAAAGGCGTGCAACACAGGCGTGCAACACAGGCGTGCAACAAAGGCGTGCAACACAGGCGTGCAACAAAGGCGTGCAACACAGGCGTGCAACACAGGCGTGCAACAAAGGCGTGCAACACAGGCGTGCAACAAAGGCGTGCAACACAGGCGTGGAACACAGGCGTGCAACACAGGCGTGCTACAAAGGCGTGCAACACAGGCGTGCGTGTCTTTGTTGAATATTATGACAGAGAAAAATATAGAGGGTATATCATGTCAACTGTCTTGGTGAAAGAATATTGTCACACGAAGGAACATATTGTGACATAGAGAGAACTATAGTGGTATGTCATATTAACAAGCATCATAGATGAAGCCATTGTGACATAGAGGAACAGAGAGGGTATGTCATGTTAACAACTGCCATACGTAATGAATATTATGATATGTTCGATCATTAAGAGACATATTAACTGCCACACGAGTCCGTGTTGAATAATGCCTCATAGAAGAACGACCAGGAGTATACCACGTTAACACATAGAGGTACATATTGGAGTATACCACATTGACACATAGAGGAACACATAGGGAAAACCACGTTTACACATAGAGGAACATATCGGGGTATACCACGTTAACACATAGAGGAACATATAGGAGTATACCACGTTAACATGTAGAGGAATATACAGGGTCATACCACGTTTACACATAGAGGAACATATCGGGGTATACCACGTTAACATGTAGAGGAACATACAGGGTCATACCACGTTAACACATAGAGAAACATAGTCGGGTATACCACATTGACACATAGAGGACCACATAGGGAAAACCACGTTTACACATAGAGGATCATATCGGGGTATACCACGTTAACATGTAGAGGAACTTACAGGGTCATACCACGTTAACACATAGAGGAACATGTAAGGGTATACCACGTTTACACATAGAGGAACATATCGGGGTATACCACGTTAACATGTAGAGGAACATACAGGGTCATACCACGTTAACACATAGAGAAACATAGTCGGGTATACCACATTGACACATAGAGGAACACAAAGGGAAAACCACGTTTACACATAGAGGAACATATCGGGGTATACCACGTTAACATGTAGAGGAACATACAGGGTCATACCACGTTAACACATAGAGGAACATGTAAGGGTATACCACGTTTACGCATAGAGGAACATATGCGAGTATACCATGTGAACACATAGACGAACATATTGTGTATACCTCGTTAACAACGAGTTAGGACAACTGTCTCGCGGATCGATTACACCCGCGAATAGGGTGTGACTTGTTTAATATAAAAAACATGTTGTTACAACTTTTGTAAATTACCAGAATAGCTTGACAACAGTATTATGTTTTTTTTGCGCGTAGACTTCTTGCTTTAGTATCAACATATGTTGTGCCTTTGAAATGTGGCACAACTACCCTAATCTGGCATATGTGTAATAATGGAATGTGAAGTGATAGTACAATTGCGCATAGTGATAGTAGTTGTTAATACATGTATGTTGATAATCGTAGTCGTCGTTGGCGACTGTGGTGGTAGTCGTAGTCGTGGTAGTGGTAGCGGTAGTGGTAGTGGTAGTGGTAGTGGTAGTGGTAGTGGTAGTTGTAGTAGTACTAGTAGCAGTAGTATGTGGTAGTTGGTAATAGTAGCAGTTGTAGTAGCAGTAGTAGTAGTGGTGGTGGGGGTGGGGGTAGTAGTAGTTGTTGTATATTATTGCTATAGTCAGTTGTCATCGTCACCGGTTACGGTATGGACAGCAGTATGAGGTAGTCGAGGTTCGAAATCTGCCCGCATCATCATATGTCAATACAATTACTTTCTTCATTCAATCCCCTACGCCGTGTTTCAAATGACGAAACTGAGGAAACCCGCTGTACGTATGCATATGGATACACAAAACAACTAGATGTTGATGCACATGCAAACCGAACGCCTGACTATCAAGCGTAGACACGGGGTGTATGCATACCGCCTTCCTTCCTCCACTCCGTGGAGCGTACTCCTTCACCTTAGTTGACATTACCTCTCGTGGAGGTGCTGCAGTGTTGTCTCAAGCGTTCGAGAAGGTATCAGCAGCTCTCTTAATCGAATCATAAATCACCTTAATGACCTGTAATTACATCATTGGAACTCACAATGATTGAAACTCATAACTCAGAGATATTGCCTGCTTCCGATGTGACGGGACAGTACACGCGTAAAGATAACAACGTTGGGCTAATGTCATACCTCATCCACACAAAGTACTTCTAGACTCAATTGATGAACCTCTCCCAATCAGCACTCCGGTATGTGTGCATGGTTAACGTAAATGTAGGGCTTGCTGGAATGCCCATGTGGCACCTCAAGAGAACGGAACGGTAACCCATTTAATCCGTAGGACATGCTGCTCGATGGTGCTGACGATAGGATCGCCAGACAGAAGGTTATTGTGCGCATGTAATAAATTAAAATTAATTAGAACATTATTACACGATGAAAACATATTGCATGTACATTATGTTTAACTATTACTTTTACTGATATCGGAAGGTACTTATTTCTTTTTATTGACGGTGTCTGTCTTGATATTAAAACATTAGTTTCATGGAAAATGTAAGTTTGAGCTGAGGCTAAATTACTTGCTTAAACTATAAAACCAAGACAATGGCCAAAGGCCACATAAGTCTCAAGCGAAGGAACACGGGGTGTGTCAGTATGGTTTTACGCTGCTTTTAGCAGTATTCCAGAAATATCACGCGGGGGTGGGGGTGGGAGTGGGGTACCAGAAATGGGCTTCACACATTGTACCCATGTCGGGAATCGAACCCGGGTCTTCGGCGTGACGAGCGAACGTTTTTTATCAACGAGGCTTCCCGACCGCCCCGAAGAAACTCGGAATTATTTACATTTTCAGGTGTATTCGTTGACAATGCTGTTACTGTACCTAGTGTATGCCTTTGCATCGGCCAAGAAATATTTAATGTATTTGTGCAATGAACAACACAGCCCAATGCATGCAATAGACAGTGACGTGTATGAGTTTTAAAACTTATTAACAGAAGTCAAAAGTACAAAGTTACTTATAATGATCTCTTAACCGAGTTATTTTACATTGTTTTCACACACGGATGCATCAACATTAAATCATAAATGTATATGGTTTCTTAACTACTGTAAAATACAAATAAAATACGGCTCGGGAGTAATGGAGACGCATAACGGTTCACCGAGGCGCGATGACCGTACTAATCAACTTAATCAAAATAATTTACAGTATATGACATTTTTAGAACGTTTACCACACTTCATAATGTAACATCCGATTTGTTCGGAGCAAATGGCCAATGGGCGGAACTGTCGTCATGTGCAAAAATACCACGTTATCAAAATATCAGAACATAAAAAACAGAATAATAGAAAAAAGTATAACAGAAAATGAGAAACAAAATGGAAGTCATCAGAAGCCTAAAGACGACATTTCTATTGGAACATAAAATAGTATTCTTTCTCTGCATTGACTATATGAAGTCATATTGAATACGATGCCACACCAGTCCCTCAGTTTGTAGTTCCATCTTTTAATAAGTCTTACCATTTTCGACAAACAATTCTGAAAAAACATGATCTCCATGTTATGAAAAAACAGTAAAGTTCAAAGTCACACGTACGATCCCTATTACTTCAAGGTTCGATGTGACGCACAAATTGACAACTGATTGATCTTAGGGTTCACTGTAACTGAGTCTGTTTATTAAAGTCGCTTACTTTTTTTCTTTTTTCATAATTTGTTTATTTTCTAGAGCATTTACACGGTTTTGCCTAAATATATATTCAAAGAAATAAAATAAAACAAACAAACAAACAAACAAACAAACAAACAAACAAACAAACAAACAAATTAATAAATAAATAAATAAATAAATAAATAAAGAATGACAGTTTGACCATTGAGTCTGTTTATCAAAGGCATTTACACGGTTTTGCCTAAAAATATATTCAAAGAAATTAAATAAAATAAATAAATAAATAAATAAATAAATAAATAAATAAATAAATAAATAAATAAATAAATAAATAAATAATGACAGTTTGACCAAAGTTTATGAAAGTAAAATCTATTACAATTAATGACGGCAGTTGCTTTCTACTTAAGCAATTTCGGCATATCAGCAAGCTGTGGACATCACGATAGATCTAAGTAGCAATATACAAATACAAACGGGAGGTTCAAGAACAGGATCGAAGCCAACCAAGACCACGCCTTGAACACCTTCACGAAACACAGATGCTGGGTTGGCAATAAGCAAATAAGTCACACGTCTTACTAATTCCCCCTGTTCTCCATATACAGAGCCACGTGTTCTATCGTGGGTGGAGTGTTTGGGTCTGGAATTCATACCTTTAACACCGAGCTACCTACGCAGGATTAAAATACTTGCTTTGTACGCGGTTCAGGTGGCACACGCTAATGTTCGTAAGTCTACAAGATATACATGGCCACAGAACTTGCGCAATCCGACCTATACGTTACCGATGCTAAGTCGGGATGAAGGTATTGACTGTAATTGATTTACGTAAAATTAGATCACTTCTCATCAAGCGGAATATTGATGTCACAGTTTAGGGTAATCGATTGACAGATCGAATCGATTTATACTGTCGCGAAAGTGAAGGGAATAAATAAATATTCAGAGAATCTTCTGAACGGAGTGGATAAAAGATATTTTTCGAGATAGGAGACTTGCTTTTGGACATTTTTTTTTATATAGGTAGAGTAGGATAACATTATAAGTTGTGAGGTACAGACCACGTGTTATTCTTGGGGGAGGCGGCTGGGATTTTATTTTGAAACAGAAAATGCTTTTGGTCAGTACTTCAAGACGTACAAACCGCCCCCGTGCTCTAATGGATAGAGTGTGTGCTCGGTTCAATCCACGGCCAAAAAACGTTAAAATTGTGTTAGGTTGTTATTTAACGCCGCACTCAGCAATATTCCACTATATGACGGCGATCTGTAAATAATCGAGTCTTGACAAAACAATCCAGTGATTGACATCATGAGCATCGATCTACGCAATTGGGATACGATGACATGCATAAAAAAGATGGTATGTGTTGTGATACCCTGCCTGGCGCTCGGCATTCAGGGGAGATAACAAAGTTTTTTGGCTCGGAGTGAGTAAACTGTGTCTGTGTGGGGGTATACAAGTTTAACTGCAGCATGGTATCACAGTTGGCAAGCAGAATAAAACTGGTATTAGTACGAAAGGATGCAAACAGCCACACACACACACGTGCAGGCACGTAGCTATATAAGCGCAATAATCTTGACCGCGACTTTAAACCCCATTTCACCTCCATCTTCAAATCATACAAAATTACTTCTATGAAAGTAGAAACCATACCAGTTTTGGGGCATTCAATCTAAAACATCAACGTCAGAGAATATACAGTCTCGCTTATCCGACGAAACAGATTCCATTGGGCGTAAAAGGCTAATTCATCGTTATCAAAACATTAGTTTTCTGTACATCCAGTATGTTCAAAGGATTTTTTTTATAAATCCTGATGACAATTTTGACAAGGATTTTCGGGAACATATTATTTACATGCACCACAATATCGTAAGATTGACCGATAAGTGTTATTTTCATTAAAATGTCAACCAGCTGTTTCGTTGTCGGGCAAATATCATAGCTTATACTGTCGTTGTCTACATAGCAGTATCTTGTTCTCCAACCAGATCCTATCGTTTTCTTTATAGTTTTTTTAAGTGCATTGCACATGATGTATTGAGATAATCTTATTCATTGCTGAACTTAATAACGTTTCAAGATAACATATAGTCTATGTTTTTATTGTTTCAGAGAACAATTAGTGATTGTGATAGTATCTTCATTTATCTTGATATCTTGATATCTTGATATCACTCCATGTTGATGGTGTAAAATATATCAAGTTGACATTGATGAATTATAGAAATGTATATCAAACTTATTCAATCTTTCAGTGTTGTAGAACACCAAATACATTTTTAGTTGTGAGTTATGAACGCGAGCGACTTTCTCCAATTGATAACCATTGGCGTTTGGGCTATGTTTTGTAGTAACAGTCTTGAACGCTAATTGTAGTGATTGTAGACACCGTGTTTTATAAAGAGGCCGTTATGACAGAAAATAAAAGCAGCAAAACCCTTTCCATAATAAGAACTTTCTACTAAACGCGGTCCGTTGTACGATTCCGACTGTATCATGAGTCTGTGTTTATGAAACAAACAGTGATGATACCAGGTGTTCGCGAACAGGTGAGCGTACCTGCTCCACCAGTAGCACGCGTCACAAACACATGAAAAGTTAAGCCATTTGATCATCTGGAAAAAGCACGGATACATACGGTACAAGTCAAAAAGGGAACTGCATCTGACATCACTGATGCGTTAATTTGGAAATGTCCCCTACATCTACCATAACATCTTTTGAAGGCTTTACTGAGGCCTTGAAGGTTGATCAAACAATATTTGAGCATGAATCATATGACGCTCTGTGACCATTATTTAACGACATCAGATCATCGATATATTTGTAGCTTAATTTGGCCAAATTCCCTTAAATTGATTTTGCCCATCCGAGAAGAGATTTTGCATAAAGAAACCGATCAGCAAAGGGGGTGGGGGATGGGTGGGGTGGGGGGTTGGGGGGGTCGTGCAAAGTTGGTGCCCATGGGGATGCCTATTTTTTTACTAAATATCCTATTCCCAAATTTCACATGGAGGTTACTTATGAGAAAGTCGAGCATTTCACATATTGTTTTCTCAGTAAAGTTCAGATGACATTTTGCTTTCAATTTTGACAAATTGCCTTGAATCTTTGAAGATAGATATGTAACTATCTACTGTCACAACATCTGGTGACAATGCCCTTGGCTGAATTTTCCTCAAGGTTTTCGTGCGGGATAGTGGTATACAACGTTGAAATATCAAATGTTTTGACGTAGTTGAACTTAGTTAAGATTACATAAATTCAACAAAGTTGTATGGTTAATATTTGTGACAGGGATTTGATGGTACATTTGCTGGATCCAACAATATATCTCTCGTTCTACGGATTTGATGGTACATTTGCTGGATCCAACAATATATCTCTCGTTCTACGGATTTGATGGTACATTTGCTTGATCCAACAATATATCTCTCGTTCTACGGATTTGATGGTACATTTGCTGGATCCAACAATATGTCTCTCGTTCTACGGATTCAGTGGTACATTTGCTGGATCCAACAATATGTCTCTCGTTCTACGGATTTGACGGTACATTTGCTGGATCCAACAATATATCTCTCGTTCTACGGATTTGTATGGAGCTTATGAACCCAGTACAAAAGAGAAATGACCATGTCTACAGCAATGAAAGACGACGAAACTATATTGCACAATCATTATATGTTATTGTTAATTTGTTGAAATACTGGCCGTTCCAAAATTATATTACATTACTGTAAGGTGATTCAGACAAAGATTGAGATGACAATGGACACAATGTATATCCATGAGTGAAGAGATAAACGTTTATCTCGAAAATGATCACAGAAGCCCCCTAGCCTATTTTTTCGATCCTCACATTTGCCATGCACACCCCAATGGTATTTCTTGAGATTTTCTGAAGTCAATTCGTTAAAATGTAATGGAATACAAGAATGATGAGAGTGGGTTTGGTTTTACGCCGCTTTTGTCAATATCCCAGACATATCTCAGCGGGAAACATCAGGGATACTATGAGGTTTCACAACTTGTACCCACATCGGAAATTGTCCCATGTAAACGTCTCAAGTGAACACTTTAATCAATAGGCTACCCTATCGCACTGGGATTGTTTAAATGTCGTAGATTAAATATTCATATATTAACATACATATATACTACCGACAAAAATAAGGAAACTTATGATTTAATTGTAGCTATGTTGAGGTGTACATTTACAATACCATGGCGTTGCATCTGAACGCAACATCTGATCACAATGAAATTTCACATCATACATGAACAAAGCGTGATGCACGGGGACACAAAAGCCAAGGTGGGTGGGCCTGTATTAGTCACAACCACAAATCAGTTGAGCTGTGCTCACGCTTACAAATACCTCCGAGTCAGTATCTCAATGAACAGACAAATTGGAGAATTGACGTCAATACCCCAATCTGATCGAATGTTTGGAAAATCAAAAAGGATAATTTCTCGACTGTGGGACAAGTGCCATCAAACGGGTGTGGTAGCAATGAAACCTGAGTGTGGCAGGCATGAAAATGACATCAAGACACGATCGTGTCATTACCTTATTTGCACTACGCATGAGATTCAAATTTGCTCCTGTTAGCAATAGAGACTTCCGTACAATAACAGGAAGGCGAATATCAACATCTGATGTTAAAAACCAGCTCTATGCCGCCCGCCTGGAAGCCAGGCGTCCTGTGAAGGGTGTGACCCTAACAGCTTACCGTAGGTGGCAAAGAGGGGGGAAGTGTTAGACAGCAACGAGGACGGGCGTTACACCATTTTCACAAACGAATCAATGTTTTGCCTCCGATTCACAGACGGCAGAAAACGTTGTTGGCGATGTAGCGGTGAGCGGTACGCCAGGGCTACAATTCTTGATCATGATCTGTATGGGGGCGGTAGTGTCATGGTGTGGGGTGGCAGATGTAACTGATTTGGTTATAGTGAATGGACATTTGACTGGTCAGCAATATGTTGACGAAAATTCACGTCCTGTCGTTTTAGCATTCTCTAGAATTATCGGCAGACATTTTGAACTGCAAGATGAAAATGCCAGACCACATCGTGCCCTGGTCGTCACCGATAATATCCGACCAGAAGTCATACGGTCATTGGCCCGCTAAATCCCCTGCCATGTCCCCAATAGAGAGGCCCGTGAAGATCCGGGGTAGAATAGGACTTCAGCGACCCATGCTTGCCGTAAAAGGCGACTATGCTTGTCGTAAGAGGCGACTAACGGGATCGGGTGGTCAGGCTCGCTGACTTGGTTGATGCATGTCATCGATCCCAATTGTGTGGATCGATGCTCATGATATCAATCACTGGATTGTCTGGTCCATACTTGATTATTTAGAGAACGCCGTCATATAGCTGGAATATTGCGTGAAACAACAAACCAACCAAGCAACAACCCCAATAGAGCATCTGTGGGATGTTCTCGGACGAACAGTGAACGCCAGAGACCAGAAAACGTCAACGTTGCCCCGCTGGGGGTAGCACTCCAGTCGGAATGGCGGGCAATACCAAGGGCAACCATACGCAAGTTAATCAACAGTATGTCATCAAAGTGTCGTGCATGTATCGCCCAACATGGCGGACACACCAGATATTGATCTACACGCATGAAATTAATTTTACAGACATTTACCGTCATTACACCTTCACCATCATTTTATCAGTTCCCTTTTGTCGGTAACATATACCCCACAGAGTCCTTTTACACACACTGTCGTCAGCATCGTCCTTCCATACTTAAGTGTTGGTATGTTCCGATACGAGTCATTACGAGCGGAACCGACGAATAAAAAGGCTGTTCTGGGCGATGCTTGTTAACCTACTCATCAGATCAGAGAGCCACTCCGTCGGCACTGCCTATAGTAGCGTGTTTTCAAACCAGAATATAGCCATAGTCATACACACGTCTATAGTGTCATTGATTATTGATATATCACAATGTCTTTGCGGGTTCAACCATGACATAGATAACACGGACATCACGTTACTGCCGACAGACAGTCTCGATGAGATAGCTATACTTTGTGATATAGGGTTGCAAATGTATTGAATGTGGCGCGTTACGTCGATGTCATAAAGGACATATGATATCGAGTTCGTCAAAGTGTTAGGGGTATTTCGGTTTGTATCTCTGCAACAGGCAAGGACAGGACCTAAACAATTTCAAGAGGCTAATGCGTTTCGTTAGACCATATGAAACAGAGGAAGAGAGTGGTAAGGATATTGTACAGGGCGGATTATATATGTTCTACCACGGCTTCAAGCCAAACAAGAAGGATGACAATTCATTTTGGAGTGGGACCAGTTCTTTCTCGAGCAAACGAATTATCTGAAAATTGTTACTGTAAAAATGAGCTGTAATTCGTATTATTTTGGGTTTTTTAAATCAATTGAATGGACACTGAAGGTTCATGACCTTGTTATCCACAACGGGAAGCCTATTCTGCTCTTATTGTGAGTGGGTAAGTGAACATCGTTTAAGCTTGGGTCAGCAATATTCAAGCTATATCGCCACGATCTGTAATTAATCAAATCTGAGCCAGGAAACCTCCTTGGATACCATACACTCAGTTGTGATAGGAGGACAGACAATCAGCGAGGTTATACATGCACATAATCGGTGTGTACGACATCTTCAACATGGGGTACTGGGTACTCCCGACATCCCCACTTGTTTTCCTTATGATGTAGTTGATGGCTGCTGTGTCATTCCCCATCAATTCATCGTTAATATGTCTGTTGATAAAATACATGTACACAAGTAGGTATCGCTAAAAATAACGCAAGTTGCACACATTTGGCATTGAAATGATCTACGCACGTGGGTACAACACAAAACATGCTCTGTTCTTATGAGCAAACCTGTTTGTCTGAAGATCCTCAACCACAATGATATTGACGCAGAGTTGTAATACGCCACCAACATGGCGACAGAACCGAACATAAACCCTGTCAGAATCGGACTATACAATAAAACTTACTAAAATCCTTGTGTGAAATTAGAGTGTTGTGTAGGCATCTTGATTGACATGAAAAGGTTTTATTGATTTCTCAAGTGTCATCATCTTACACATTTTTAAAAGAAAATTTCGATTTTTATTCCATGCTACAAGTGGGAGGAATTATAGGGCGCTAGTTTGTGTAACTCGCAGTTTCATGTTTTCATAATGCCCAACTCAAATCTCTTATAGGATTTCAGGGCAAGCCTAAACATGTTTTTGTAATTCCTAAAAGCTCATTTCTTTCATCTGTCGACTTGCAGTAAGACAATTAAAGTAAGTGACGACAGCTTTCGTGTGAACTGAGGGTTTACACTGTTTTCACCCACTTCTAATAATTTTGGGCAATCAGGAAGAATATCGATCGTCAAATATAGGACTGCAGTTATGTGCATCCCGAGGACTTCCTTCCCTGGTCATGGCCAAATCGGAACTTTCATTTTCAAACCCTATATATTATTGTTATTTTCATTTTTTGGAGTCCATGAACGTAACTTGATGCCAAACTGATGCCAAGCGGAAGCTAAGGTCTTTCATCAACCGGAAAGAATCTCTCAAAATGTCAAACGTTTCTTGTATCTTATCTTTCCAACTGCTTTACTTTGAAACTTTTTTATTTTTTAAAGCAACCATTCACTTTTCCTCTTCAAAGGAGTAATGCATACTTGCCATGCTTACTCCCGTTGGGTATCTTTCTGTCATTCATATTGGACATCGTTGAGTATTTCGCATGACCTGATACAAATACAAATGACTTTACACGGATGGCATATTTCTAGCGAGAAATAACCAATTCAATTATTCTTTAACCGCTGGACAATATATCTGTCACTCGCGCATTTTCTTTCTTTTTGAAATCCTCACAGCAATGTGCCACTTTATGTCTCTGATCCGTATTAGAAGTTAAAAGTTCTTTAAGCCTTTGGCACTTCCTTCTGTAAAACATTCTTTCAACCCTTAATACCCATTGTGGGGATTTCTGCGGATTGGTTCAAGTGACATGTTTAACACAATGACAGCAATAATTCAGCCAATCAACACCAAATTGAATATTCTGTCATTTCCTACACGCAATCCATTTCTAACATAACACATCAAATGATTTTCTCCTAAAGCTGTTTTATGATATAAAACATGTTCTCCCTTTCTGCAACAGAACTGTCCTTTGACATAAAACGATTTGATCAAAGTAAACTGACATGTTCTTTTAAAGCCGGTGTAATATTTTTGTCTTTTTCTGCTGATAAATCCGAGTCATAACAACTTCTTAAAGCGGTAGCCGTGTATCCGCATGCTGTAATTTTCATAGAAATGTTTTATCTGGTTTGTCGAGTAATTGCGACAAACATGCTTCGTTATGCCACGAGTGCCAGTAAGAGCCGCTTATGTTGTCACCTCCATGATAATGTATCGATAAAAATAATCTATAGATCGCATTAAAAGGGACGATGAGAGACCAGGAGCAGTTTTCACCTGTCCAAGAGTTGTAAATGGCAACTAGCAGATCTTCAATAATGCCTACCATCAGGAACCTATTAATTGGAGAAAAAGACACGCGCACGATGATTGATCTGAGACACCATCGGAAAGCACAGAGAACGTGATCACAAGGGATTTAACACTGCCGGGTCACGCCCAGCGCCGTGCCCTACACAAGCCTCCCGACGTTCCCACATTTTCGTCAGCCATTACACGTGACGTCACGTGGTTTAAAGGAGGCAATTTGATAGGGCGTCTGTAATTTTGTACCAGGCTGTGGCATGGCGCCGGCTAAGATCAAGTAGGAGGTCTTTGGGTCGTAAACAAGGGTGTATTTCACGACACAGGATTAAATATCCATGTGGGATGAACAGAGTTGTTAAAA
This sequence comes from Haliotis rufescens, assembly GCF_023055435.1. Taxonomy (NCBI): domain Eukaryota; kingdom Metazoa; phylum Mollusca; class Gastropoda; order Lepetellida; family Haliotidae; genus Haliotis; species Haliotis rufescens. Next base: position 26,174,052 of record NW_025964334.1, on the reverse strand, counting down.
TAGCTTATTTGAATCAATATCATAAAAATAGTACAGAAAGATAAGAATTTTTGCCATACGCATACTATTCCTGTCGTGCGTGTAAATGCGGAGGTAAATGTCCATGGACGTTAAATATTCACGATTTACGTGTACAATCAAATACATACACTGCTTGATACCAATAGTTCATATCACCTATTTATACCCTGAAACGGAATGACCCACTGAATAAAAAATATTCAAATGTTGTATTTTTAATATATGGTGAGACGTTTTATTTTTTTATTTTAAAAGCCCAATACTTGTTTGTTTCTTTTATTCTTCTTTGTAACGACGTTTTTAGCAATATTCCAGCTATATTACGATGGCCTGGGAATACTCAAGGGGCTCGTATGATGAGTATCGTCCCAATACGCTTTATGTATTCTAACTAGGAATGCCCACGAAGTGCGTGTTGATTGACATGCGTGCTATTTAACCAGGCAAGTCTATGTGTTTGTTCCAGGATGGAATGTCCGAATGACTTACTTGATACCATTTCGTTGTTGTTTGTTATAAAGCTACGAGTCAACAGTATGTGACTCTGTTCTGAAGGATTTACAAGCACGTGCTGCTGTTCTCAAGAGCACTTGTGCCATCGTTCTTATACAGAGCTAACCATAGGGCTAACCAAATACGTACATTCCGAATCCAATTAGGGAAACCAACAAATACTGCCTATTCTTCGGTTCTTTCTCAAGCGCTACTTTGTTAACAGATTTTGTACTACGTCACTAACAATGTTCGGGCAATCTACACTACGCAATCAGCATTCGCTTGAAATATTGACGAGACGGTCTTGATTTATTTTATTTTTAAATGTCAGCAGCGTAGCGATACTCATTCACGTATTGCTGCCTCATGGAAAATGCAGCAGAGTCAAGACAAGAAAAAGTGGTGCAGATCTGAGAGCCTTCATGTGAGCGTTATTTTATTGCCGATTATGATACAGGCTTGTGGTGAAATGTGTCATCGTGTCCTACCAAAGATGGAGCAGTGTGACTGTTCCGCTCCAAACCACGTTTAACTGATTGACCACTGGGAATACTATGAGATACCCGTGTGAATATCAGTGTCAGCTACATCATTGTAAAAGTAGTCCCACTGACATGACGTGCCCAAATTACTTGGGGTACCCCTACGAGGACTGTTCAAACATAGACAATTCGGCATCTCAGACAAAATGTACTACACGCCACTATCATCAACTTATGTGGGGTATTGCCCCGTCTATCAGATACCCATACTTCCACTATCATAATTATATTGGAGAGAGAAGGTGTCATGATAATTATATCCCCATAATAATCTATTTATTGTAAAGGGAAGGTGGCAATTTATTGATAACCCCACTATCCTTAACTGGTGTACTAATTATACCCCCACTCTTTCTAACTGGTGTAAAGGGAATGTCACACTAATTATACCCCCACTTTTCTTAACTGATGTAAAGGGAATGTACCATTAATTATACTCCCGCCATCCTTAACAGGTGTAAAGGGAATGTAACACTAATTATATCCTCACTATCTTTAACGGATGTAAAGGGAAGGTGACACTGTAATTTTATTCCAACTATCCTTAACTGGTGTAAAGGGAACGTGACACTGTAATTATATTCCCACTTTCCTTAACGGGTATAAAGGGAAGGTGACACTAATTATACCCCCACTATCTTTAACTGGTGTAAAATGAACGTGACACTGTAATTATATTCCCACTTTCCTTAACGGGTATAAAGGGAAGGTGACACTAATTATACCCCCACTATTTTTAACGGATGTAAAGGGAAGGTGACGCTGTAATTTTATTCCCACTATCCTTAACTGGTGTAAAGGGAACGTGACACTGTAATTATATTCCCACTTTCCTTAACGGGTATGAAGGGAAGGTGACGCTAATTTTACCCCCACTATCTTTAACGGATGTAAAGGGAAGGTGACGCTGTAATTTTATTCCCACTATCATTAACTGGTGTAAAGGGAACGTGACACTGTAATTATATTCCCACTTTCCTTAACGGGTATCAAGGGAAGGTGACGCTAATTTTACCCCCACTATCTTTAACGGATGTAAAGGGAAGTTGACAATGTATTTGTAATTGATGAAGGGAGACCACAGTTATGATACTATAATTCAACGTTACTGTTGATGTTCAGTTATTCAAGGCATGTTTAGCTCACTGTACACTAGTACAATATGGTAGAACTCTTTCTGTAAAGACGACATCTGGAACTCCGTTACTTGTGTGTTAAATGGATCAGGAACTTACCATCCTGTTTTTTCTGCAACACGATGATTCCGCAGATAAATACATGTGGATGTTAAACCACATATTATTTATTATATGCATGTGAAAAAATATGGTATACACCAGAGAACCCAAACAACACTTTAGCGGTATATTTCTTGTCACAACGTTGACATTTGTGTCTCATAGAGTGATATGCAATTTGATATTTTTCACGACTGAGATAAGGAGACAACTTCTTAAATCACTCGATGAGATAAAAATGGTTTTCGAGCAAATCTGAGACCGATCTATGCCACTGCAACAGTTCGCTGAGTATGTATAAAATAAAGTATCTGCGGAGCGAGAGAATCCTTTTAATTATCATGACACATCAAACCCAAGATGTTATCATCATTAGATAACTCTGAGTATGATGTCCCGGAAAGACACACACCGCTTCATCTGGTGTAAAACAAATCAATTGACTTAAGCTCTCTCCTGGATCTGTGATGACAGACTTCGCGTATGTATGAAGAAGTCCCATGTCTATATCACCCCTGATTGTCCTAATCTGTTTGCTCTATCCAAAAGCAGTTAATAATTAATTTTTCATTTGCTGACGTTGAAATGCCATCAGATATTTTTTACAGTGCACTTTAGTCAACCCCATAAAATCAATGTACAGATATGTAACATGGTTACCTGGAAAAGTCGGAAGTCGGAAAAAATACAAACGCAATAGAAACTCGCAATCTCGTTTAAAACGAATCTGCACCAAGTGATTTATCTGGGGGTACCTTTTGGGGTTTAGTTTCGCAGTTATAATGGTGTGTGGGGGACGGGGGTAAGGAGGTAAAAGGGGGGGGTCATGGCATGATTTCACGGTCACTGCATATGCTCAGAGACCTTCATCTGGGGTGTAGATAGAGATTCAGCGACTGAAGAAAGTCACCCACTGACACTCTGTAGTGTTTCATTGTGTGTCTTAATTTTCTGGTTTGTTTAGGCTCCGCCGTCGTATAGCGGGAGTGGTGGGTTCTACCGGTCGGGCAAGACCTTCTTATCTTTTCGCGAACACCAGAACACCAGTGATATCATTCATATCATTTGCACTCCTATTTTGGCTTTTATGCTAACTCGGAATCAGTTTCATCGGATTATTCTCTGGCGTTGGCGCTTTTTATTTACCAGACGAAAAATGTTACCTACCTGCAATCTACCATTTGAATTAGTTTCATTTAATTCTAAATGCCAAACCTGTGTGGGTTCCACTGTACTCGCAATGTAACGGATCTGCATCCATTCACAGTGTAAAGTCCTGCTATACCAAATCAATGAGAAATTGTTTTATATAAATTTACAGCCTACCTTGTAAATATACATTGTGATGTTAACTGTTGTACGATCAGGTCTGAAAAGACGAAAAGTCAGTTTAACAATACTAAACATAATTCCAAGAGAGAACTGAGTTCGGTATAACCGGAATTAAATGTATATCCACCATTCGTTATATCGGGCGTGTATCCATCTCCCTTGTTGTCCAATTAATCCCATTGCTTCCTACAGCTGTGCGTCATCACACACTTTAAATATCCCTTTCAAAGAAAGCTACAAATTCGCCACCACATGTGAAAAAGAGCAAGGGAAATGAAAAAGACAAAATGACGCAAAATCATTGCTGTTTTTAAATATTCCCGTACACCTTGTGAAGATCCGAGCTAAAATAGGTCATCAGCAACCCATGCTTGCTGTAACAGGCGGCAAAACCTGTCGTAAGAGGCGACCAACGGAATCGGGTGGTCAGGCTCACTGACTTGGTTGATGCATGTCATCGTATCCCAATGAACAAAGCTCATGATGTCAATCACTGGATTGTCTGATCATCAGCTCAGGGCCCTTATTGCCCCCTCTACACGCAGCCCAGACAGAGAACGGGACTTCCCCCAGGAAGCGCTGCCTTGGCGAACCCACGGAATTTTTCCCCAACACTGCAGCCGTCTGCATTACCCAGATTGTCAGAAGGGCTGTATTCCTGGTAACCAACCCGGGTACTCTCCCGATGTCAGTCAACAGATTGGGAGGTACCAAACCCAAGGCACCGAGAACAATGGGAAGTCGGACAACATGGTACTTGGGATGCAAGTGTGACATTTCGAAAGAGAGGTCTGCATATTTGCCTTGTTTTTCCTCAATCTTGTCAATCACATTAGTGTCAAAGGGGACAGAAAATTCTATGATATAAATGATTTCATTGGATTTATCAAAAAAGACAAGATCGGGTTTGTTGGCCTGGATATGCCTGAGGCTGTAAATGGGCCTATTCCAAAGGATTTTGTATTTATCATTTTCCATGACGCCCTCTTCATATTCCGGGTCGTACCATGGATGGACCTCTGTGTCAAAACCACAAGCATGGTGAAGACGGTAATAAAATGATCGAGCCACCCCATCATGTCGCTTAAGATACTGAGTCTGTGCCAAAGCTGGGCATCCTCACAATGTGTTGGGCAGACTCATTAAATTCATAACATAATCTACATTTCATATTCACATATTGATGTAAAATCACACATTGACGGTTTCGAGTTGGAAGTGACAACTCATTTCTGTACCGTCCAGCAGTACAGAACCATCGACAAAATCAACACCGACATTGAGATTCTGTCCCACATCCTTGGCTCGTTTTAGAAAACTGTGGAATGCCTTGTTTTCATCATGAGTCTTGAAATGCTTCACAAGAGGATCATCAGACAAATAAATGTGTGCAAAAGTGCACAAAACAATTCTATCATGAAGAGCCTCCAGACTAATCAAACCACGCCCTACCATCATAATTGGCAAACATAAGCGATTGAGGGAAGAGCGAGGATGGTGGGGTCTATTGTCTGACATGATTCTTTGTGTGAGGGTGTCACTACCCTGAATTTCTTGTTTCGTCCAATCAACAACACCAAAGGATACGAAAGGACAGGCATAGCATAAGTGGCTTTGACTTTATTGCGAGCGTTCAGCTCTGAACTCCAGATTTTCTTTAGTCTACATTTGTACTCTGCCTGAAGTTTGCCCTTGATATGGGCATTCTGGAGTTTGTCCCTAATCTGCATCCCTAAGTGCGTATAGGCTATTATTATTATTATTATTATTATTATTATTATTATTATTATTCAGATTTAAATAAATAAATCCAGTAAGGAGGGATTGAGTGATCCTTATTATTATTATTTTTATTATTATTATTATTGATTGATTGAATCTCGTCGGTTGCCGGCTGACAAAAGGATCATACCATTTTATGATACAATAAAGATAAAAATAAGTTACATTATTTGCACTTTGCTAATGTACCTGTTAACGTCGTAGCATGTCGATTTACATGGTTAAAGGCAAAATGTGGAATCATTACGATAATATCTGTTTGGCTACCTTTCGTTTTTTATTATTTGCGTAGGATAAAAGTTTTGCAGAAATATGAAACGATTGTGACGGCAGTAAATGTATGAATGATTAATGGATGCTTTTGTGCTCATCCTCAACACGCAATTACACGAGAATATCAAAAAGTAACATATCAATTGTATAGCATTACGTTTCCAAAATAGCTCCTTGTTATCAATAAGCTTTCGTTGCTGTTGAAATGGATACCTTTAGTCATTCTCAAACGACTACTTTGCATACAATTTGCAAAGAGAAATCAGATACCTGATCATTATTTCATACAAACACCCTGTGTTTATCACAAGAATGAAGGAAAGCATTGCATCCCCAAATATCTTCAGTGAACCAATACAACGTGACTTATCACGTCCATCTAGTGCATTATTAAAACCTGAAAAAAATCGAATAAACATTGGGGAAATCATGTGTAACCGTTCTCAGGGCCGTTCACGGTGGATATTGAAATATCCCTACAAACCAATCATTCTTGTACATGTTCTTCCGTACAACAAAACGATTATCTCTTCATTCTTTAGAGACTTCAGTGAATGGAAACTTGATGAAGGACAATTAAAACTTTTCTTTGTCAAAAAGGTATTCGTACAGCCATTCTTTGCGATTCAAATGGAACGAATAACCAATCACGCTAAGGGCAATAATCACAATGGGCAATTCATTCTTTGCGTGTGTGTGTCTATTTTCAGATATTATTTCCAAGCTAATTTAACACGCTCTCTGCAATATTAACTCCGATCATTTGCTGAACAAATCGCCCGACGCCCTTAAGGAAATCCCGTGAATCATTCACAAGTAAGATATCAATGAGATCCTCTTGTTTGCTACTTTTGATTTCCTTGCTCACCTGATTTGCGGTACAGATCAAACAACCATTTTAATTTCTTTTTACAATCACATATCGCTACTGAAGCATTTTCTTTACAATCAAGGGCTTTTATTATATAAGAAACACCGTCGGTTCTGGAGGATGGCAAATGAGCCTTTTCAGATGGCCGTACATCAAAGAGAGAACGTCGTTTCCTTCGGGAGTCTTTGCTTCTGGTTGCGAGACACGTGCAGCCTATACAGGCATGTCCATAACTTCACTTCCTCTTCATTAAGTTGACAATCAGGGAAATTGTTTATACAGGCAAAGCTAATTCGTTTAGCCCTGTGTACGATTGTTTTCGTATTTGAACTGTTCTTTGATTGTATCGAACAGGCTTAAACTGCAGTGGGTTCTTAATGTATCAGATGCTGCAATACCTAAAACCCTTGTGTGGTTTGAGGTACGTATGGGAAACATCTATTTGAAGATATTAGCGAATGAGTGAGTAAATTGGGGTTTTGTTCTTTTGAGGTGAGTTATTGGTACTATCACTGCGTGTCAGCGTGATGTAGGATGAAGACAAAAGTGACATAGGTTTACAAACGAGCACGGAGTTAATGCTGAAACTCCAATGATCCTAATCAGGACAGTCTGGATTTCGAAACTACAATCAGCGGATCCTGGTAGCAGAGCCTGTTGCTGCAGCATCGTCCATCCAAGTTTCACGATTTTATCCCCATCAAAGTGTTGTATATTGTGTAACGATTTCTTTCCTTTGATACAAGTTTTATATGGTGGCCGTGTATCTGTACGGGGTACGCGATTCACAGAACTGACCCTGAGCCATGCCAGGATTCCCTGGCCATGGGCTCGCATGTCAGACTCCCCCGGGTTAGGATTCTTGCTCTATCAACGCAACGTACACTGGATTTCATTAAGTTGTTTAAATGGGAAACGTCTACGGCCAGTGAAATTAGCTGACGTGAAGCTGGATTTGGTTGCACTCAGCAATATTCGAGCTATATGACGGCGGTCTAAATAATCCAGTCTGGACGAGACAATCCAGTGATTAATATCATGAGCATCGATCCACGCCATTAGTATCAATGACATGCATCAACCAAGTCAGCGAGCCAGACCACCCGATCCGGTTAGTCGCCTCTTACGATAAGCATAGTCGCCTTTTACGACAAGCATGGGTTGCTGAAGACCTATTCTACCCCGGATCTTCCCGGGACGTGAATCTGGAACGCCATGATATAACTGAAATATTTAAAGCGGCCTTAAACCCAAACACTCGACACACAACAGAAATTGGTTCCACCCATTGTACCCATGTGGGGAATCGAACCCGGGTCTTTGGTGTGACCGGGCCACCCGTATCCCTTGAACGTTAATGTAAAAAGCGAATGATGGCGTTTAGGAGACGGTGCAAATAGTACCAATAGCCTGATCAATGAGCCAAGAGATTTTCAAGACGAAATCTTGTAAGGGAGCATCGGATTTTGACGAGCAACGTCACAGAGACGTGGAAGGACGATGTTAGCCAGGCTATCATTTGCTATCTGAACGTCTTTGTCGGCCGAAAAAATGAGTTGAATGAGTCACGATTATGCAGATTAGACACATCGTGGTTCATTTTGTTCAACACGGATTACGACCCTCCCAATACACCTTAAACACATACATAAACCATTTCTATTTACCGTTGTCATTTATCAGATCTGTGTGTTATAACCTTTTTGAAGCACATAATCTATACTGTCATGACTGATCCTATTCAAGGTGAAAACGTAATGTGAATTTATGATGCATATATAGGTTCTTTCAAACGATGCAAGGGGGCACGGGTGGCCCAGTTGTCTAAGGCGCCGCGATTCGCTGTGCAGAGTTGCGTCCCTTGGGCACGCAAGAAACTTATGATTGTGGGTTCGAATCCCGGTCCGCCCCGAATATGTGACAGCACCATACCCGTCTTCGTGGGTTTCACCGAAGTGGTAAACGTCAGAGACCTGCATCACTTCGGGCTTTCCTCCCACATTAAGCTGACACGCCGCGATATAACTGGAATACTGTTAAAACGGCTTAAACCCGACTCACTCACTCAAACGATGCATGTGTTTTTCCAAAGCAATGAAAACTGAGTGGATAACCAAAGATGCTGAAATATATGTTAGAACCAACTGCACACATGATGTTAACTCGGGGATCGATTAAAACAATCACTGTGTTTATTTTTTGCCCGGATGTAACCTACTTAACAGTCCTCAAACCCGAGCAAAACACGCCGTTTCAAAACGATACATGCACTGATTGAATAATGTTCGGAAACTGGGTATCTATTTCAAACAATCAACTGGACGTATCTGCCAACGACCAAACACACAAACATGTCGATTCCCCTTCTGCACACGTGATTAGGTGAAAAGCCACCACGGTTTACTGATGGGGAACCTAGGACAGCGTTATCACTTCTGATGCCTGTTACAAGGCAATGAAGCCAGCGTCTTCTTGTTTGCTGCCAGGATTGTCTCTTGCTTTCCCTCTCAAGTAGTTTACCCACAGATCGAGCGTCCACACTTTGGAGGAAATCTTTCTCAAGAGCTAGATCAAAGGGTTAGGTTCCTAGCAGGGTTCTTCAACCTTCGCTCTGACGACTATCCTTCAGCTGCCTCCCAAAAAGCCCACCCGAGCAGAAGGTGTTCCTCCTCTAGGACCAAGGGGAGAAATCGGCTATAACGGCATTGATCAACGGAACAAAGTTTAATGAAGCGCAATGGGAACACTTATCCCACTCGTTATGTGGTAAAAAGAGGGCATATGAGTTTGTTATGCTTCGGCCCGGCCCCTTCAAGCCACAAGGGCTTAGTATCGATCAGAGAATCAACAGCTAATGAAGCTGCGGTGTGATAGAGGCGGGGGATGAGGGATGGGACATAAGAGGGGGGATGACAGTGGGAAGCGTTTGACAGGGGGAGTCAATGTCTCTCACATCTGTTATGTATCCACAATCACGCCAGTCTCCAAATTTAAGAATGCCTGAGAATATATATTTTGGGAGAAAATGGATTAATGTGAATCTCGTTATAGTGTTATGTGTCAATGGGTTAGAAAAGATAAGGAGGACATTCCCCCGAATAGTTGTATCACCACCTACTTAGCCCTGTCATACATAGAAGAGATCTGTTAGCATCTGTATTGATGTATGAACCGGGGGTGATGGATATCATTACAGTCGGAATTTGAATGAATTTAAGTTTTACACTACTGTCGTCATTCAGCAGGAGAGCCCGAACTTGAGTTCACACATTGTACAAACTTGGCCGTGGTCGAAATTCTGTTTTTATCATTTTCAGTCAACGCTTTAACCAGGTGGCTACCTCATCCCCCTGATGGAATACGAAGAAATCATTTACATTACATACAAGTATTAATTAAGAAATATACGACTCGTGGTTGTTGATTATCGTACAATGAACACTGTAGGGAGAATAAACCACTCGGGGCGCATTATGTAGAGCCTCTTTAAAGATGATGATAAAATGTACAAGCTTTAAAAGTATTTACCCGTATTTTAGTAATGATGACTCCCTCAACAGAACAGACCTCGGCAAGTCCATTTTATGCACAGGTGGGTATTTCCCACATATTCTCACAATCCTCACGTCGATAACCTGTACCGTTTCTCCCAATACCGATTGTCATATCTCTCCCGTTTTTGGATGCAATCGTTAGGCCATCGCGTTTATCTGCGTTGCCCAACTACATCTATGGGGAACAACAAACGAGACACTCCCCTCTCAAAAATAACGTCGTTCAATACTTAGTATATGACGTCATCAAGTTTCAAGCATATGTTCGAATCTCGAGAAATGACGTCATGATAGAACATTGTTTCGTAGCCACGAGTGAAAATATCTCCTTTTCCCCCGTCACGAGATGAGAGAAACATGATATTTCACGAGACATATGGAATATCCTACTTATATATTCTTCTTCTGTGGATATCTACCGGGAATTCATATTATTAATTACAAATGTAAAACCTTAAGACGTAAATTCTCCCCACCTAACACACAGGGGCGGTTCACTACCCATTGTATTTGCGACTTAAAAAGTAGTTTCGTGTTTGCAAACATTATAAACAAAAGTATCAAAAAGTATTTCGGGTCACGAAAAATCTTTATCATACATTTAGATATCATTATATACAAAAAAAAACCAGGAGACCGCTGTCGGAAGCGAAAGAATACAAGTAACAAAAATGGCCTTTGCGAAACGAATAGTCTCGATTGACGACTTAAATGAGACATTTACAGTTTATAACGATACATTTTCGAGAGAATAACAAACGTCAAGAAGTGATATTAACTCCATTAATGACCATCTGTCATTATTTTGCCTTGTCAATTTGGAACTAATGTAAAAAGGACGTTTGTGTACGGGCTAGACACTTACGATAAAGGGAGACAATTTAAGGGGAGGTAACTCTTGTATGACAATAGTTCCATGAAGTGTTATGTTCACTGCAGTGAACTATCAAGTGTTATGTTCACTGCAATGAAACTTCAGAAAACTCAGTCTTTCACACTGAAGTATATAATAAACCACACTTCGTACTCCATTGTACTTTGCGATTTATAGCGTAGCTATCTTATATTGTCAAATAATAAGTGCATGTTCCCCTCATTCCCGTCCCTAGTTTTTATTCCGGTCCATGTTTAGTCTTGAAACCAAATCACAATAAATTATCTGTATAGTTTCAGAACAACTAGCATGACCAGTGTACAATTATTTTTTGTAAAAACCCCAGGCAAACGTAATATTTCCAGCATTTCTGTATCCAAAGTACCAACCAAACCACCCCACTACAACCCAACCCCACTCCACCCCTGCCACACCATGGGCAGATACAGCTTTTTTGAAAAGGGGGGTGCACAATTAAGATCTATTTATTGTCTTTGGTGGTAATTCATACACACACACACACACACACACACACACACACACACACACACACACACACACACACACACCTCTGTATCCGCCCATGCACACCCCTACTCTTTCTATATCCCACACCCCACACACATCCCCACCCCGACACAATAAAAAGGGTAGGTCCCTACACGACGAAGAGAAGATATCTTCATCACCAAGAACTGGCTTGCTGTTCTTTAACAGCTTTGGCTACATGCTTCACCAAGTCAATGTCTTCACCCACAAAAGATACTCGTACACTTAAATTTTACCATTCATAAATTTCTCGTGTCGTTGTTTGATTTCAACAGCCTATTTGTATCTTTCACCATCATTCAATAATAATTGATGCACCTTCTTCCTGGTACCAGAAACCTATGATTGTGGGTTCGAATCCAGGTTCGCCCCGACTATGTTTCTAGGTTTGTCAGCACCATACCCGTGCTCGATGGTTCCACCTAAGTGGTAAACGCCTGAGACCTGCATCACTTCGGGCTTTTAGCTGACACGCTGGATATAACTGGGATACTGGTAAAAGCGGCGTTAAAACCCAACTCACTCACTCACTCCTGGTAAAATTTAACTTGCTCCTCATAAGACACCCACGTCATAGAGCCTGCGATTAAACCAACACTAGTTGATCTTGTAGTTTTATGCAATCAAACGTCACAGTTGCAAAACCCCAACATGATCATGTTTGAAGTGACGACACGTAATGTTTGCTCAGACACTGTAATAGCCTTCAGAAACAAAAACCTCTGTTGGAACAAGCGCGGCCCCATTAGCGAGACATGAAAGGGTTTGTCTGCTACACTCTACCAGTCTGCAGACATCCTGATCTTCGCATGTTGGCCACGGTAAATGTTGTTAATGATATCAAGCTATTCTGTACGACCATATAGATTTTGACGACTATCGATATCCTCCTGAGGAGACACACACATACATGATTATGGTTATATAAACCAAGATGTCCACTTTGGATAAACAAATTACAAATGCTGACGTATTGATCACGATCGTAACAAGATAATCAAACTAATTACATGGTTTGTCCTTTAATCTAAGCGTCCTTTAGACAGAAACTAACGCTGTGTCTATGAAGTGATCTTCATTTCAAATGGTTGTTTCCGGTTTATTACATCGCTTATGCACTTTCATTGACAGTTTGGCAGCTTCTGTCCGTTGCAGTATAGACCTACCGTTTAATCAGACTGTTTTTGTCACCTGGTATTTCATTTCGATAATTTCAAACATCAATGTTTCCGAGAGATATTTTTTTTATAATCTCAGTATCAACAAACACGTAATGGTTATTACAGTGATAGGTTTCTGTAGATTTAATCCAGCTGATTGCGTTTATTGAACGTTAACACTTAAATGCTTATTCTGATGCCACACTAACTGTTGACACATATGTGGGACAATCATATTCGCAGATACGTGAATTGTGATTCAAATACTGATACAATATTCATTTTACAGGGGGCGGCGGGGTAGCCTAGTGGTTAAAGCGTTCGCCCGGGTTCGATTTAAACATGGATATGATGTGTGAAGCCCATTTCTGGTGTCCCCTGCCGTGATATTGTTTTGAATATTGCTAAAAGCGGGGTAATACTTTACTCACCCACTTGCTCTTCCTATCAACAACGGGTCGGTCAGGTAGCCTAGTGGTTAAAGCATTCGCTCGTCACGCCGAAGACCCGGGTTCGAATCCCGACATGGGTACAATGTGTGAAGCCCATTTCTGGTGTCCCACGCCGTGATATTGCTGGAATATTGCTAAAAGCGGCGTAAATCAAACTCACTCACTCACTCACTCCTTTCAACAACAGTTTTGCTTGGCCCGTGACAAAAATGGTGTCCGATGCAATTCCCTATTTTGACTTGTACCATAGGTTCCCCTGTTTTGTTTTCTTTCAGGTGAACAATTGACTTGCCTTTGCATGTGTTTGTGACGGGTGCAACCGGTGGGGCAGGATACGCTCACCTTTTCGCGAACACCTGGTATCATTACTATTTGATAGTGGTTCGTAAACACATGCTCATGATATAGTCGGAATCGTACAATTGACCCTGCTTTGTGAAGAGATTTCTATTGAATATGGAAAGGGTTTTGTCGATTTATTATTTCGAATATTGCTTACTGTGACACAGCTGTTTTGAGTCAAGTCATTATCTTGTTTCGATTTTTTTGAATTTCGGACTTATGACTTTGTTAATGGTGGTATGCATAAATATTGATTTGCTGGACTACAAATGAAAACAGATTACCATATCATAAGTGTCTGTGACCCATAACATTAAAATATCTTAAACGTCGGATGTATATACCAGTGCCATTTCGGATATAAAGTGGATTTAAAGAAGATGGATTGAGTTCAATTATTTAGACCAGATGCCTCATAAATCCCTACAGCTGTCCAACGAATGGACTAGGCTGATTTAATTGTCACAGAAATACACATCTGTTCGCATTTCACTTTCAGACGATGTGTCAGGTGCATATTGGTATATGGGACATATTCCGAAGTATGCGGCTAAGCTATGTGATTAAAATGATAGCGTAATTGCGTTGTTTATGAAATTTTGTTTCGGCATGAATGTAATTTGCTTTTATTCCAACAGCTACTGTTGTTTTCAAGTTGTACAGTGTTTCTTTTCATTGTCAATAGATGACTTTTTATTCAGCATGTAACGTTTGAAATACCATTCGGTGTTATATAACTTCTTTAAGTATGTGAAGAATGCATCACAATTCGAGTTGATTACATTTTAAACACTTTTCTTTCTACAATTTGGCTTTCTTTAAAAAGGATATTTTATTGGGTTGTAACACACTGAGAAAAACTTATCGTTTTCAAAAGTACTTTTTAGAACAACTCAATATAACCAACAACCGTAGAAATATATGCTACATTTCTGTAAACTGGCTTGAATGTGATGGTAGGGCATGACACCTGACGCCATCATCGTATAACACTGTGACAACAGCAACATAAGCCAGCGATCTTCTGTGCTTGATGTCTAGAATCAGGATTCAGGAAGTTACACTATACAAGCAACATACTGCTTGTTATTAAGGTAGTATGAAGTATTAATGAGTCGCTTCATACATGTAATCAAACTAAATGTCATTTGTTATCGCACTATTGTTTAAACATTGATATCCAAGTATCAGCCATATTTCCGCTTGTAATGAAATGAGTTTCTCGGTAGAGTGATATCATCCTTAATGTTCGCAATTAAAGTAGTAAACTATAACATACTATCATCTGTCATGGCTTCTATAAATCACCTGACTATGTCCAATAATCAACATATGTTTCTTACCGTACGTAGGAGGTCATAGGCCTATACACGCATACTACTTTATATATGTTACAGGAAACAAGTATAATCAGTGATTAAGTCTAATAACTGGAAATTTCAGTGATTATGTCTAATAACTGATTCACTCGGTGGTTATGTCTAATTACTGAAATCTTCAGTAATTAGACATAATCACGGAAATGAACCAAGGGATTTTATACTTGTTTACTGAAAGCATATCCCTGCCTTTTTATAATAACTTGTGAGAAGGCTTCATAATCCTGTCCTAAGCCAATCTCCTGTAAACAAACAGAATCTTACGACAAGCATAGTCACCTTTTACGGAAAGCATGGGTTGCTGAAGACCTATTCTACCCTGGATCTTCACGGGTCGATTTACATTTTTTAATATTATTATCAAACCCTCCATCAGAAGAAATCTCTGCTAAAAGAAATCGACTGTACGAATCCGACTGGATCATGAACATGTGTTTATGAATCACTGTAGTGATGATACCAGGTGTTCGCGAAACGGTCAGCGTATCCTGCCCCACTGGTGGCACCCGTCACAAACACATGCAAAGGCAAGTCAATGATTCACCTCAAAAAAACACCAGAACATACGGTACAAATCAAATAGCAAAATTGCATCGGACATCATTTTTGTCAATCAATTTGAAAATGCCCTCTTCATGTCTACAATAAAACCTTTTTGAAGGCTTTACAGAGGCCTTGAATGTTGCAATCCTGATCAAACAACTTTTGAGCAAGAGTCGTATGACGCTCTTTTAAATCTTGGTAGTAAGAACCTGCTTGATTGTACCTCAAAGGTTGTGAAATGTAAACACCAAAGGCTGGAGCTGCTGGAATATTAGTCTACGTAAAGAAATAGTTGACTGTTGGAAAGTTGAAGTCATCCCTCTTGTCATACAGTATTGTGGAGCGGGTTTTTTTCCCTCTGAATCTTTATGTTAAGATCTAAATATAAAACAGCCGTGGTTCAGGGGGGTAAATCAGACGATATCAGACCATAGACATACCTGAAGCTAAAGTTAAACTGAGAAGTATTGTTTTCTCAGTAAGCTACGGACTGTATTTACTTTCATTTTTGATCAATTGTCCCGAACCTCTGAAAATAGATATATGACCGTGTCTGTGGTCACAACGTTTTGTAGGAAAAGACCCAAGGGTCAAGGAGTGAAGTTTTTCCATGAGTTTTTTCCGTCATGTTGGATAGTGGTATACAAAGTTGAAATATCTAATGTTTTGACAGAATTGAACTTGGTTCTTTTCTGAGATTGCTAAAAGTCAAGCAAATCCTTTGAGTTTTTTTAGAATCCATATGGTATTAATTCCACTTGTCTCAAATACTTTCTGTGTATTTTTAAAAAGTCCTTACTTGATTGTATTAAGGATTATGGTTAATCTTTGAGATAGCGATTTGATGGTACATTTCCTGGACCCAGCAATAGATCTCTCTTTGTGCGGATTTTAAGGAGCTTTGGAATCCAGTACAAAAGAGGAATAGACACATGTTCAGGTTTTAGGGTCAAAAGTTAATAATACAGAAATGTATTGGATGAAGATAATGATTAACACACAAGTACATATCGTTTAACCTCTGTGTGTCAGAGTTTATAAACTGTGAATTAGAATTTACAATTTGTTAATTCCAGTCATAGCCATAGACCCGTGAAGATTCCGGGGTAGAATAGGTCTTCAGCAACCCATGCTTGCCGTAAAAGGTGACTATGCTTGTCGTAAAAGGCGACTAACGGGATCGGGTGGTCAGGCTCGCTGACTTGGTTGATGCATGTCATCGATCCCAATTGCGTGGATCGATGCTCATGATATCAATCACTGGATTGTCTGGTCCAGACTCGATTATTTACAGACCGCCGTCATATAGCTGGAATATCGCTGAGTGCGGCGTTAAACAACCAACCAACCAACCATAGCCATATAATTGTTAAACTTAAAATGAATAATCCGTCGTCAATGACAAAGAACAGAATTGCCTTCAAGTTCGAAGGAAACAGCAGCAAGATTGTTGATGCGGCGTTAAAGAATATTCACTCACTCACTCACATTCAAAGCCTTTCTGATCAAACATGTTTGCATCTGAAGAATGACAAGGTGTCAGAAGATGTAACCTTTAATGCGCTAAGTACTAGCAAACGAGTCCATGTTAAATATCAACAATCTCAATAACGCCACCGAGAGAAAAGAGACGAGTCTTGAAATCGACTTCCAATACTGAATAATAGATTTAACAATATAATCATTACACTCTCTTCCTGATAAATTATTTTGATATTGTTTCAACTTAGTAGCAACAATCGTTGTCATAATTCATTGATAGGACAAATGTGCAGACAATGATTATACACTAAATATCTGAAACTCACATTTCTTCTCCAAGTTAGAAAATCAATGTTTCCCCTGCAGACGATAGACATGCGTTAATTCATCACATCACCCCGCGACCAACACCGGTTTTTAGGACAAACCTCAGTGGACAAAAAGCCTCGAGTTTTTACTATCGATCATTCTGGCAAGCACATTTAGGGTTACATTGGAACACCTCTCACGTTGAGAGACACCGACGTCGAAACTTTCAAACCATCCGTCTGTGAATGTAACAAGTCTTTGAGCAATTAGAAGATTTATGTAGAAATGTGCACCCTGTCTTCGATAAATCCTTGCTTCTTGGTAGCGATGGCGTGACAACTAACAACACTGTTTCAATATTTGTTGTTCCGCCTCAGCGGACCGTCCTCCGTTGAATTCGTCTTATTTCGAGTAGCTCTGGTATTATGGTAAAGTGGTTGCTCCTTGTGAACACCTTGCATTAATCCTTGTCAATTACTGACTTGTTTTGCTGATTAATTGAGGGAATGTGTGCTCGAACGAAAGGGAGACAATGGAAAGTGTTCATCGGAGACGAAATTGCTTACAAAATGTATTTGGGATTTGTAGGACGAGTCGTGAAAGTAGTATTATCCTTTGGGGAATCCCGCATGGTTGTATTCTGTCTTGGTACGATACATTGCTCTCTCTCTCTCTCTCTCTCTCTCTCTCTCTCTCTCTCTCTCTCTCTCTCTCTCTCTCTCTCTCCCCTATCTTGCTCTCTCTCTCTCTTCTCTCCCTCCCTCATTCCCTCTTGCACTCTTCTCTCTCTTCACTCTTCTCTCCCTCCCTATCTCGCTCTACCTCTCTCTCTCTCTCTCTCTCTCTCTCTCGCTCTACCTCTCTCTCTTCTCTCCCTCCCTCATTCCCTCTTTCACTCTTCTCTCTCTTCACTCTTCTCTCCCTCCCTATCTCGCTCTACCTCTCTCTCTCTCTCTCTCTCTCTCTCGCTCTACCTCTCTCTCTTCTCTCCTCCCTCATTCCCTCTTTTACTCTTCTCTCTCTTCACTCTTCTCTCCCTCCCTATCTCGCTCTACTTCTCTCTCTTCTCTCCCTCCCTCACTAGCTCTCGCTTACTCTTCTCTCTCTTCTCTCCCTCTCTTTCTTCTCCCCCCTCTCTCTCTCGCTCTACCTCTGTCTCTTCTCTCCCTCCTCATTCCCTCTCCCTCACTCTTCTCTCTCTTCTCTCCCCTCTCGTTCTTCTTTCCCTCCCTATCTCGCTCCACCTATCTCTTCTCTCCCTCCCTCACTCCCTCTCTCTCACTCTTCTCTGATATTGTCATGCCTAAATATGTTTGGGAAAAAACTGTTTTTAAATATAACTTTGCAATCATGACCCACTTGTGAATATATCAACTTGGTCTCGTCGCTATATGGCTGAAATAATTCCGATACGAAGTTAAATGTTAACTCCCTTCACTCGTCACTCTTCTCTCTTCTCCCCCACCCTCCCCAACCTCTCTCGTCACTTTTCTCTCTCCTTCTCTCGCTCCCTATCGCTCTATCTCTCTCTTCTCTCCCTCCCTCCCTCCCCAACCTCTCTCTCTCTCTCTCTCTCTCTCTCTCTCTCTCTCTCTCTCTCTCTCTCTCTCTCTCTCTCTCTCTCTCTCTCTCTGTGTCTGTCTCTCTCTTTTCTCTATAGAAGAACTATGGCACTACAAGGTACGTGCAGTTGACTTACAAAATGCCTCAACAACCCACCTCAAACTAGTTTATCTTGATCCATGGTTATACTTGGAAATAGTATCGCCTAAACTACATCGAAACAGTACTAACCTGTCTGCTTAGCATATATTGCCATAGTGACAATCGAAAACAAATGAAAACAAATGTATAAGACTAAACCATTAGGCGTCCCATCAATATACTGGAATGGAGCTGACGTCTGTATTTATAAATAAATTACCATTTCTTGTAGTTTGCATTCAATAGAGTGCATTATCAAACACTCCTGGAAACAAGACGCACCATGCTGCACACGACCATAAAGTCTGGGTCATTCGATATACAACATAATATGCAAATAACTTGCGTTATACGTGCACGTTATGAATAAAAGAGTGGTATTAATGGGTTATCAACGAGGTGGAGACATTTTGTATGGCTATGTTTGTTTTTTCTTAAGTATGGATTTTATAATGCGTTTCATATAGTTGCATGCATGCGTGCGTGCGTGTGCGTGTGTGTGTGTGAAATTTGACAATCAGAAAAGAACTGTGGGGATTGTGCCACAGTCCTCTGTAAGTACGTGCATTCATTTCTTCTTTATGACATAGGGCATTTCATGTGATTGTCACACACACACACACACACACACACACACACACACACACACACACACACACACACACACACACACACACACACACACACGCGCGCGCGCGCAAACACAAATAAACACATAAACACACATATACTCACAAAACCACAAATAAACAAATAAACACACACATACACACACGAACAAACAAAAAACTCACACACAAACACACCCTCACACAAACACAAACACAAACACACAATTAGAAACAAATATACATCTCTTTTTATGCCATTGGGCATATAATGTGATTGTCACACAAACACACATAAACAAACAAACACACACACATATATGCACACAAACAAGTAAAACCAGAGCCACAAACACGCACACACTCACTCAAACACACCCTCACACACACACACACACACACACACACACACACACACACACACACACACGAGCACGAGATCCGGCACTGCATTTAAAGTTTCTTAATTTCTTATGTCAGTGTCGGGTATACCAGTTACGAGTGCTAAAACTAACAGTAAAGTCCACTGATGTTTTATTTAATGGTTTTGTCATTAAACGTATCCTCATCTTATTGTCAGTTGTATTATTATCTGTTTTCAGCATACATCCCACAAGTTGAAGTCTCACAGCAGTCGTCACACGTGCTGAAAAGAGCGGTAGGTTCAATATAAAGCAAATATAAATCCATAGATACGTCAGAATGTCCAAAGTTCAAAGCAAAAGAACACTAAGATTACTTATTGCATAAGAATAAAGTGCAAAATGTTTATACTAATGTAATTTCATGAAAACACACTTGTGTTTACTTTGAATGAAATTTCGTTTTTAAAAGAAAATCGATACACAGAAAAAAACATGTTTGAGCATTGTCCGGATCCATTATGTTAATTAACATTGAATCAACTATAATCCATAGACAGTAAACACAAGTGTTCAGTTGCTCTCTTCAGTATAGTCACGGTAATGCCTGTTCGTCTGGATATTCTTTAGCGATGGAGGCACATGTTTCGTTTTAAAAGTCAATTAATAAGCCGTAAAAAACTACCATGGAACATATCAAATTCAGATGGTATACCCAGCTGCGTAACATTGATTGCAGAAATCTCGCAGCCAAAACAAACACACATTTATCACATAGGTATAACATGAATTTGATGCACAAGATCAATTGCACTGTTGAAACCAAAAGTTTTAGAAATTATTTGTAATTATTATTATTACAGTAAATTTCATTCTGAAAACATTTCTAAGTATTTATGTTTTTTGAAAAATATGATAAAAATCAGTAGAGGCATTGGGTTCATTGCCAGACATGATCAATTCGAAACTATGCCTTTGGACGTGTTAGTCAAGATTGTCAGTTCTGCATGTGTGCTCGGGAAAATTGTACCTTTTCTTTATAGATTAATATAATGTTTCAAGTACCAAAATGATCATAATCGTGGCGCGTTCCCTCCCATGTAACTGCTAAATCAGTACAGAGCGGAGAGAGTTTGAAAGAATGTGTTTACTTTTAACTCTGTTCAACATTCTAGTATTTGACCGGATTGCAATATGTGATCAGAGAAATTTGGATCTTGTGTTAATCTCTGTTATCATCGTGTCTCATTGATCCATTGTATGTTACAGCGTGTCATTATGTCCAACACGCATCTGATATGCGTTATTAGTAAAATGTACTACATGACATTACGTGTGTATTGTTCCTTCACGTGCTTGAATGTCGTAATTGTGTCTACTGTCAGAACCAGTGCATCTCATAGTTTTGATACGTGCAATGTCAAAACCAGTGCGTTCCATACTGTTGAAAGGTGTGCTGTTAAAACCAGTGCGTCCCTTACTGTTGACATGTCTATTGTAAAAACCAGTGCATCTCATAGTTTTGACAGGTGTGCTGTCAAAACCAGTGCGTCCCACGTGGTTGACATGTCTTTTGTCAAAACTAGAGCATCTCATAGGTTTGACATGTGTGATGTCAAAACCAGTGCGTCCCATACTGTTGACATGTCTATTGTAAAAACTCAGTGCATCTCATAGGATTGACATGTGTGATGTCAAAACCAGTGCGTCCCATACTGTTGACATGTTTACTTCAAAACCAGTGCGTCCCATACTGTCTTGTCAAAACCAGTACATCCCATACTGTTGACATGTTCACTTCAAAACCAGTGCGTCCCATACTGTCTTGTCAAAACCAGTGTATCCCATACTGTTCACGTGTGCACTGTCATAACATGAGCACTGAACACTGTTAACATGTCTACTGTCAGAAACAGTGTATCCAATACTCCAATGTATGTAACTACTATTTGTGCTGTTTTCACACTAGAGTATTCATTGTCTGAAAGCTTTATTGTTTTTTACTTTTCATAACGTTTGACAACATTGTCAGAACATACACTGACTTCTACAAGAAACAAAAAACTTCAGTTTATAGTAGGTAATATTAAAATGTTTTCATCCAAATGACAAAACAAGATCCGGTAGGATGCCGGGTAAGAATAGGTTCCCAGCATCCTACATGTGTGCGCTGGACGTATAAGGCGACTTATGGATCGGTTGGTCAGGTGTGGTGACTTGGTTGATTGTGTGTCATGCTAGCCAATCACTGGATTGGCTAGTACAGACTCGATTATTAACAGACCGCCGTCATTCAGCTGGACCATTAACATCAAACATAGCCAAAAAATCAAAATGACTAAAATGCAGAAATGTAACTATGATTCAATTAATTTTTATACGTCCACATTTAGGGCATCGTTTCTAGTTGTTATGCTCAGTTCCTAACTGCAACCAATCAGTTTCCTGTCGACCAATCAGTTAACACAAATTCGTTTATTAATTTCCTCTCGACTTTTTTCTCGCACTCGACCTCGGGGGAAACTGAAAAAATAAGCAAGAATCATTTTCATTGTCTGTTTGCCATAAATGTGAAACAAATAGTATTTGCTATCTTTACCATTTGACGGTCTTCCGGCCCAAGGCTACGAGAAACACTCAAATGAAAAAAGGTTGCTCCTAATTATATCAAGAGTTCTTTTCTGTGTATAACCTGAAGAAAATGACCTTCAACATCAAAATGAAATGCAGGTATCTGTGACAAAGGGTAGCCTTCTTTGTCGAAGGTAGTTTCTGTTTCTATGTACGGAGTGACTAACAATCGTTCCCTCTGTTTCCCAACCTCTGTTTAGTACATGGTAAGTAGGACGGTTCTACCTAGGCACATGTGTAGCCATAGTACATTGTCGGCACATTGCACACAGCACGTTGCACACTCACAAGGCAACGGAACTAGATGCTTGTGATACTATATGTATGCCAACGAATATATTTCCTTCTATAAATCAATAAGTGTTGAAGTTTCGTTTCGTAAAATGAATCACTTGATAAAACCACAATGCATTTCATACCATGCATGTGATGTCCACTCCTATAATTTGATTGTTTTAGACGAAAGTGCCAGGAAACCGATAAAGAATCACTTTTAAACACATACTTCAAAATCACGTTAATCCAGACTCCTAACTTTCGAAGACCCTATTTCTGGACGTTTGGTGTCAGGAACGTCAACTCATAATTTGAGTGACGTAACGTAATACCCATGATCCCCAAATCCCAACAATTTTACTGGCAACGATGACGTCTGGATTTGTGAAATGCCACACTATATGTGGTTCAGGTATTGACCACTCCCACAACCCACACCCACACCCACACCCACACCCACACCCTCCACCCCACCGCCCATCACTTGGGAATTGCAAAAGCAAACGTATTATCCCTTTGCGCTGAAAGACAATTATAAATATTTTCTTTGCAAAAAATACCTCGGAAAAATGGTGCAAATATATTCGTTGGCATGTTATCCGTAGAGAAGTGGCCTGTCCTTTTTTGTGTAGCTAGTAACATCTTTATATAATTGTCTTCACACTAGGGCCATGTCCCGGTGAGTGCGGGTTATTTTACCCTGTTTATTATATACTATATATTCTTTTTCAAACTACATCCCTCCACATATATAACTGCATGTAGTCGTTCAGTTCAGCCATATCGTTTTGAAGTATATTAAAATTAAAATGCATCTGCAATGGTTAGAAGATACGTCATAATCAATTCTCCATTGATGCTTAAAATTTATGTGTTTATACTGAGAGTTTTTTAATATGATGATTGTTATCAAAGTATCCTTACAGAACATTAAGTAAATATGACGTTTTTATGCAGTACTGATACTAACGTAACGCCAGGCTTTAAATTGCATGTTGTAAACGGTCACACCCACTGTTCCTATAGATTGTCCATATTGACAATAATCTATCACTTCATTACCCTCTGTTTATGGTGTTTGATGTAAGTGTTATTCCCCTGTGTGAGGCGCACACATATCGCAAAATGCATTGACGACGATTTTATCATCAAAGACAAGGGTCATCGATCGACATCAGTGTAATGTAATTTTATAAAACCGTTTCTTGTTTGTCAAATGTCTGTTCAATTATGTGTTCGGTGTGATTATTTCATCGTGTGTGTGAAATCCGTGGGTTTTTCAATGAAAAACGCTGGGGTATGAGGATCGTGACGAGGATAATGGATCTTAGCGATGTCGTCTGTGTTTTTATTACCCATGGGGATTGGAGGAGCGGGGGTGATATTTTTGGCAATATTGTCAGGTGTGCATTACATTATAGCGATTCTCAATCAATGCTGATTTGTCAGTTGTAGTGATGCAAGTCTTATGATACGTTCTGATCTATATTTGCAAATTATTACATATTTCATTCCTGTTATCTTCTGAGGTTGATATATGTGTTTAGGACTTTCACCATGTCACGGGTGTGCCAATTATGATTTTTAAGAAATATTTTAAGAAAAAAAGGTTAAACTTTAAATACATGTACTGCCTAACAGGAATGCTACAGCATCAATACTTATCTTCTGAATTATCAAGTTTATTTGGCACAAAACAGTGTAGTATTATTTATCGTTACTCAGCGATATGCTATTTATAACTTGTTCATCCGAATCATGTCTATTGACTTTCGACGATTGTGCCGAAAAATCGGATGAGTGGAGCTGTTGAAGTCGAAATGACTTGGAATTCGCTAACCATATCATATTCACTTTCTTGTATGTATATATATAAGAAGAGTGAGTGAGTGAGTGTGAGTGAGTGTGAGTGAGTGAGTGAGTGAGTGAGTGAGTGAGTCACTTTTAGCAATATTAAGCAATATTCCAGAAATATCACTGCGGGGGACACCAGTAATGAGTTTCGCTCACTGCATCCGTGTGAGGAATCGAACCCGGGGTTCTCGGCGTGACAATCGAACGCTTTAACCACTAAGCTACCCCCAATTAGCCGGTGGTTAAAGCGTTCGCTCGTCGCGCCGAAGACCCGCCCAATATATTATATATATAGGGCGGTTGGGGGTATCAATAATCTGTAATGTGTTGAGTTCACAGTCTGAAAATGAAAATGTAAGAATGTCAGATATATCTCCGAGAATTTGGTAGTGTCACGTTATGGTATCCATTAGATGAGAAATGTCACGTTCTAGTATAACAAGGCTTGGGTGTCACATTCTAGAATGTATTAGGAAAGAAAACAAATTACAAGGTAGGTGCTCCTGCGACGATGACAGTTGTCCTCTCCTCAGATTCATCACCTTGTGTTATATGTCTGTGTGCATCCTCCGTATACCACCTCGCATGCTGTCACCAATAGGATCATATTACATATCACGTGTATTTTCTGCACAATTATTAACAACTGTTTTATCTATACCAACCACTGCCGGATGAATATACATCTAATAGCAATCTCATTAAAATCAGATCTTAGTTCTCGCTACCGCTAAACAAAGATCTGAGGACATCCCATTACGGGTCACGCCAGACCGACCTTGCGCGAACTTTGACCGACCAATGGAATGACCAATTAGAAGGCAGCTTTCTCGTGCTTTACGGCACTAATTTCAAATTGGCGACTACGCTTCGAAACATATTTTGACAAATTCTCGATTACAAATTTGAAACCTGAACAAAAGAACATTCTGGAATGGCTAATAGATGGTCTAGATTGTATGGATTCAATCGTTAAACCCGTAACTATCGTTCGGAATACCCCGTGTTAAAGTTTTCGAGGTTGTATGATTAGAACTCACATTCCGACTGTCACTTTCATGATCTGGTAAGCGACGCTCTTATTGGTCGGATGAAAGGTCGTTCTGACGTGACCCCTAATGGGATGTCTTCAGATCTTTGTTTAGCGATAGCGAGAGGTAAGATCTGATTTTAATGAGATTGATCTGATAGCTTCCTTAGGAAAAACGTTGTACATTATTTTTATCAAGTCTACAATCAAGTTGTGGTATTAATTTCAAATGAAATGTTGAAAATGTTGTGTTGTGATGGATTATTAAGAAATTGTACAAGCCATGTTATTACATATTGATAACGTTAAAGCCATGAAAATTATATGAATATTACCAAACTGTCATTTATTGCTTATTATAACGAGAAATGATTGCTATGACGTTTGTACGCATGGTGTTAAGTAGATTATATTGAAATGTATCTGTCATTATTTCTGCTTAACATATTATTATGCTTCTTTTTCAACTTTCGTCATCGATGTGTGATCATGCAGGGTTTAAGGGTAAGTATTTAGATTTGAAATACATGTAAATTTTTAAGACACAAAAAGCGGTTTGAATAATAGAGATACCTTGTTTAATACTTTACTATTAAGATAATGACTATATGACTATATATTAGCCAAATTCTACAAATAATACATGACTCTATCTGATTTGTTTCGTAACAAATGTTTCAAAAGTTCCCACAATGATTTGCACAACTACATACATTTACAACCAACCAACTGAAGCTTTAACACTGAGTGAGTGAGTGAGTGAGTGAGTGAGTTTTTACTCCGCTTTTAGCAATGTTCCGGCAATTTCACGGCGGGGAAACACCAAAATTAGGCTTGACACATGGTACCCATGTGGGAATCGAACCCGGGTTTTCGCTTGACGCGCGAACACTTTGACCACTACCGCTCGAAGCTTTAAGAGCGATTATGTGGGCACAGATGGCTAACTTATCTACCGCCGCATACCGTTATACAGTGTTATGACCCTCATGATCCACTGGTTGTGGGTTCGAATCCCACATTGGCCCCGACTATGATCCTCCTTGTTTGTCAGCACCACATCCGTGGTTATCCTGGGATTCACCAAATTTGAAAACATTAACATTCCAGCCAGTCTCACCTTGTGCTTTCCAGACATATTACACAGACAGACCGCAATATAACCGAAATAATGTTCAAAGCGGCGTTAAACCTATTTTTACAAAATTCAATATTTTTTAAGTATATGTAATAATTCTATTTATTTCTCAATGTATTGTCGGGTAACTAGTACTGTAGCTTCCGTTGTCAATGTATGATTAAAGCGACCATTTCTTTAATATCGATACAATTTGTTTTCTTTCCTCATGCGTGATCAGCTGGTGAGTATGACGTCAATACAATTAACCCAATGCCCCGTGTATCAAACAACTAGATCTGAGTACAAAGAGCAGTGTTATTTACCGTTACTTTTTTACATTATATATAGACGTCGGTTTTCCCTTTCGTCTCAAATGTCCGTGTTGAGACTGGTCCACGTAACTGCAACAGCTGCTGTTAACAGACCAATTACGAAGTAAAAAGTGCTTGAATTTTAAATTGTTTTACGTCAAACAAAAAGTAGACAGAATAGTCTGACTTGAATAAAACCAGTGATTGTATAGCAAGACCTTGTGAAGATTGTTCACATGACCTACCATGTGTTTCTCCGTCATGTATGTTGCGAGGCGACACTGATTGCACTTGTAACTGATTCAATGATTATCCGTTGTTATAACAAAGGCACGATACCTTAGATAAAATGTATTTGAAACCTCAGATATTCCGACTTGCCCCCCCAAGAGCCAATTATAACATTTCAAACATATCTGAAAACCATCTAAAAATGACTATCATCATATGTGATATTTTAGATAAGTGAAGATAAAGCTTGAGATTCGTTTTGAAATGTTTTTGTCGCTCTTGTTAACAGCATGTCAACGTATATGAAATCCATCTTGACAGAAAATATCTTCATATGTGTTACGTGGCTTAGTAGTATAATTCATCATAAAAATCAATTTAAGAGAAAATGTTATCGTATGTGATATCCACATTTACAGCATATCAAATTGTATTTTAAGAGCAAGTCATTTTTTATGTTTTTGTATATTATTATTTTACAAGTTATCATATGTGGAATCTATCATAAGGCATATGGCATGACAACAAATGAAGGTTTGAAGAAGCGTTATGAGATATGACATGTTATCACTATCTTTACCTATAATGCATTGGTATTATGCTATAACCAGCTTGGTGGGCATTTTGATCAGTGGGTAATGTCATGTCACACATTGATAGTTCATCCCGAGGGTAATTCCGACTTTGTTTCTTCCACTTGCTTCTTGGATGCAGATGTGCCAGGTACGTCTCAAGATGCTGTGTGTATGATGTTACGTGACTACAAAGTAATTGTTTCACCGGATGTCATCTTCGGTGACAAGTTAACGATATTGACTTCGTTCTTGATTAACTTATAGGATATTAATCGTAAAATAATTTTGGCTTTTAGCTCATACAATCACAGTATGGAGCATATTGTGTAAGGCTTCTTTGATTATAATGGCGATGTCGTATTGTGTAGACATTGATCCCGTCCATCCATACATCCGTTCGTGTATTATTTGTGTGTCTTTGCGTTGGTCAGTCACTATCATATGTCATACATTGTTTCCTGATAAACGCCAAAACCGTTTAACAAGATCGTCCTCCAAGTTTGTCCATGTCAACCAAGGGCTAAGTATGTTTCACTTTGAAATTCTTCAAATCCTACGAGTGAGTGAGTATGGTTTTACGTCGCTTTTAGCAATATTCCAGTAATATTAAAGCGGGGGACACCAGAAATGGGCTTCACACATTGTACCCATATGTGGAATAGAACCCGGGTCTTCGGCGTGACGAGCGAACGCTTTAACCACTAGGCTACCCTACCGCCCCTTAAATCCTACGAACAAAATGCCAAATATATTACATGTATATAATAATATACAAATACAATTTTTATGCCGAATAGGTTTCGATTCCGGGGCCCATTATGTTCGCCTGTATGTAAATAAGACTCTTTTTTAGGTTTTGTATACCATTTTCCAAATTGAAATTGTGATGGAAGCAATACTTAGAGCCAGTCCAAACAGACCACTAGAATTTCCGTGAAACTATTATTTGCTTTGTCATAAGATCGGCATCCATCAGAAACAAGTAATTTGAAGAAAAACTAACGGCTTACTCCCCCTTATATATATATAAAGATGCGAGATCCACTGGTGAGAGTAGCACATATACGATTAAGAAATCCACGCAATAATGACACGACACGAATTGTTCCCCTACTCACAAAGTTGATCCACCTTTAATGACTGTGGAAATGGTTGCAATGCTCGACGTATTGACCAAGGGTGGAAATACATGGCGCCATCATCAGCACAGACACAGTAACGTAGAC
The DNA here is from genome assembly GCF_023055435.1 of Haliotis rufescens. Lineage (NCBI taxonomy): Eukaryota > Metazoa > Mollusca > Gastropoda > Lepetellida > Haliotidae > Haliotis > Haliotis rufescens. Next base: position 26,144,926 of record NW_025964334.1, on the reverse strand, counting down.
CTCCGACAAGGACTGACAGACATCAGACAAATTATTTCTCTAAACCTGATACTTTGTCTGACCTTCCGTTCGTCAGTCATTTCCTGTCAGGAACTCGACCGTGATTCGAAAACATGATACTTACCAGCTTTACGACATTCTGCTTTTCTAATGATGTAAATGGTGTTGTCTGTTATTTGAAAGTACAAGCCTTTTAATGTTGTAAATTCAGCGTCTCTAATTCTTCATAGAAAGCGGGAGACACGGGGGGGGGGGGGGGGGGGGGGGGGGGGGGGGCAGTCGTCTGAGGCGCCGCGATTCGCTGTGCAGAGTTGCGTCACTTGGGCACGCCTGAAACCTATGACTGTGGGTTCGAATCCCGGTTCGCCCCAATTATGTTTCTAGGTTTGTCAGCGCCATACCCGTGCTCGTGGGTTTCACCGAAGTGTTTAAACAACGTCTGACACCTGCATCACTTCGGGCTTTCCACCCACATTAAGCTGACACGCCGTGATATAACTGGAATAACGTTAAAAGCGGTGTTTAACCCAACTCACTCACTCACTTCATAGAAAGCTGATGTAAAGTGCGCAGAATTTCTGCACATATTTAATTGATTTATTAATTTCATTCTAAAAGCATTATTCAACAAGACAAGAGACTGAAGTACACCAAAAATGAATATTCTACAAAACTATCAATTACAATAGAAGTTAAGAAGCCATATATTCCTTTTTCGTGCGTAAAAGTATTAATAGTGTTGACCGAAATTATTAGGTATAAATTATTAGTATAAGTGATAAAAGTGAAGATAGAGTACATGCATTGGATCTAATCCCCTTCTCAAAAAAAACAACCTACTTTTGAAGAATTAATTATAAAATGAGCTACTATAAACCGTTTGCAACGTTTATTGCAATTATCAACATCTCGGGTCATATTTACGGCTGATTATTTTTCAAACTTGAATCCTATGATAGAGACGGTTACAGTGATGCGGCAGAAACCGACGGGCATGTGGGCAATTGATGAGGATGTGACGGATTTGTATATACGATTGATTGCCGCTGGCTGCTGGATTTAAGGCGCTTTAAATGCTGAAAAGGGCATCATGTACAGGTCAAATTTAATGAATGGTCACATTGTGCCCCAGTTGTTTTGCTGTGTCACTAGATCTGGTTTCATGACGTACTGGAATAACTACATAGCATCATTTCGCAGACATGTTAAACATTATGTTTTTTGGTTGTTTATAAGGGTCCACGGGTTCCACGTAATTCATATCAGCTCATGGCTGGAAGGTTACGGCGAATAATAGCATTGATTTTTATCCTTCCTTGTTCATTATCTGTAAGTTTGATTATCATTGATTTTACTAATGTAATTTGCGGCTCATTCTTTACTGTTGTTTTCAATCCTACAGGCACACCCTCGGGTAAGTTGAATCTTCGTCACAATTTAATGATTCAAAGTCACTATATTTAGATTCTAAGTTAATGCAGCATGCACTTACCATTGGGATGAATTCTGCGCAGTGCATTTAGAAACAAAAAGAATTTGTAGAGTACATGTGAATGGACTGTACTGTTAAGGATATTGTAATTATGTTATGATTTACCAAGGAGGGTTTGGTTCATATTGCAATATTGAGCAACGTTATTTCTCGTTACAGAATTGTCCAGACGGAGTAAGTATGAATTGATATTTTGTTGGGAACGTTCGTTATCCAAATGAGGTGATCAAATAGTGAGTGAGTGAGTGAGTGAGTGAGTGAGTGAGTGAGTTAACGCCGCTTTCAACATTAATTCTGTTATATCACGGCGTGTCAGTTTGATGTTGGAGCAAAGCCAAAATGGAAACAGGTCTAAGACGACTTCTTTGAGAGGCATTAGAAGTTGGAGTACTATGTAAGGATAAGATATATGGGTGAACAGCTTCTTTATAACAATTGGGAGCGACGTTTCGGTGTAGTTTCCAACATCGTTGCTTACTTGATCACTTGCTTGATAACGGTGTTAGAACCTTCACCGAAACGTTGCACCTAAATGTAATAATGAGGTTTTTTGTCCATATATCTTATCCTTGCTTAGGTCTAAGACGTGTACCACTTTTGTGACACCCAAAATCACGGGTTGGTGATGACAAACCTGGACGCATGACCAGGACGAAGCTAGGTTCCAACGATCATCGGTGTCTGGCACACCTAAGGGACGGAACTCTTCACAGCGGGTTGGGGCGCATTAGACGACAGGGCCACTCGTGCTCCCGATTCAATAAAATACAGTATCTTTGTCAATCATCAGTGCAGTGTAATAAAATCAGTACCTTTGTGAATTAACGTTTGCAGGATTTTTGTAGACCAACTTAATTCTTTGTCATGAATATAACTATTAACTTATTATCAAATCTCCTTTTTCAGTTTCGTAAAAGAAATTATGTACAGGTATGTAACCCGGGGTATTTTTTCTTTAAAAAACTACAGTGTTGTTTAACTTCTATGGTGCATTAGGAGACCAGTGTTTTCAATGCAGAGCTAGGTTACCTGATATCATAACCACGCTAATTTAATTTGGGTTCCGGACACGAGGTTCAAAATGTGAAAATTGAATTTGTGTGTTCAGCCAAAAATGTACTGCCACACATACTTAATATTAATATTAATATCAATATCCCATACTTAATATTAATATTAATATTAATATCCCTTCTGACAATCTGGTTGATCCAGAAGACTGCAGTAGTTCTCGGTGGGTTCGACAACGCAGCGCTTCCTGGGAGAAGTTCCTTTCGGTGTCTGAGCTGCGTGTAGAAGGGGCAAGGGCCCTGAGCTGATGATGAGCCTAACCAGCTTGACCGTGCCAGTATCACCCAAACCCTCTTTTTTATTATTTTAATCTGTAAATAATAAGAAGAAGAATACACACTCACATTCTCCTTCTCTGACGGCTATTTATGGATATACAGAGGCATATATATATATATACCAAGCGTATTTTATTAATAGGTTAGATTTATTAACACTACTCTTCCGACATTTAAACTAATAGTAACACTATCGGTTCTTTCAACTCTTGTTGTTCAATCCGTCGTTTGACTATCGTGTCTAATATAGTTAACTATATTGTATATTGTATATTGACACCAGCCGTATAGTCTCGTATAATTTGATACATTGAAAGTAATTTGGACAGTTGACTTTGCCACGTTCAAAGTACAAGTTAGAAGACAAGAAAAGTTCATTTGTCCTTGTGTCTTCATAGACTCATATAACGTCATACACTTCATTCAAATAGTTACACACACGCGTGCATGGCATTAATAAACCTTAAATATAAAACGTCAACGCCAGAGAATAACCAGCCTCAACTATCTGCCGGAACAGATTCCATTGGGTACAAAAGGCAAACTAGTGGAGAAAGTAATATGAATGGATCACTGAAAATCAGTCATGAAACCAGGTGTTCGCGAAAAGGGTTAGCATATCCTGCTCTAAAGGTAGCACCCCCCACTCACACAATTCATATAAAAAAGTAAGTGTTTGTTTGTTGCCTCCAGCCGCAATGCACCTGACCTGCCACACGACGGTGGCCTCTTGACCAGACACACCAGTGATGGACAAGACAATTCATTGACACAATAGCACATTTACTGATTTTGTTGAAACTAAAAATTATAGATTGATCACAAGGATCAGTAAATGACGTCATTTTCAACCAGAAACCAGGGCCCACTTGCACAAAGCGATCTTAGCGCTACGACTATTGTAAGTCAATGTTAAAGTATGGGAGTTACGATGACCTTTGCGCTAAGATCGCTTTGTGCAAGTGAGCCCAGTATACATTGAAAGAAAAACGGTTGTGTCGTTCGTTACACAGTCACAGTCCTGTTTGCGAACACCTGGTGTCATTACTGATGTTTAGTGATCCATTTAAATAGTTTTCATTGCTGTTTTGCCTTTTCCGGCCAGTGGGGAGTGGTTCGCCAGATGGTCGAACCTCATAGTTCCCTGGCGCTGACGTGTCATACTTATATATTTTATAAGGAACACAGAAACGCCAATCTGGTCTCTCACCTTAAAGAACTTAACTAGGGCATGCTTGGTAATATGATTTACAAGAACAATCTACCAATGTTTGACATGGGCGACTAATTAGTTAGAGTTGGTACACATATGTACCGCCGCTGTCTCGTGCCCTTTGCATTTCCAGGTCTAGACGTCGTAATTAGTGCTCTGTACGTGAAGCATTGTTTCAATAAACTGAGGTCACCAAATATTACTGGACTGAGCCCAACTTGTAGAAGCTTATAAGCCGTCACGCGTTGTTGAAATACACTGAACAAACTTGCTAGGCAAGTAAGTCATCCCGGGCCGTTCTTTAACCTCCATTCACTATATTGACAGAATATAGAGACACCTAGCAGTCATGAGAGCCCCGAGTCAATAGTGAAACAGTTGCAGGACATCATCAACTGGAGACATCGGGTGATGAGGCGGAAGATGATGGCCGAGTCCCAGAGCGACAGGATATTCGATATGATCAAGGCGCGGTCACTCTCCCGGAGGAAGTAAGAGGTGAGACACAATGTTTTTAGGGGTTTGTCTTTTTGGAGGGTGGGCATGGGGGATTTAACCTAAAAAAATTATTTTAAAAATTCATTTAAATTATATGTATATATATGTTTTGTTTTTCAATACTTTGTCCCAGAAAATAGAAACGAATGAATTTTCCTCTGATTTTACACACAAAAATGAATTTTTCGCTGGACAGGCTAGTTGTCCAAAACAAATGTGTTGTGAATAAACATACAAAAAGGTTCGTCTCCTGCTCTCAGAGGACAAACTGTATGTCTTGAAGCTGTGAGCAAAAATACCCGGTCTCAAAACTCCCAGACCTGTTAAATTTAAGTTTCTTACATAATTCAGTAGGTTTCGTCATGTTCATATGTATGTATGTAACTGCGAATCACACAGTGTTAAACTTCATAGTTTAACACTGTGTGATTCGCAGTGACATTCATACATGGCTACGCGTGCCAAGGATGAACTATTTCCTCAAGATGATAATAGCTTGGCTTCCTCAACCCATTATCATCCTTTTGCAATAAGACAACCCTACATTGATGACACGTGACGTAATATATTCATGTGTAAATCAAACGTCAAGATACAAACCTGACAATTATGTCCTGTACGTTATATTGTACACGAACCACAGATAGTGTACTAACCAAATTGACAGGGACTTAATATGGTTTAGGATATGACAACCTCTTAGTGTTGTTACTAAACATAATCGTTCCTGAAGTTACGAATCCTTCTAAACTCTTAAATAGACTATCAAAGACTTGTAGTGAGTGTGTGAGTGAGTATGGTTTTACACCGCTTTCAGCAATATTCCAGCAATATCACGGTGAGGGACACCAGAAATGGGCTCCACACATTGTACCCATGTGGGGAATCGAACCCGGGTCTTCGGCATGACGAACGAACGCGTTAAGCACGAGGCTACCCCATCGCCCCCAAGGACTTGTAACGCGAAGTACAGGGTGTGATTGTTCCACCAGTGCTGACAGATTTGATGGTTGGGTGGAACTTTTTAACTTTACTCTATAAGAAAAGCGACAAGACCCTTCCCATAGCCACGAGGAATCCCTGACAAGAGCAGAGTTGATTGCACGATGCCGACCGTATCGTGATCATCCCACATGTCCATTTGACCCACAGCTCGCATTCCTCCCTTTAACCACTGGAAGCTTTGGACAACATGAAGTCGAGAACTATGCCTACAATTCGTTATAAGGGTAGATTGTATGCTCCGCATGGCGTTGAGAATGAAATATGAACGTCCACCGATCCAATGACTGACCACTAATAATGTATCACCATGAGCATTCACTGAGAGCCAATAAACCTGACGCATTAGAAATGGACTTTGAGAAAAGCATTTGATATAATTTAATGTGAGCAAGTCTTCCACAAAGTAAGGGTGTCCATGTGGTCATTTTGTGCCCTTAGTCCTAATTCATAGCTTTTGACGTAAGTTAACTTCCTAGAATGTGTACGTCGTTTAAATAAGTTTCCGTTAATCCGTTGATCCCTCCTTAAATACCCCGAGCTCCGCAGGCATAAAAGTGATCCGGACCTGTAGAACCTGTAGACCTGTACATGAATATGCATCACCCCAACCCCTGGTGTCACTGGAACGTTCATCGCACGACGGGGAGCGGTCGGGTAGCCTAGTTGTTAAGGCTTTCGCTCGTCACGCCGAAGACCCGGGTTCGATTCCCGACATGGGTACAATGTTTGAAGCCTATTTCTGGTGTCCCCTGCCGTGACATTGCTGGAATATTGCTGAAAGCGGCGTCAAACCATAACCACTCACTCGTGCCATGGCCATATTAATGTTGTATTCTGCAGTTCCCCGTGGAGATCCATCTGCAGACAGGTCCATTAAAAGCTAATAAAGTTTTTACAGCTTTGCAAAAACCCTATCAGACAAGCCAATTTGCGTCTATTTCTGGACTGCTTTATGTGTACATATACATTATTTATGATTTTTAACGCAAATTAAATCTTTTTAAAAACGCATCTTATTTTTTCTCTTAAGATAATTATTGTATCGAGGCCAGGCGTAAAGACAGTTCTATATTTAACGGCTTTTAAATCAAGGGGATCTCACTCACAAAAAAACGTTTCAGACAACAATAAAAAGACATGCACATCGCATCGGTTCCCCCATTTATGTAATCCAATAATCAAACAATGTACTTTACGTGATAACAAGAGCCATTTTCGACATGTCAACATCTTCAACTAGTCATTAATCATACCCTATACCTAACAGTCTACCGAAACGCCACACAGCTAGAGGGCAAGACAGATCGTGTTGATAATCACAAGAAGTACCTGATATTTTGAGTCCTTCATTGATCGTTTATAGACCAGGAGGTGGTTCTGTAACGTAATCCACGTGGCTTTTGAGGTGCAATGTAAACGAAGATGTTAGCAAATTAAACATCATGGATCACGTAAACTGTTTGTATGAAGAAATTAGATTTGTGAAATCTCTTCATTGCGGTAGATTGTCCCACAAGGGATATTTGGACTAGCGCAGGGAAATAGACTCTGTGTTTGTGATGCTGGACGATTGGAGACGACTTGTTGAATTTAAACCTTTTTTCACTTAGTTATTATCTGGTCAAACATTTCAACTGAAACTACACACAGACTGTCTCCAAAGAACGTTGCTGTTGGCGCTTTCTGTTTACTAAATAATTGTTCAGACAGTTAAGTTAAGATATTTACCTTGGAGCATTGTACCCCCAGCGACGTGTTTCTCTCCCACTGCATCTCTGACGTGATGCGGCCAATGATGAGGCACCCAAAGACATGATATAACTTAATGTTTAATTCTTTTGAATATTCCATAATGTTTTGAATGGATTAGAAAGATCCAATTAAACTCGTTAAAAGTATTTTACAAGAGATGTGATGATTTCTGTTTAACGCCGCACTCAGCAATAGTCCAGCTATATGACGGCAGTGTGTAAATAATCGAGTCTCGACCAGACAATCCATTGATTGACATCATTAGCATAGATCCACGCGATTGGGATACGATGACTGCATCAACCAAGTCAGCAAGGCTGACCACCCGATCCCGTTAGTCGCCTCTTACGATAAGCATAATCGCTTGTTACAGAAAACATGGGTTGCTGAAGACCTATTCTACACCGGATCTTCACGGGTCATTTTACAACAGATAATCACTGTGAATAGAATAAGCTATTCCTACGAATAAAACGAAATCTGAGTCTGGAAGTATGACTGTACCTAACCAACATGAGATATATCTTCTTACAACCCAAACTCAGATTGTGTTCCATATTTTTATTTCATCTATAAAAAGCTTAGAATGGTAAAAAAAACAATTAAATTATGTTTTTCTGTCCCAAAAAATGCATGTTTGTGAGATTTACATTGGTGTACAGGGGTAATATTGTTTGTTACCCGTTTTAGTCTTTTTTCCTCAAGTCTGAAACCCCTTGGGATTCAAAATTTAATTAACACTCCCGGACAAAATACGAACTGAATGCATCTCTGTCCAACCTCTATCCGGGAGATGCATTGAGCTTCGACACGATCAAAATTCTAAAAAGTTACTTGTTGAAAGAAATATGTGTCTTGGGGTTTAATTGGATTTTCGTAATTGGTTTCATCACTTTGTGCTACCCTTTCAAAATATTATTGGCTGGACGGAAAAGTTCAAATATACATATTTTATTACAATGTCTCCTCTTACAGAAAGTTCATGTATGTAGTTAAATTTCTAATCAGGGGCACATTGGGCATCCAATTAAATTTGATCATCGCCGTATTCCCATTCCATAATGATTTGAACAGAAGCCAAAAATATACTGAACATGTCAACGTAGAGATATAATTTGATAAACGCAGTCAGTATCATTCTCATTAAAATCACATTACTCCGATATGGTGCCTTTCCGTGTGAAGATCAGGAGACACCTATCGGAGGTCGAATCGAGGAACTTTCTGATCAGTCTAGAGTCTACGCTTCTAACTTCTCTGTACGAGTGTGACCGCCTCCGTGGTCTAGTGGTAGAGCGTCCTCCCGGAGCCCGGAAGGTCCGGGGTTCGATCCACGCCCCGTCATACCAAAAGACGTTAAAAAATGGTACTTGTTGTTACCCTGTCTGGCACTCGGCATTAAGGGGCTAAAACAAGGACTGGTCAGCTCGGAGTCAGTATACTGTGTCTGAGTGGGGTATTCATGGTATCTCAGTGTGCTAGCACTATAAATCGGCATCAGTCCGGACTAGAACAAGCAGCCACACAAACACACACACGTACATGCACGTCGCTATATAAGTGCAATAATCTTGGACGCGACCTTAAACCCCATTTCACCTCACCTCACCTCTGTACGAGTGAACGAAGCATTCAGACAAACGTATCTGATTCTTTATCTCGAAAACTAATATAATCGTTCAAAGTTTCTATTATTTGCGGATATAAGAGTCAAAATAGGGATGACAATTATATGAATATATCAATGAAAGTCATTGATGACGCGATGACGCGAAATGTGTAAGCATATTATGCTCTACGGTAGCACCCGCCACTCCATTCGTCACCACTCGCCCCTTTACGTAACCTGCAAGAAGACTTCGTGCCCCTATCGATGAATCATTCGTGACCAACTCGTGTTATTCAGGGACAAGCCGAAAAGCGACTCGTGCCCCGGTCATGGCCATTTTTGCGACCGGGCTCCGTCTTAGCGCAAAGGGGCATACCTAAAACAATTGTCAACTCGTTGCGTAATGGTTCACATATATATCGCCATATATTATATATATTCAGATGCAATTTTAAGCATATCTGGACATGCGGAATTATACAGTATAATTGAACACATTTAACTGTGCCTTGGGTGTAGTTTTAGATGCAAGACATATGTGTAATCAAACATCATTTCTGAGGGATTCTTTGACGAAGAACTTGAAACAATACGAGCATTCTGATTGGTTTGTCGTATTTTCGCACATAACATTCATCGACAGGGGGACGAGTCTTCTTGCCGGTTACGGAAAGGGGCGAGTGGTGACGAATGTCGATGAATGTTAAGTGCGAAAATACGACAAACCAATCAGAATGCGCGTATGATTTCAAGTTCTTCATCAAAGAATCCCTCAGAAATAATGTTTGATTACACATATGTCTTGCATCTAAAAGTATACCCAAGACACAGTTACATGTGTTCAATCATACTGTATAAATCCGCATGTCCCGGTGCACTTTAATTTGAATCTGAAATATATATAATATATGGGGAAATATATGTGAACCATTACGCAACGAGTTGACAATTGTTCTAGGTATGCCCGTTTGCGCTAAGACGGAACCCAGTCGCAAAAATTGCCATGAGAGGGACACGAGTCGCTATTCGGCTTGTCCCGGAATAACACGAGTTGGTCACGAATGCCGCCACTCAAGCATTTTGCATAAAAATGTACGAGTAGTGTTGGTTATCAAAAGCCTCACCAAGCAATACTCCTGTCATACAACAGTGGCATATAAACAACAGGACCATAACGAAATGAATCCGAGTTGTTTTAGAAAGCTGACATTTTGATTGGCTCAAGAATTAACGTATCCTTCATTTAGATTTGGCGGTCAAAGTTCGCACATAGTTCACCTTCTTATGAATGTGTCCACAATTCTTGATGCAAAGAGGTATCATATCCGATTAAAAGATTCCATTTTAATGAGATTGCATTTCATTAAATCGCTTTTCTTGTTTCAGGTCAGACTGACCCCTGACCCCTGACCCCTGACTTCCAGGATCTGCCGGCAGGCTGTGACCACGTCACGTGACAACCATCCCTCCAGACGTATCTGAGCACTTTCAGACTAACTTCCCAAGACTCCACAAACTACATATTTTCAAACTTTCAACATATATATTCTTCTTCGAGGTGGCAGGCAAGAGTGTTAGCCTAATATCAGCCCAAAGATAGATATACATCCGATTATAACTAAACAAGGCGGACGGCATTCAGATTACTTCGCGGAAGACGATGTAATGTCTGTGCACCCATGGGATGAAGAGAATTCGGACTCGATAAGCCATTGTACAGCTGTAATGTTTAAGAAAAAATTTTTGCAATTATGAAAAAAAGAAGCAAGTATAATAAGTTTGTTCAAGAGTATGAGCCAGCGTGACGGATATTGAAGAACTGCAATTGGAAGACCACTGTCTACCAGAATATACCGTCATGACCTCCAAGAATACACCCGCACGTTCTCTGTTATTCAATACTCAGCTCTAACATTAATGCATTGAATGTATGGATTAAATTCTGTGAAGTTCTATCAGTACTAGTGTACAATTCAGTCGCTGTTTACATTGTCAAAGTATATTTTTGTGATGTGTACAAAGAATTATTCAGTTCAAATAGGTTGTGTCCAATTAAATTGTTTGACGTCATCTCCATATTTAAAAAAGCATTTGCAGAAAACATTAGATGAAAAGGTTCCCTGAAGCTGATATTCGATAATGTAAAATTTAAAGGACCACTTTGTTTTCCTTATATTTATAACTGATAATAGAATATTTAATCGTCCATTTGTCTTATACGTATTTTGTATATTTTCAGCCGAAACACACAATGATAGTTTGATATTTCAGACTTTTGATTAAGTGGAGGCATTGAATAATTAATATTTCATAATCGATTATTTTTTAGACGTTCGATTTAACAATATATAAAAACTTGGAACTGGCGGTACTAAAAGTGAATGAGTGGTAATTGACACAACCTGTTTACCAGAACATAGATACCAGAAGATTTCCTCATTAAAAGTCTGATTCAAATTAACAAAATCATGTTAAAATCAATTTGTTAATGAAATTGTTGAATAATTCAAACACAGTTGCAATAAAGTTTAAGTTAAGCAATCTCAGCATGTGTTCCAAGGCTATATGTTACACTTTAGCAAGACAGAAACAAGATGTGCATACAGTCTCCAACTGATGTTCATTGATGCTAACAAAAGCCATTTTAGTCAGTGGCAATTTCTCTTATATTTAAAACGGAGAGAGAGAGAGAGACAGAGACAGAGACAGAGAGACTGATCGTAAATAAAGCGACAAAACCCTTTTCATATCCAATAGAAATTCCGAATAAAGCAGAGTCGATTTTACTATTTCGACTACATCATGTCTACGAATCACTATCAAATGACAATGATACCAGGTGTTGCGAAAAGGTGAGCGTATCCTGCCCCACCGGTGGCACCCGTCACAAACACATGCAAAGGCAAGTCAATTGTTCACCTGAAATAAACACGGGAACATGTGGTACAAGTCAAAATAGGGAATTGCATCGGACATCATTTTTGTCACTGATGCGTCAGATTTGGAAAGGTCCTCGCCATGTCTACCTTAAAACGGCGACTGCCTCCGTGGTCTAGTGGTAGAGCGTCCGCCCGGAGAGCGGAAGGTCCGGGGTTCGATCCCCGGCCGCGTTATACCAAAAGACGTTAAAAGATGATACTTGTTGTTACCCTGTCTGGCGCTCGGCTTTAAGGGGCTAAAACAAGGACTGGTCGGCTCGGAGTCAGTATACTGTGTCTGAGTGGGGTATTCATGTTAAACTGCGGCATGGTATATCAGTGAGCTAGCACTATGAATCGGCATCAGTCCGGTCTAGTACAAGCAGCCACACCCACACACACACACACACGTGCATGCACGTCGCTATATAAGTGCAATAATCTTGGACGCGACGTTAACCCCCATTTCACCTCACCTACTACACCCATGTATAACTTATGTAGAGTGAACTGTCGATAAGCCAGACTGAACTGATTACTAGTTTACAAATGGTATAACATATTTCTCTGTATTTCTAGGCAGTAGATGGTTAACGTGGATGTTTGATTTGCAAAAATCTTAAAAACAATGAAAACCGTCAGAAGGTGTTCTCTAATCTGCTGGCTTAGTGACAGCTCCGATGCTACAGGAGGTGGTCTAATGGATAAATCGTGAAGCCATTCTTGGTCTAGAAACCTATGGCTTGGTTCGAATCCCAGATACGTCCGGAATATATTTCTAGGTTTGTCAGCACCATTCCGTGCTCGGGGGTTTAACCAACGTGGTAAACGTCTGAGGCCTGCCTCTCTGTGGGCTTTACTCTCAGCCGAACTCAAGCCGAAATGCCGTGATACTGAAGTACTGTTTAAAACAGCCTAAACCAAACTCACTCACTCATTTGCATGTAATCGTATCAATATAACGCAGTAGTTGTGCGTATCATGCACGTGGATATCTCTCCTCCCTTCAACTTCCATTGCGCTAGCTCAAGGCCCCATTAAGTTCAAGGTGATTGTGGTGCACGTTGTAGTTAGTTCAGCCAATTAGCCTGGCACTGGCTAACTGCCTCGATGAACCAGTAATGGCAGGCAAAGCACGGGTCGCTCATCAGACAGAGGGGGCTTGGTCTGCGGCTTCTCAGACCGTGAAGAAACCCAACGAAATACAGAAACAGATCGATACCATGTTCCCGAACAATGCAACGTCTAGAACTCATAGACATTCTGTGAACACGATCTTCATGTGCGATCTTGTGGAGGCATGTTTTATATTAGTATTTCGAGATACATTACCTCCTAATGGGGAGCAGAAGGTCGGTGGTTCCATTCCGAAGGTGCCATACAGAACGATCTTAAAAGATGGTACTTGTTTGGTTCCTTATAAGGGATTGGATTGGATTGGATTGGATTGTTGTTTAACGCCGCACTCAGCAATATTCCAGCTATATGACGGCGGTCTGTAAATAATCGAGTCTGGACAAGACAATCCAGTGATCAATATCATGAGCATCGATCCACGCAATTGGGATCGATGACATGCATCAACCAAGTCAGCGAGCCTGACCACCCGATCCCGTTAGTCGCCTTTTACGACAAGCATAGTCACCTTTTACGGCAAGCATGGGTTGCTGAAGACCTATTCTACCCTGGAATCTTCACGGGTTTCCTTATAAGGGATAAAGCAATCAAGTGCTGTCTCAGAGCGGGATATCCATTTACACCGCAGCGTGATATCTCAGTGGGCTAGCACAATAAAACCGATATTAGTCCACACAAGCAAACACACAGAAACACACACACACAGACGCGCACGTTGCCATAAGTGCAATAATATTTAACGTGGCGTTAAACCTCATCTAACCGCACATAACTTAGGTGAGTGAGTTTGGTTTAACGCCGCTTTTAACAGTATTCCAGTTTACCACCTCGGTGAAACCCACGAGCACGGGTATGGTGCTGACAAACCTAGAAACATGAGGGGGGGGAACCGGGATTCGAACCTACATTCATAGGTTTCTGGCGTGCCCAGGGGACGCAACTCTACACAGCGAATCGCGGCGCCTTAGACGACTGGGCCACCCGTGATCCCTAAAGTCGAATGAAGTGGGGACCAGATGGTCAGGCTTTGTGACGTGGCTCGTTGTGTGTCATCGTGTGATTTCAAACTCTTGTTGGCCTGATCCACACTCGACTATGTACAGGTTTTCGTGATACAGCTGGCATACTGTTGCCTGCGGCGTAAAACAACATTAAGCCAGTGAAAAGTCACTTTACTACGCGTGTCCCCTGTAAGGATGATGCGAAAAGCTTACAGGAAAAATACAATAAACCATTAAATTTTTTGCCGGCCCATGGGCCAAATTATTACGCGATAAAACATGGTTGAATAACGTTACTAGTTATGTCTCATGATATTTGTAGATACACCGTTGTCAATTTGCAAAACAAACGTTTGAGCAAAGGAAACTTTGTTGGACCGTTGCCAAATGCTTTTTAACGCAAACACTTGTTTGAATTATGTTAAATTGTAGCTGAATTATGTGCCCTGATACCTCGAGTTACACCTGTGTGTAACAAAACCAATGTGCAAATGAAACTTTGCTGGCCCCTGGGCCACATGGCTTAAAATTTGAATTTTCGAAAAAAAGTTATTATTTCATTTTTCCGTCCTCCGCATGTACCTGTGAAAACAGCTTGTTGCATTTTGTAAATACTTTTGACCGAGACCGACCGCAGCGCAAATAGAAAATATCCATAAATAGAATGTGACGTTATATTTATTGTGTTAATGTTTTACCGTAGTGTAAGCATTGCACGTTATGCGCCAAATCTGAAAACAAATCCTAAAGAAATGTTAGATATGCCATGCTGTTTTACTGAGTTGGTGGATGCATGTTTACCACAAGAACCCAAGCAACCAAAAATAATTAATACAAAAATAACATAAGATTGAATACGTTAAAATTGTGACGCAGCTGTCTCAAACGTACCCGACCACACACCAAAATAATGATTTATGAGAACTATTGATTACGCAACGGAAGGAGCACTACTGCTGAGCCTTTAATTGCTAAAAGCAGATCTGTATATGATATTTAAGGCTCATGCCAACAAAACCCACCATTTTGTGATTACAACATGTCAATCACCAGCAGGTCGAGTGTCCACGGATAACGCTATGGAGAGGAGTCGGCGAACCAGATGGTGCAGACATTCTTTCCTCGTGAAGCTGACGCGCCAGTGAGACTATATTGTGTGTGATCCTCTACATAATGCATTGTTACAATCCTTAATATAGAAGATTTAACCAACAAACTGTCCGACATTGGCGATGTTTCTTTTGTATCTGAACATGACATTATTGCTTTATATGCAACATAGTCGTTAGGAAAGTACTTTAGTGACATTTTTCCAGAATATAAACTCAAGAGATCGACCTGGTATGATAACAAAGATAGACAAAATTGGGTATTTTTTATTGAGTACACTGGAAGTACCCAGCTGTTTCTATTATTGTACTTGGATTTGTTTGTTTGTTTGTTTGTTGATTAACGCCGCACTCAGCAATATTCCAGCTATATGACGGCGGTCTGTAAATAATCGAGTCTGGACCAGACAATCCAGTGGTCGACATCATGAGCATCGATCCACGCATTTTGATTATGATGACATGCATCAACCAAGCCATCGAGTCTGACCACCCGATCCCGTTTGTTGCCTCTTACGACAAGCATAGTCGCCTTTCACGTCAAGAATGGGTTGCAGAAGACCTATTCTACCCCGGATCTTCACAGGTCCATTGTACATGAACAGTAGAACCGGTGTGACGCGGGACGCGGGAGAACGATGTTATTCACCATGTTGAAAGTAATAACTACTTACTAGATTTGTTTACACAATTTGAGATGGAAAGATATTCATGTGATAAATTACTAAATAACTTTGGAAAAACTCTTTTGGAAATGTGTTCAATTCTGAACATACACATTGCAAATGGAAGATTTGGATCTGACTATCAAATCGGTGACTGTACATATATTGGGCATTGAGTGAGTGAGTTGGGTTTAACGTCGCTCTTAACAGTATTCCAGTTATATCACGGCGTGTCAGCTGAATGTGGGAGGAAAGCCCGAAGTGATGCAGGTCTCAGACGTTTACCACTTAGGTGAAACCCACGAGCACGGGTATTGTGCTGACAAACCTAGAAACATAACCGTGGCGAACCGGGATTCGAACCCACAATCATAGGTTTCTGGTGTGCCCAAGGGACGCAACTCTGCGGTGCCATGACTTAGATGCGTTCAGAAGAAACTAAAGATAACTCATACCTTATTAAGTATAACAAAGTTTGCAATGAATGCAGACAACTGTGGAATCAAGAAGGACCAGTTTGCACAATGTAAAAGGAATGACCTAGAAAATGCAGCAGCGATAGACTGTAAACGTTTCTGAGACATCATAAAGCAGGTGTCTGGACGACCGCAACGACCTAACCCCATTGGATATACAAGACTGGGGGGACTATTTCTCGACGTTGAATTCTGAACCAATGGGTATAATCTTGGTGAGGTGGAGGACATAGTGACAGGTCAAGGTTATGTGCAAGAACTGTCAATTGACATATTAGAATCCCCAATCACCAGTTCCAGTGTGTCAAAAATAGGGGAGGTTTATCACGTTATGAAAAAATGGTATTATGATGGAAATGCGTTTGGAGTAGTCTTTGGATACAGTTATATTGGCTTGTATTTTAGCAACAGATTACTGAGGTCGAATGCTTAAATAATATTGCAAATCAGGCAAGAAAGGTGTTCATGGTCCTTTTAATTAGTATACATTCCTTGAAACCATACTCGCCTCACTTTTACTTCAAATGTTTCGATACAAAGATAACACCAATACTTTTATACGGGGCTGAAATTTTGGGGTTCAGTGACATGGAACCGAGTCTGGCGGATGTTCTATTCAGCCGCTCGCTGTTTTGAAATGAGACCAAAAATTGGCCGTCTCTTTATAATATGCAGGAATCTCGTTTACCCCCAAAAATGTAACAATATGTTGCAGCTGTATGATGAAAAAGGCCACGTGAATTGGGTAACGAAACTTAAAACTGTTATTTTCATATTAGGATTTGGTGATGTCTGGTACTTTCAAACATAAAACCGCATTTTTAAATATGTTACGTCAGCGTTTAAAACTGTCAATAAATTCAGGACCACATTGACTCGTTTTCGAATTTGAACGTAGACGATATTTCAATATTCCCCGTGTATCAGTCGTTTGCACATCTAGACAAAGTGCCTATCAATTAAATCTGCTAAGTTCCATGAAAGTTTGAAAAGTAATATTTCATAGTGATAACCCTTAACATAAAAAAATATTATCTGTAAAATATTTTTACATTAAGAGCATTTTTTACATTAAGGGTTGTAACAAGAGTTAACCCGCAACCCTTAATGTAAAATGTTTTACATTAAGAGTAATTTGTACATTAAGTGTTGTAACAATGCATACCTGCTGCACGGGTTGCCCAGTCGTCTGAGGCGCCGTAGAGTTGTGACCCTTGGGTACGTAAGAAACCTATGATTGTGGGTTCGAATCCCGGTTAGCCCCGATTGTGTTTCTAGGTTTGTCAGTACCAAACCCTTGCTAATGGGTTCCACCAAAGTGATAAACGTCTGAGACCGGCATCACTTCGTGCCTTCCTCCTACATTAAGCTGACACACGGTGATATAACTAGAATAAACCCAACACACTTACTCACTTATTCACTCACTCATTCAGCTATCATTAACTGTAAAACGTAGTGGTGTATATTAAATCAGTACGGATGTAATAATGCGCCATATATCGCTCCGCTTCTGTTTTTATCTAGTTTGTACATTAAGCCTGTTTCATACAATTCAAAGCGACAATCCTCCGTTTGGATTCCGGGTTATATAAGTATAGGCAAACCACTCCTGAATTATTGCCCCTTGAGTTATAGGCAAGGTCAAGGTCAATATAACAACCTATGTGGGTCGTGAGAGGCTTAATGGATCGCCAGGTCAAGCCCGGTGACTCTGCCAATTGTGTGTCTTCGTACCCCGACGGTGTGGATCGTAGCTCACAATATCAATCACTGGGTTGTCTGGTCCAGTCTCTGTTATCAGAGTCACCGACATAAAGAAAGCCTTTTCCCCCGTACGTGACGGAAATAATGCCATGTTGTCCATCATATGGCGAAGGGAGGAACGAAAGGACATTTTCACGACACCATTAGTGGGTGGCATACAATGTAGCCGATTGTGGAATCGAACCCGGGCCTTCTACATAACGGGCGAACACTATTACTACAAGGCTATCTGACTACCGCCACATAACGCACTACCCTCCTACAACTACAACTGGTATATCCCATACTCGACCTTGATCCGATGCGCATGCGTCCACTGAGCTCGACCAATCGTTCAAAGCGATTTTACTAAATTTACTCATAGGATCAGTCACCGCAAATCATACTGCTGTAAACATAGACCATTCTCGAATATCTGCCATAAGTAGACAAAACGGCACAATAGGGGTTAAAATTATATGAAAAGGTTACTGATAATCAGCTATGACACCAGGTGTTCATGAAAAGGTGTCAGCATGTCCTGCACGACCGGTAGCTCCCGCTATCATTTGGCAGCGATAACCCCATTGTTATTTTTCGTTTGAAATAGGGGCGGTCGGGTAGCCTAGTGGTTAAAGCGTTCGCTCGTCACGCCGAAGACCCGGGTTCGATTCCCGACCTGGGTACAATGTGTGAAGCCCATTTCTTGTGTCCCCCGCCGTGATATTGCTGGAATATTGCTAAAAACGGCGTAAAACCATACTCACTCACTCACTCGTTTGAAATAACAAACATTTAGACAACATCGCGTACCTTCACATGCTATGTGTCACGTTAACCCTGCAGTGAATGGGTACCCGGGAGGATGAGATGGTAATGGTGACTGTTATCCTTCTAGCGCGTCACAGGCACCTTGGGTTGTCCACTCCCCAGGGAGCTGAGAATGAAAATCAAGTGCACACTAATCAATTTACCGGGTAAATAATGTCGCGATTTGAGCACTCTTTAGGGTGTGGATTTAGTGCATTATAAACATGCACATTAACACCTGCTGAAACCTCTACCTAGTCAAAGTCAGTTTGTTCATTCTTACAAAAAAGTTCAGTTCGATTCTTGAAGTTATTATTGAATACGCCTATGACAAGAGTTAATGGTCAGGCAGGTCAATTCTAATCTGATGAAGAGGTTCAACACAAATCTGTAAAAATATTTACTCTCAACCACATTTTCTGGTTGGATTCACATACGTCTTATGGACCAGTAATTGAGAACTTTAAGTTCTATTCTGAGATGCATCTTACACTTTCAAACCGGTGATCAATATGCTTACAAAACCACCAAACCAAAACAATCTGTATGCTTGAAACGTTTACCAATTTGCGCATTTAAAATAGTTACAGACGGTATAAATATGAATTTGATCAGATCTTCATGTTAAGTAATCCTCTCGGAATAGACCATTTTCAATGGGTTGCAGTGTTGAAAGAACTATTTTGATCAAACGAGCGTAATGGCTAAAACCGGAGTTATTACGTCTCACTTGTTAACGATTTGAAGACCTAATTCAATGTAGAAGCACAGCGATTTTAAGAGGTCATATACAATGTACGGATACATATTACTCAGAGGCGCCAGGCGCCGGATTTATTCAAGCGGCGTTTCAAAATAATCACAAAACGGCGCTGAAGACCCTCCATTACAGAACAGGCGAACTCATGAGCTAGTTCAACTCACGTGGATGTGTACATTGTGTATCACCAATGGGGTGTACTGATGGGTGTACTGATGGGTGTATCCATGGATTCCACTATATTAGTTATCTGCTGTATAGTTTCAGAAAGCATCAAACACAACTCCACTCCCAGGTTATGGTGACAAAGCATTCAACTCAAACCTCAAATATTCCTTTGAGACAAATTCCTATAGGAAGCTTGTAAATGTCAAAAGAGGGCGCTTTTCATTGATAAATGTGATGCTGAGTTGCGTCTTATAGACACATTGGCTGGACTCACATCATCAATTGAATGTGTTTCACTATTTATAGCAGCACGGGAAACCTGATACTATATTATGTACAACTGACTGCATACAATATGTTTCCATTTATAGATTTGGTAGACTATTATGTATATAAACGGTGCTATTGAGACGATGAGCAAGGCTAGCCAACCACGTCATTGTATGCATACATTATTGTCATAGACTTCCAAACACTTTATGTCAGCATATTTCCGTTGTGACGAGGTATGAAATGTGAATCTCGTGTGAATTCCGGATCCGAATTGCTTTTCAGCCCACGCTTGTCGTAAGATGAAGCCATACTAGGAGATGGCTGCGCGGATGGGAGCGCATCATATGAAGATGGGGGATCGCATGAATGAGTGTATGTCATATTACTCCAGGCAATAATACTTCAGTATATCTTTGGCGATTGTTACAAAGTCTTGATCACTAAAACCAGTGTTTTAAAACATGAGCAACGGTCCGCATGACACCCATTAACAAATATAGCCAGGGACCACAGAAACAATCCAGAAAACCAAGCTATCGTGGCTGTTTGTTCTGGAGATAGCGATCTTAGGCCTCTCAATCACAATCCACTAGCAAAGATCAGCTTAAATTAAGGTCAAAATTAATAATTGATCAGGACCAATCTTAAGTATTTAAGATCACTGGAATCTATGAGTGGACCAGACAAAAGGGCGCGTGAGGAAGATCCTGTCATTATAAAGTATCTGTTTTATGTTTAAAGATTGACATTCAATTTCAAAAAACTATGTTTCATATCGACAATTCCTGACCGTGAAGAGCCCATCACATATTGTCATTATTGTACACGTCAGGATATCGTTTATTGCGATAGTGAATCAGTAAAATAACAAGATGATAGCCCAAAGTGTCATTTTCACCCCAGTCAATGTTAAAAATTAATGTAAAACAATATTATGTTGTATTTATTGCGGCAAATCAATACCTAATGTGTCCGTGAGGTGTCGTCATGACCTTGACCTTGCCTATAACTCAAGGGGCAGTAATTCAGGAGTGGTTTGCCTGTATTCATGTGTATACCGATAAGCACTTTGCATTGACTTAGGGACGGAGAGGCATCTGGCGTTGTCCTTCGTCATACTGTAGCCCCGGGCCGATTCTTTACAACGTACATTGTGTGAGACCATTGTGTAGTGATAGTTCTAGATTATTGCAACAACTGTGCAAAACACATTACAAAAACTTTTGTGTAGATCGAAAAAAAAACCGAGACACGTTCCTTATCCCAGTCAATCTAACTGACTTTCGACCCGGTCTACAGCAACCCATGCTTGCCGAAAGAGGCGACTATGCTTGTCGTAAAAGGGGCGACTAACGGGATCGGGTGGTCAGGCTCGCTGACATGTTTGATGCATGTCATCGTATCCTAATTGAGAAGATCGATGCTCATGATGTCAATCACAGGATTGTCTGGTCCAGACTCGATTATTTACAGGCCGCCGTCATGGGTGAGGCGTTAAACAACAAACAAACAAACATACTTTCCTGATGACTGGTTTAAATGCAGGCAGGTGCAGCCCACTCCTGGACCTATGTATTATTGTTGACTAAAAATTTCAGCCTTAGCTAAGATCAGCATCTGTACAATTCTAAACATATTTAGGGTTTAAACATGTTAAATCTAAAAATGTCCTTAATCTGAACGCGTCCAGGACAAAACAATGATCAAGATCAATAGGACAGCGTCAACTCCAAGGGCGATAAATAATGTCTGTTCATACCTCTCAACAAACCTTGACTCTTGCAAAAGAGATTCAGATAACCCAGTACTTATTGTCTAAACATAATTGGTTTTGATTGGTTGATTGGCCGCACTCAGCAATATTACAGCTATATGACGGCGGTCCGTAAATAATCGAGTCTGTACCAGACAATCCAGTGATTAATATCATGAACATCGATCCAAGCAATTGGGATCGATGTCATGTATCAACCAAGTAAGCAATCCTGTATTGGTTTTGAAACCATCATTAAAATGTGATGAGGTGGAGGACGTCAAGTATTACCTTGAGACTTGACAATGTAACACAGATATGCCAACAATTTGTGCCCTTTGCTGAAATGACAACAAGGCTCTTCTCCACACTCTTCAAAGTGTCATTTAATACAATTTACTCACTCACCCAATCAAGGCCCTTCGTGAATTTGATACACGGATTGATACGTCATTAGATTCTGTTTGTTTGTTTGTTTGTTGTTTAACGCCGCATTCAGCAATATTCCACCTATATGACGGCGGTCTGTAAATAATCGAGTCTGGACAAGACAATCCAGTGACATCATGAGCATCGATCTACGCAGTAGGGATCGATGACATGCATCAACCAAGTCAGCGAACCTGATCACCCGATCCCGTTAGTCGCCTCTTACGACAATCATAGTCACCTTTTACGGCTAGCATGGGTGGCTGAAGACCTTTTCTAGACCTACAGTAGGCATAGTCACGTACTTCCGGTTGACACCCAAAAGGAAGGTAATTAATGAATGCCACTATTAAGTATATTCATCAATTTTTCGTGAACATGTTTAAGTTCTAAACAGGTTAATTTGGTTTATGAACATGTTTAGATTTTCGGGATTATAAAGAAAAATCTTACCCAATTCATGTGTCTGGAATCTGGACGTGCACTGACAAAACCTTTGTTCCGTTTAGGAGTTTTTTCGAGTCATAGTTTTGCAAATTATTAGTTCACAAAAATATATTGTTTTTCCTTTAAAAATCAACGTGTTTCTCGCTAGTTTTTAACATCTGAGACGGAGGGGCACAGCGGTTTACAATTATTACTTTTTTTAAACAGATACTCTAAAACATTTTAATAAGGCATCTTCAATTCCGAAGATTATTCCGACTTTTATTATAACCCGTCTTGATGACAACTAATGGCGATTGTGATTTATTTTCTATAGAAGTCACATAGACATGCTCTAAGTCGTTTTAGGAACATTGAAATACAATATTTCCAATTCATGTTATGTTCCTACCCAAGTTATTCTTGAAAAGATGAAGAACAGGAACTTGTTCATATTAACTGACAACTTGCAATACAAACTGCAAAACAGAACGGTTTGCAATGAATACATTAGTGAGTGAGTGAGTTGGGTTTAACGACGCTTTTAACAGTATTCCAGTTATATCACGGCGTGTCATCTTAATGTGGGAGGAAAGCCCCAAGTGATGCAGGTCTCAGACGTTTACCACTTCGGTGAAACCCACGAGCACGGGTATGGTGCTGACAAACCTAGAAACATAATTGGGGCGAGCCGGGATTCGAACCCACAATCATAGGTTCCTGGCGTGCCCAAGAGACGCAACATCTGCACAACGAATCGCGGCGCCTTAGACGACTGGGCCATCCGTGCCCCCTAATGAATACATTATGAAAGGTGAGGCGAAAGTAGTCGGTCTTTAGTGACGCCCGTCTCATGGGGGGACACCACTTTCTTGACAGTTGGTGACACAGATGGCACGCGCAGCCCACTCCGGGACTCCGACAATATCGTTGTTACCGCCATCGCTGAACATGTCAGCCTTAGCTAAGATCAAGATCAGATAAACATCTCACTAAATCTAAATAAGCCCCTGCTGTGTTGTCGACAAAGTGGATTGTAGGCGTCCATTGTAATAAATATTCTTCTGGAGAAGTGGGGCAGGGTCAATTAATGAAACCAAATTTAGCCGTGTTCAATTGTAAGCGTTCAGACCTATGCCCGTGATCCCCAGAGAGATAAACAAAGAGGGTTTTGGACTAATTTTGATAAGGAAACTCTCCACGGAGTGACAAGCTTGGGGACCGATCATTTAATATCCTTGGGGTTAGAGAGGGGGGGGATGGGGATGGGGGGGGGGGGGGGGGGGTTGGGGTATTGGCTGGGACCAGATATTTTTCATTTTAAACTTTGAACCAAAATATATTTTTACTAAAAAACACTGTACTCCTATGGATTTTTTTTTCTCACAAAATTCCAACCATATGCAGGTTGATCAGTTATTTCAAAACCCCGTAAGGGTTCTGGGGAACATTCTTACCTGTTAAAGGCTATTAGGGAACTTTTTCTGAGGAAACAGAGGAACCCATGGCCATTCCGACTCAGTTGGGGCAAACAAAAGGCTGATATTGTACTTCATATCGTCTGCCGTGAAATTGTTTTGCCTTGTTATTATTTTCTATATTAAAATATTAAGGAACTTATCTTAAACGAAAGAAGGATCTGCTGTTACCGTATAGCATCCTCGTTTATCATCAGCCAAATGTGTCACAGATTACACAGGCTGTTGTGGTACGATGACACGCAATCAACCACGTCAACGAGCCTGACCACCCGATTCATTAAGTCGCCTCTCACAAACAGCACCGGGATTCCTCCTACCACCAGCGTAGGCTGACGGGCACTTATCCCGACCCGGGTTCCACAATGGGTTCAGCAAAAAGTCAGTGTCAAGAAGAAGACTGTGGGTTTTGCTATGTATCAGCAAAGTTTAGTGTAGAAGGTGGACTTCGCTTTGGCGGTCAGAAAGCAAAACTGAACGCTATACGACCAACAATCCCATCAGTGACAAGATATCTTCCAAACACTGATACAATGAATTCAACACATTGCCCAGCACAGATACGACGAATTAACCAATCTCAACGGAGCTCTAGCTGTGGTAATCAAAACTAATCACAAGTTAAAGAAGAGCGATGGTCGATGATCGTTGCAGGGTGGGGGGCGTGGTCGGGATGAAGAAATGTATCACACTATAGATCGAGGCGTGTGTCCTTGTAGATAGAGAGCTATATGGCATCAAAGTTTTGTTTTGTATATAGATCGAATCTCTTGCCACAGCTATTATCTGATGTTAAACTGCCAGATGATCCCATGGAAGTGGTGAGAATGTTGTCAAGTAGTAGTAGTAGTAGTAGTAGTAGTAGTAGTAGTAGTAGTAGTAGTAGTAGTAGTAGAAGTAGTGACAACACGGTGCTTGGATGCAGGGAAGGGCGGTTCGTAATGGCTACGACATGTGAATAATTGAGAATGGTGAAGGAAATGAAATCGACCACAAAAAGTTAAACTAAGCAACGAAACGAAATAAGACGACATGTGGGTTCAAAAGGCTTTCTGATTAGTTTTGTCGAAGTGAGTGAGTGAGTTGGGTTTAACGCCGCTTTTAACAGTATTACAGTTATATCGCGGCGTGTCAGCTAAATGTGGGAGGAAAGCCCGAAGTGATGCAGGTTTCAGACGTTTACCACTTCGGTGAAACCCACGAGCACGGCAAACCTAGAAACATAATTGGGGCGAACCGGGATTCGAACCCACAATCATAGGTTTCTGGCGTGCCCAAGGGACGCAACTCTGCACAGCGAATACCGGCAACTTAGACGACTGGGCCACCAGTGCCCCCTGTTGTAGTAGTAGTAGTAGTAGTAGTAGTAGTAGTAGTAGTAGTAGTAGTAGTAGCGGTAACAGTGACAGCAGAGGGCGCAGTACCTCGTAGTAGAAATATTGGAATCACACTACGTTTTGAAAATGAAAAAAATTTAACACATCCCAGGTATTTTTAATAATGCTTCTTCTCGTGCATCAAACTGCAAAAAAAGCGTATCAAATGTTGTATCGTTCATATTGATAAGAGAGTACATCGGCAAATCGTTTCAACAAATATCACGTCGGGCAAAACCACAGGCCTTTAGCATACGTTGCATTTTGGGGGATACACCATTGCCCCCATATCAGTAACATTGTGACAACAGATATAACAGCTGTATTGGAAGCAAAGCTGACGCAATTAATTAAATTGCTGATGTAAACACACAGACACTGTATGTAGTGAACAGTCGGTGCTACTACAAATTTTTCATGAACTTGGATGCACCTTAACTCCTTCGCAAAGAAAACATTCCTTGAGTGGAAGACACCCGATATCTGGCCACGGTGAAAACCGAAAACCCCCGAGCTGGATCCGCGGGAGGGAAACGAAATAACCATCAAGAGCCAACAAAAATAGCCGTAAAATGGTAATGAAATCCAAACTTTGGTTGCTGATGAGCTGACCGATGAGATGCTATCTCGACCGGAGTTCGTCATCTCATCGATCGGGAATGTTCGGTTTAAATCAATCAGATCTCGTCGTTGTATCTTTGTCCGAGCAAACAGGCGGAGTCAATCTGGAAACAATCATCACTGAGACGCGATCAAAGTTCATTTCCTCTAACTGATAATAAACGACAAGCAATAATGCCAGTG
Organism: Haliotis rufescens; assembly: GCF_023055435.1. NCBI lineage: Eukaryota > Metazoa > Mollusca > Gastropoda > Lepetellida > Haliotidae > Haliotis > Haliotis rufescens. The sequence goes on along the minus strand of NW_025964334.1, from coordinate 26,118,679 downwards.
TAATTCAATCACTTAAGTCAATTCGATGACCACGAATGATGGCAGTGTGTCAACCCCGATCAGGTCTGACCAGACACCAATAACATATTCCACTGCTGTCGGACGCCACCGGTGACGGCCGAGCCGTCGTTCGTGTACGGTATGTTGAAGCGACAGTGCCGTCGTGAATGACCAAGCTGGGCTCCTTCTTAATTCGGAGACTGCGATGGTCTGTGTATCTGGTTTGTTGGCAACCTTTTCTTGTGCGGGAACGAGTGAGGGGTGGATGTTATTTTACGTTGCTGCAAGACCAAGTCCAGTTCCACTGCGGCCTGTATGTAATCGAACTTGAGTCTGATAAACCAGTGGTTGAAATCATGAGCAACGACGACATACATTCAATCAGGTCACACATTGCAACGATACTCTTGTTCGGGAGTGATAATTGACTGACTGGTTTTGCGCCGCTTTTAGCAATATTCCAGCAATATCACGGCGGGCGCACCAGAAATGTGCTTCACACATTGTACCCATGTCGGGAATCGAACCCGGGTCTTCAGCGTGACGGGTGAACGCTTTAACCACTAGGCTACCCCACCGCCCCGACTCCTTAATACAAAGGGTGGTGGTTGTGTAGCCTATAGACACGTGTATAATGTGTGAAACCCATTTCTGTGGTCCCCCCCCCCCCCCCCCCCCCCCCCCGTGATATTGCATGAATATTGCTCAAGGGGCGTGAAACCATATTCACTCACTCACTTGTTACAAACTTTAACACAAGGGAACGTTAAGATAAAGAGGCGTGTCAGTGCAAAGTGATTGATACGCTCAGTTCCGATTGTTGCCTCACTAGGTCTCCTGTGCCCTCCTGCAGTGAAGAAATCATATCGACTTTTTACCTCATAGAAGTGCGAATTTAAACAAGTGACAATTACAGTGCTGTGTATTAGCCAGGGATTTATTTGAACTATGGCCATTATTCTGCGCTTGAGGTGATACTGGTACATCGCAGTAAAACTGTTATAGGAAAACCAAGGGTATGAGACTCAATCAAGACTTGAGAACACGTGTGGGTTAAGACGAATCCCAGAAATGAAACTGCACGCAAGCTGTTAAGGCTGGAAGATCTGGGGGAAATTGGTGAAAATTGGTCCGTTGATTAGAGATCAACTAAAGACCTGTGCATGTGTTTCCAATTCTCAACCAATATAACCAAGCAGATCTTAATGCCAATGTTTTTCATATCACTCAAAAAATTATCTTAATCGCCTTCCGCGTTGACTCTGTCCGATAATGGGCGAAACCTGCTACTGGCCTGGGACGACTCTCTGGCCAAGTACTGGCGGCAAGCTGTTCACTGACTGGGCAGAGGGAAAAACCATCGGTCACAAAATGCTTCAGTTCTATTTATTTACTATAGCCTCGTGTGTAGATGATGTAACAGTGTGTTTTGAAGAACGTCATCTTTACTTCCGCCGTTCTAAAGACATGGAACTTTGCAGTAGCTGGAAAGTGGGAGAGAGTGCTCAGTGATACAGGAGGAATGATAGAGTGGGAGAGTGGAAAAGTGAAGAAAGAGAGAGAGAGAGAGAGAGAGTTAGTATACTGTGTCTGAGTGGGGTATTCATGTTAAACTACGGCATGGTATCTCAGTGTGCTAGCACAATAAATCGACATCAGTCCGGACTAGTACAAGCAGCCACACACACACACACACACACACACACACACACACACACACACACACACACACACTAATCTTGGACGCGATGTTACCTCACCTCACCTATTCGGCTATATTCAAGAAAAGACATGTACGTGCGCACACATCAGTACTCTGAACTAGCCTAATGTCTAACAGCCATTCCCCTGCAACTTCCCTCATTTACGTCACATATACCATCACACACCACATTACTGACCTGACATCGCACGTGATCACACGCTGGGCGCCGCCATCTTGAATAGAGTCTCGCTCACGCGAGATCTCGTTATATATTACAGACTAACTTTTAACACGAAGATCCGTTAAACAAGACTGTTCCTGTTCCATGTGATGGTTGTATGACAAGGCGGTACCATCTGTCAAGTGATGGCGGCACAAAACATAACATGACAATGCACGAGGATACATTCAGTGATTCTGATATATGGTATACAGTAAACTACGGTTATAACGAACTTAAAGGGACCACTAATTTTAGTTCGTTATAACCGTAGTTCGTTATAAGCATATATACAGCATAACGACAGCAAAAAGTCGGGACAAAAAGGTAGGTTCGTTATATCCGTCAGTTCGTTATAAGCGTGTTCGTTATAAACGTAGTTTACTGTATGTGTTTGATTAAATTACACGGTTTTTTATGTGTGTATGTGTGCGTGTGTGTGTGTGTTCGTCGTATTTCCGCAAATGAATGACTAACTTTCATACCTAATAGTGTAATCAACCACTTGAGACCTATGCCTTGTTCCTCAAAGCAATCTTAACGCTATCGTAACTCCATGGTAAAGCTGATTCCCTTCGTGGTCTAGAGTATCTCGGATTGGTCGGCTCGGAGTCAGTATACTGTGTCTGAGTTGGGTACTCATGTTAAACTGCGGCATGGTATCCCAGTGTGCTAGCACTATAAACCTATTTCACCTCACATCACCAATGTAAAAGTAGGTTCTGATAATCTTAGAGCTAATATTGCCCCGTGGCCCTTGTAACTGATTTGTCTTAATGATGTTCTCTCATTGCACACTACTGGGTCAAAGTATCACAATTTCTTTGTAATCCAAACTTGTACACAATATATATCCTTTTGATGGCGGTGCACACTATAAAAGTCATTTTCATCCCGAATCAGTGAATCCTCCTTCGTCTGTACCTTATAAATAAACTGGGCGGAAAAAGAAAGTATGGGTCGAGTTCCATGAGCGATAAGAAAATAACAAGAAGAGTTTTTGTTGTGAATTATAATATAATCTAGGGCGTGGTAACAACTGAGTGATCAACCACAGTTTGAATGAAATTGTGCAATCACAGGCAATGTAAGCTCAAGGTAAACAATGGTGGGGTAAGAAATTTCATTTTCAAAAGTTGTCTGAAATGTCACCAAAAAATTGTCTACACACTCTACAAGTTCATTGTCGACACAGTTGCCTTCAATAGCGTGTATGACATCCAGCTGCCCCAATGCATGCTGTGGTACGCCGCCTCATCGATGACGTCAGTCTTCTGATGACGTGGACTGGAATCCGTTGCTACTCGTCTCTCAGGGCCTGCTGCAATTCTTGTCTGTTGACGGGAGGCATGATGGCGTGCTCTAATCTGTCTGTCAAGATGGTCCCATAAATGTTCAATAGGATTCATATCGGGTGAGTGGGCAGGCCAGGGCAAAACGTCAACGTTCTGCTGGTTTAGAAATTTCCGAGTCAGTCTTGCAGTATGGGGCCAGGCATTGTCGTGTTAAAACAATGTCCCCTGCTGTTGGTTTTGTATGAACGGAAGCACAACTGGCTGCAACACTTGGACTCTGTACTGCACAGCGTTTAGGTTTCCCTGTATAATCACCAAATCAGTCTTCTGATCTCCACAAATACCGCCCCACACCATGACACCTCCCCCGCCGAATGGATGGACCTCTCGAATACACGCCGGAGCCAAACGTTCCCCTTTGCGTCGATAAACTCGTTCTCTGCCGTCATTTCAAAACAAGTTAAACCGACTTTCATCAGCAAACAGCACTCGACGCCAATCTCTCACTTGCCAGCGTCGAACCTGCCTCGCCCATCGCAGTCTCAGGCGTCGATGTTGAACAGTCAGTACCATTCCTCGAAAGGACGATACGCTCGGATTCCAGCAGCACGAAGTCGTCGTAGTACTGTACGTTGGCTAATGGGATGTCCCAACGCTGTTGCTGCCGTCGCCGTCGCCGTCGCCGTCGCCGTCGCCGTCGCCGTTACGAATCTGTTTCGCAGGTGAATGAGCCGTATCTGACCGTCTTCCAGTGGTGTTGTCACTCGGGGTCGTCCGGTTCTAGGCCTGTCCTGTGTCCTCCCTGGCTACTGTCAATGGTGTACAACCAAATCTTCTGTCAATTTGGACCTGTGTTGCCCCCATTTCGGCCATGCCGATGGCTCTCTCTCTCTCTGCTCCTGTGACAGTCGTGGCATTTCTTTTGTATGCTTCCATCACGTGTGGGTATACCCTGCAGACGAACGCATTTATACATCTAACATGCACGTGCAGTTTATGCCATGAGCGGGAAACCTGTTTCACCATTTTTTTGTCACCGCACGAGCGCCGTCAAAGGTGGCGCGTTCGGATGAGGTGTTTTTTGGTACCTGTTCCTGGGCAGTCATATTCCCAATACCCAATTTCCACTAGATATCACTGTTTTTAGGAAAATTACAAATTGCCAACCTATGCTTTATTTTGCCGCTAAGTTTATTATTGATTTTGATTGTTTGGATAGGAGTATCTAATCGATATATGATATGTGATCATAGCATGAATTCGTTCCACCTTTCACTATGCTAACTGTGTAAGCGCTGACATTACCTAGGCTTAATTTGATTTTCGTAATGAAACATGTCCCTAAGGGCTGGCCGTGTCCTGGGTTCATTTGGCGAGTTCGAAGACCATCATCCACATACGATCTAATGAATCAATCACTGTTTTACCTTATTGCTTTCTTTCAAGTTCGCGTGTGCACAAATATGTCCATCTACTGAACGCCTTCATATAGTTACGTTTCCAGTCGAATGGGCTATAGGCGACTATCGTTACCCTGATTGATAAAATTAGAGTCACGAAATCAGCAGTTGGTCAATGTAGGTTTATTAGATATTGTGTAATTTGGCTGTGGTTGACGTTGTTTTTGTCATTGACCTTGTACAGAAGATTTCGTTCATCAACGACTCTTACATCCCTAACATCACTCGGAAAACCCCTTGGGTCACATTGCGAACTGTACCTCGGAGAAAGAAGTCACAGCTTGATCATTCGTTCACCTTCGGACCATCCCCCGGGACTTTTCGGGAACTGTAACCTCTGAGTAACGAGTCACCATCAGACATGAATAGATTACTTTGTTCGAGTTCGACCATCCCCGGAAACATATTTCTGAGTCGCAAGTCTCAATTAGGCGTTGAACAGCTGATTTCGTTCACATTCAGAACATCCCTTAGGAACACTTTGAAGAAAACATGTTCAGAAGAGTCAAACATGCTCAGATTACTTCCTTCATACTTCGAACAACATTCAAAACAAATCGGAGAAAACATACTGAAAAACAAGTCGAACCAAGTAACATTATTTGGTTCACCTGCGGACAATCACTTAGAAAACATACCTTTGAGTAGTGACTCTCTGTGTGAGCATTACTCGTACTTGAATACATGTCTTCGCTTGACGTCGGATCAAATCGGTGATACATTAATATCTCGAACTAATGATGACTATTTATAAGTTGACTTCGTTCGCTTTCGGAGCACCACTTGGAGCATATCGGGGAAAACACAACCCTGTGTACTCATTCACTATTAGATATGAACAGATGACTAAAATAATAATTTAGTGCCTTTAGCATGTTTTAGGGTGTGGATTTGGCGTATTATAAATGTTGTTGTTGTTGTTGTTGTTGTTGTTGTTGTTAATTCTCTTCCCTACACCACCCCAACCGAAACATATGGAGCCACCGTTGTATAAATTTATAGATATAAACAAAACATTCAATTATTTTTACATTTTCCAATGTGCACCTTTAAAATAAATGTATGCTTCAAATTTTGAAGAAAAAAACATAAAATATTTTTTAATCTGAGAGTAACTCTCGTAGACATTCAGGAGATATGTAATTAACCAAATTAGATTTTTGGCGTGTCAACATTGACAGTTCGTCTCTCGTATACCGTTCATAACTTCGATACAAATGTCTACAAAGGGGTGTTCACATACATCAATGTACTTTTTTAAGGTAAATTTACTTTTGAAAAGTGCTCAAGTAGTACTACCTCACGGTGAGTTAGACATCTGCGAGCAACATGAACAATTTAAACCTATCTGTCACTGTAACGAAATCATCATGTTTACAATCCGTGAAATAAGAAATTCTATTGAGTCGTTAGAATTGCGGGCCTGCTGATTAAATTTGCATTTCCAACTGTCCTTGCCATCTATTCTAGCTGGGCTACGATCGATAATAACAACGAAAAAAGGCATTATTATTGCAGGACATTTACAAATGTCACAAAAGTCAATCCAAGCGATCGAAGAGTGACCATAAAAGTCCTCATCTATCTCATCACCAGGGCGATTGTGAGATTAGTCCATTTTCGCAGTAATAAAATCGCCACATTCCATTCCGTGGCGGTGAAAATGAAAGATTAGTAACATGCGTCTGTCATAATTCTTTTGACGAGAGATAGCGGAAATCTAATTACACCTAGGATGCTGGATAATGTAAGATGGGCATTGGTAATCGCTGTATATCAGACCAGGAGTGCGCAAAGAGAAAAACGAACTTCCTGCATCTTCTTGACTTTGTCTTTCCAATTTGTGTAATTAGATTTATTTAATTTATAATCTTAAACATATTAGTGCAGGGGTGTCTCGCTTGTGTAATGCGCCGCACTTGGCTGTGCTTGGGTGTGTGTGTGTGTGTGTGTGTGTGTTGGGGGGGGGGGGGGGGGGGGGTCGAGGCAGGATCCACTGATTGTGAGTTGGCCCTACTAGATGCTTGGTTTTCCAGCACAATAGTTGTGTTCGTGGATTTCGCTGGTGAACATCTACGATTTGCGTCACGCTTGTATGACCTCTCCAATTAAACTGACACACCGCGACATAACCGACATGTAACCAATTGATACAGCAACGGGAGTGCACGCGTGTATGTGTTTGTATCTCTCTCTCTCTCTCTCTCTCTCTCTCTCTCTCTCTCTCTCTCTCTCTCCCTCTCTCTCTCTCTCTCTCTCTCTGACCCCGTGAGACAACAATGCGCTCAGCGTTGAGTCCCCTAACCGTGCCAGGATCTGCAGATCGTGGGCACAATTCGATTATAATCCTTGATCTGTCTACAACGTACCCTTGCCATTCAGTTTCATGAAAGTGAGACACAAAGCCTACGACGAGTGTCATTTCGATCTTAAACACATCACACAGACATGCGTCTTTGTCTTTACGTACGCTTGTGTAAAAGTTTGCATTGAGTGAGTGAGTGAGTGAGCGAGCGAGCGAGCGAGTGAGTGAGTGAGTGAGTGAGTGAGTGAGTGAGTACACACATTCCCTTCACACTAATCACAAATTCCTTACACTTCCTGTTCATATTCCCACATTCAACTAACGTCCAAATACCGTGTTGGGTACACCTAACTGAGTTACAACCCCATCCCATCACACAGAACTAATCCGTAGAGGTAAATCAGGATGGCTCCATAATTATAGATAGTTGAATTACTATATTACTCCGTGAGCCTTTAACGCCGATTCATTCATTTACCCAGCTACTCTCCAATAACGTTGAGTTATCGACGCCCTTTTCCGGATCTGCAAAAGGAGGTTATTTTATTCCATTAAATCATAACTAAATATCCCCACTCTAGCATCACAAGTTTCGATATCGCATAATCTTTACGTTTTTCAATTTATTTAGACGAAAGCGTATCTTTCAACACGATCTTAATCAGCCGGTTTACGTTTTCTGTGAAATCAGTCATTCATGTGTGGAAAATGATATTTCCATCTTCCCCGCGTCTGTACAAATATCATTTCACCAACGCAGTTTTCGCTATCAATAAAATTCCATCGATATATGATTGAACGTTTGATTTGCTCACACCCGGAAATCAAATCTAACAATCATCCCACTGTGATAGAAAAGGAGGATGAAAAAATGACACGACAGAGGGGTGCGCTCATGTAATTGATTACCAGCTCGTGTCAAAGGTCGAATTAAATAGTCCCATTGAGGTGTAATAATAGATGTGCTGAATATGTATTATATAAAAAATCAAATATTCGATTGAGATACGTTGTGCTTAAAGATAAAAGACAATACAGCAAAGAGGTGGGCGTCTTGTCATTATAAGACCAGCATTGATACACGATGGGGCCATATCGATCTAATTGGCTGCTTATCCGGGTTATACAGTGATGTTGATGTTAAGTGCTCGGCATGGGAAAACATGGCCAGTTGTATTTTTATGTATATCCAATAAAACGCTTCTCAATATCTTATATCGATCGTTATTTCATTCACGCCAAGTACTACAGCGTTTTTCGTTGCTGACAATTAGAAATGAGGTTCGAGTTGTGCAAATATTGATTACGTTTTTAAATATTCATTTGTTTGATTAGAACTTAATATCAGTATGAGGCGTGAGAAAACTAAAACAGATTATAAAAGCTAAACAGTTGTACCTCGGCAGTCATCGAGTATGAAAACATGCAAGTGTTTCCATCTCAATTCTCGCAGCAGGGTTGGACCCAACAAGAACTGGACACCCCCCCCCCCCCCCCCCCCCAACCCCCCCCACCCCAACCCCCCCACACCCCCACCCCCCCCACCACCACCCACCCCCACACCCACCCCACCCACACACCCCCAAGTGTTCTCTATTATGTAGCCAGGACATAATCTTTGTTGTGGTATCAATACCCAGAGACAACCTACGTTGTGGATATCAACACCCAGGGATCGTTCAATAATCGGTATCAATAATTTGGGATCTTTCTATCATCGGTATCAATAATTAGAGATCGTTCAATCATCGGTATCAATACTTAGGGATCGTTCAATCATCGGTATCAATATAAAGGACTCGTTCTATCATCGATATCAGTACTTAGGGATCGTTCTATCATGTGATATCAATACTTAGGGATCGTTCTATCATGTGGTATCAATACGTAGGGATCGTTCTTTCATCGATATCAATACTTAGGGGTCGTTCTATCATCGGTATCAATACTTAGGGATCGTTCTATCATCGGTATCAATACTTAGGGATCGTTCTATCATCGGTATCAATACTTAGGGATCGTTCAATTATCGGTGTCAATACTTAGGGATCGTTCAATCATCGGTGTCAATACTTAGGGATAGTTCTACCACGTGAGTATCAATATTTAGTGGTCACACTATCATATGGGCGCGGGTGCTACGGGATTATACCAACTATACCTGGTAACAATACCTGAAGACATTCACTCATGTGGGTAACAATACCTGAAGACATTCACTCATGTGGGTAACAATACCTGAAGACATTCACTCATGTGGGTAATAATGCCTGAAGACATTCACTCATGTGGGTAACAATACCTGAAGACATTCACTCATGTGGGTAACAATACCTGAAGACATTCACTCATGTGGGTAACAATGCCTGAAGACATTCACTCATGTGGGTAACAATACCTGAAGACATTCACTCATGTGGGTAACAATACCTGAAGACATTCACTCATGTGGGTAACAATACCTGAAGACATTCACTCATGTGGGTAACAATGCCTGAAGACATTCACTCATGTGGGTAACAATACCTGAAGACATTCACTCATGTGGGTAACAATACCTGAAGACATTCACTCATGTGGGTAACAATACCTGAAGACATTCACTCATGTGGGTAACAATACCTGAAGACATTCACTCATGTGGGAAACAATACCTGAAGACATTCACTCATGTGGGTAACAATACCTGAAGACATTCACTCATGTGGGTAACAATACCTGGAGACAGAGAATGTTCGGGATGTCCCGGGAACCATTGTGGGTGTCAATACCAAGGAACCAGGGAGTGTTGGGGATGTCAAGTCCCGGGAGCCATTGTGGGTGTCAGTACATAGGAGCCAGAGAATGTTGGGGATGTCAAGTCCCGGGAGCCATTGTGGGTGTCAGTACATAGGAGCCAGTGAATGTTGGGATGTCAAGTCCCGGGAACCATTGTGGGTGGCAGTACATAGGAGCCAGAGAATGTTGGGGATGTCAAGTCCCGGGAGCCATTGTGGGTGTCAGTACATAGGAGCCAGAGAATGTTGGGGATGTCAAGTCCCGGGAGCCATTGTGGGTGTCAGTACATAGGAGCCAGTGAATGTTGGGATGTCAAGTCCCGGGAGCCATTGTGGGTGTCAGTACATAGGAGCCAGAGAATGTTGGGGATGTCAAGTCCCGGGAGCCATTGTTGGTGTCAGTACATAGGAGCCAGAGAATGTTGGGGATGTCAAGTCACGGGAGCCATTGTGGGTGGCAGTACATAGGAGCCAGAGAATGTTGGGGATGTCAAGTCCCGGAAACCATTGTGGGTGTCAGTACATAGGAGCCAGAGAATGTTGGGGATGTCAAGTCCCGGGAGCCATTGTGGGTGTCAGTACATAGGAGCCAGAGAATGTTGGGATGTCAAGTCCCGGGAGCCATTGTGGGTGTCAGTACATAGGAGCCAGAGAATGTTGGGGATGTCAAGTCCCGGGAACCATTGTGGGTGTCAGTACATAGGAGCCAGAGAATGTTGGGGATGTCAAGTCCCGGGAGCCATTGTGGGTGTCAATACATAGGAGCCAGAGAGTGTTTGGGATGTCAAGTCCCGGGAACCATTGTTGGTGTCAACACATAGGAGCCAGAGAGTGTTTGGGATGTCAAGTCCCGGGAGCCATTGTGGGTGTCAGTACATAGGAGCCAGAGAATGTTGGGGATGTCAACTCACAGAAGACCATTTGGGGTGTCAGGACATAGGAGCCAGGGAGAGTTGGGATGTCAAGTTCCGGGAACCATTGTTGGTGTGGATACCAAGGAACCAGCGAGGATGTCATCTCTGGGAGCCATTGTGGGTGTCAACATATAGGAGCCAGAGAGTGTTGGGGATGTCAACTCCCATGAGCCATTGTGGGTGTCAGGACATAGGAGCCAGAGAGTGTTGGGGATGTCAACTCCCATGAGCCATTGTGGGTGTCAGGACATAGGAGCCAGAGAGTGCTGGGGATATCAAGTCCCGGGGACCATTGTGGGTGTCGATACCAAGGAGCCAGGGAGGATGTAATCTCTTAGAGCCATTGTGGGTGTCAATAGATAGGAGCCAGAGAGTGTTGGGTATATCAACTCATGGGAGCCATTGTGGGTGCCGATACCTAGGAGCCAGTGAGCGTTGGGGATGCCATCTCCTGGGAACCATTTAGGTATCGATACCTGGGGATAACAAGGAGACTGTGAAGCTGTACAATGTCCCCAATGAGAAATCAACACCCCCGGTAAATACAAGTTTGTTATTGTAAGCATTTGTTTTGTGACGAAGTGTAGCGACGTGCGTAGTTTAACATGCATTGATTTCCTGCAGACCCAGCAGTATTTTGTTTTCCTTTTCTGTTTGACTTGATATTATATTATTGCATTACCCGACAATGAAACATGATAGTGTCTGATACTTGACTGCACACGTCAGCGGTGTTTACAGTGGAGACTTCATGCGGATTAGGTCGGTGGACTTATCGCTCGTGAAATTTATCGCTCGTGAAATATATTCAAGATCGGTCCATAACTTTCCAAAATAATGTTCATGATTCCTTTATAAATGTATTTTATCTGTGTTGGTGATTACTTGGGCGGAGTTACAGGCTGATGACAAATACACTCTTCAAAATAAGAAACGCACAGGTAGTATTTAGCTCATTGAACCTGACTATACAAAAAATCCTGTATATAAATTGGATATATGTTATTGGAAATTGTTGGTAGCCTGATATTCGACAAACGGTGCGTCACAAGGCAGCCATTGTCGAATTGCGGCTTAAACGGCATTGTTTTCACACTTGTTCAAAAATGTCATGGAGGAACACAGTAAAGCAAAATGCACGTGCAAGTTATGGCGTTCGTAACTCGTGGTAGTGGCTATAAAAAGGCAAGCATAGGCCAATAATTTGTCATTCAATTGTCAACAGTTTTCAAGTTCGAAAATGCCGAGACTCAGCGCTGCCGATCGGAACATCGCCATAGGACGTATCCAAAGAGGGGAATCGCAGTCTTCTGTTGCACGCCACTTCAACGTCCGCCACAGCACCATTTGCCGCCTTTGTGACCGATACACACAGTTCAATTCCACCGCAGACCGTCCGAGAACCGGCCGACCAAGAGTTACCACCCCTTCACAGGATCGCTACATTCGACTGTTCTACCTACGTCATCGCAATGCCACAGCTACGGAGACTGCAGGACGCATCCCTGGTTTGAGAAGGATATCGTACCAGACTGTCCGGAACCATCTTCGCGTGGCTGGAATCCGACCAGGAAGACCAGTTATCGTCCCTGTTTTGCAACAGATCCATCGACAGCGACGCTTGCGTTGGTGCCACACCTTACAGCCTTGGAAGCGATGAATCACGATTTCTTCTTCACGGGCGAGATGGAAGACAACGTGTTTATCGTCATCGAAATGAGCGTTTTGCCCCATATTGTGTACGTGAGTTTGACAAATTCGGTGGCGGTAGTGTCTTGGGGGGGGGGGGGGGGGGGGGGGGGTGGGGGGGGGGCTTATCCTACACCACGAGATCTGGCTTGGTTGTGGTTCAAGGACATTTGACAGCAAATCGCTACATGAATAAAATTCTTCAACCTCACCTTCTTCCAATCATTGACCGCCAGAGGGAGCTGTTTCAACAGGACAACGCTCCACCGGACACAGCTTGTGTCACGGTAGACTACATCCAAAATGCCAACATCAACGCCTTGCCCTGGCCTCAACCCAATCGAACACCTCTGGGATGAACTCGATCGACGTGTACGGCAACGTCAGAACGCGCCGCAGACACTCCCACAACTGGCCATAGCGTTACAAGCAGAATGGCGCAGAATTCCGCAGGACAGAATTCGTACACTTATCCAGTCAGTGCCGAGGAGATGCAGAGCCGTGATTGCTGCCCGGGGCGGTCACACGAGATACTGAGTTCAGCGCCACCTTGTGGTCTAATGTGACATGACAATGAACAGTTTTCAATGCCTATGTACAACGACAACATGTGACTATCGAGCTCTAAAAATTTATATTTGTATCTATGATATTAAGCTAAATATATCGACTTCATTAGGTACAATAAATTTACTAAAAAAATACCTGTGCGTTTCTTTTTTTTTTGAGAGTGTATATGCACTGCTGAAACTCTTCTTGATTCCCAGTATTGATGCACGTCTACCCAATAGGTAGGAGAATAAAACAGGTTTGATGAACAAACGCCCCAAACGCCCGTATGTTGGCAATCCAAACACTGGCAGTATATGTGCTTCAAGCAAGTTCCGCTGTCATCTCTGTAAAAGTAAACTGTTTGGTAATAAATCCAACATCTGGTATTGTATGCACGTATTCGCTTGTTCAAAGCATTACGCTTCATAAATCACATGACACATTCCATACAGTTGATGTAATCCTGTGAGTCTACGTTAAGGCATGAGAGTTACGTCAGTCTTTGCGGTACATTGTTGCCTTGAATACAACCATCATAACTCGGACGTGTACATTAAGGTATGAAAGTGACGATAGCCGTGACGTGACACCGCTGCCTTGAATACAGTGATCGTAACTCTACGATTTGCGTACGTGCACATTCAGGTAACCATGCCGCCTTGAATACAGCGGTCAAATAGCCGTGGCCGTGTTAGTCGTAGCGCAACATTGCTCCCTTAAATACGTAACTCCACAACAAGCGTAAGTCTATGTTAAAATACGGGAGTTAAAATATGGGGGATAATTGTACATTCCGTAAAGTTGGGGGCGGTCGGGTAGCCTAGTGGTTAAAGGGTTCGCTCGTCACGCCGAAGACCCGGGTTCGATTCCTGAAGTGGGTACAACGTGTGAAGCCCATTTCTGGTGTGTCCCCCGCCGTGACATTGCTGGAATATTGTTAAAAGCGGTGTAAATCCATACTCACTCACTCACTCACTCACTCACTCACTCACTCACTCACTCCGTAAAGTTGCCTTATATGACTTCCCCCACCCAGTTCTCATTAATTCATACATGGATCATTGAAACAGGAAAAACGTTAAGCCATTTTGGGTGAAAATGTCCCAAACAAAAGAAATGCATTCGTTTCCATTTGCAATATAAATAATATAAAAGTTGATACTTTAAGATCAGATAATTCCTTTCATCAAACAATGTAGGCCTCATTAAGTATTCCTTTTGAAGCTGTTGTGAGATGATATATCACGCATGGTTTAAATGGAAATGTAGTTTCTTTTCTGTTTTCACTTCAAGTTTTTTCTGTGTATTAATGTAATTAATGTAATTCTAACGTAGGACTTCTTCCGTATGGGCGATTACCACCAAATAATATTGGTTCTGCCCACAGCGACAAGACAGTGTTAATATTGAACACAATCTTGATATGATTGTAAATGATGCATTCAATCTATCATTTAAGAAACAGAACGTAAAACGAGTTTGATGTTATATAGATTGGATCGAATCATCTCCAGTTTTTTCTCTCAGTAGAATTTAATGAACGTGCTTAATGTGAATTCTTGGCATGCGTATGAATGGCAGTTTAGAGATGTTTATATTCCGTCTGGGTAATCAGACTTCACTGAGTTCTGTGTACCAGCAGATCCTGCTTGCTGAGATGTTTGTTCTGAATATTCCATTGAGATCTTTCTCTTCTTCTTGGGATTACCCTGAATGTTAAGCTACACGTATCTGTGATGATGATGATGATGATGGTTGAGAGGTCGCTATGGTGTTGCACCTTTTGTTTAAAGTTGAAAAACAGTCACAGTTCTTATGATAGAAGAAGATATTGATTGAAAAATAACGACCTTATGAGACTAAACAATGCAAGATGCAAGGGACTGTTCTACGTAGATGAGTATACTCACCGCCAATAGAAACTACTCATATTCAAGAGATATTAGCTTGGTTCCATTCGCAAACGAACATACTGTTACGTTGTGTGACCCGACGCTAATGAATGCATCACATGTGACGTCATAGATCCATGACTCGAGATGGGCCATTTGCCTTGTGCGGGATTAGCGCGTAAAGTTTGGAAATCACGTGCAGAAATCATGATAAGAATAAACACACTGTCGAACACTTGATTGTTAAGTCACATTTTATACTTATTACGTGTTTTGTATTGAAACCACTGTGTCTCAGATTTCATATTCTCAGGTAAAAACAGCTACTGTATTTGTTCACAATATGCATAATAAACTATGGTTTAAGACCCCTTTTATCAATACTCAGCAATATCACGGAAGGGGACACCAGAAATGTGCTTCACACATTGTACCCATGTGGGGAATTGAACCTGGGTTTCCAGTGAGTGTTTCAACCACTTGACTGGGTGAGGTGAGGTAAAATGGGGTTTAACGTCGCGTCCAAGATTATTGCACTTATAGAGCGACGTGCATGTACGTGTGTGTGTTTGTACTAGTCCGGACTGATGCCGATTTATAGTGCTAGCTCACCATGCCGCAGTTTAACATGAATACCCCACTCAGACACAGTATACTGACTCCGAGCCGACCAGTCCTTGTTTTAGCCCCTTAATGCCGAGAGCCAGACAGGGTAACAACAAGTACCATCTTTAAACGTCTTTTGGTATGACGCGGTCGGGGATCGAACCCCGAACCTTCCGCTCTCCGGGCGGACGCTCTACCACTAGACCACGGAGGCGGTCCACTTGACTGGACAATCAATGTCTACATGGCTGAAATAATGCTGATGCAACGTTAAATATTTTCTCACATGCGTTGGATGTAAGGCTTTAGTAAGTACTTTATTAAGTTTTGCCCTTTGCGCCAAATGGAATCTGTTACGGTGGATAATCAAGACTGGTTATTCTCTTGCATTGACCATCTTTATTGTCATTATTGCATAACATTGACACGGACATTATTTAATAAATTCATAATAGAAGAAATCCGTCTTCCGGGAGATGTTCACGCATTGCCTTTAATCGGCAATACTTCACGGTTTGGTATAGATATAGTTTACCGTCAACCGTGAATACATACGATTGATTTCTGTGGCTTCTTTTAACCAACGAATCAAAGTACGGCCTGGTTACAATGCGTGGGAAACTAGCGAGTGCTTTGACCAATCACCGTTCACCTTTCATCCCACAATAATTTTCACAATTCTCGTGCGACATGTGTCACTCTTGCGGCCATTTACTCTCCACATTGTTGCAACATCACGCAACGGTAGGGTTTGCACAATTTTCATGTTTGGCTATATAACTTAGTGGGTAATACACGCTTCGTTTCATTAATGGACCAATACGCGGAATATCGCCCTATGTATTCACACGGGTTATGAAGGAACGTAGTGCATACAGACCCGCGAAGTACTGACTATGACTATTTTGACATCTACCATATGTTCAAGTGGTTTTTTTCAGGTGAAAAATTGACTTGCCTTTACATGTGTTTGTGACGGGTGCAATCGGTGGGGCAGGATACGCTCACCTATTCGCGAACACATGGTATCATCCCTATTTGATGGTGATTCATAAACTAATGCTCATGATATAGTCGGAATCGCATGGCAGCGATTTCTGTTGAATATTGAAAGGGTTTTGTTGCTTTTATTCATGCTTGAAAAACCTATAAAAAGTTGATAAGTATATTGAGGTAATATGTACAAGTTAAACATAAATATTCAAAACAATCTGGTACATTTTCTCGATTTTTGACTATTTTCAATCAACATGCAACAGTAAGTAAGGATGCCTAATAGTTGTCTTGAAGGGATACATTATGTCGCAAACACGTCGGGGCCACTCGGTTTGTTCCTAATTACATAATGCCTCGAAAAACATGGGATAGTATCCAGATTGCGTGAATCGATGCTCACGATGTTAATCACTGGATTGTCTGGTCCAGACACGATTATTTACAGACCACCGTCATATAGTTGGAATATTGCCGAGTACGGCGTTAAACAACATAGAAACAGATCACTTTCACATGCGTTGAGCAAAACTAGATATGTAACATGTATATGTCCCGCGTGTCAGCGTGTCAGTGAGTGTGACGTCACTTCTAACAGTACTGCAGCAATATCACGGCGGGACACATGCCAAATATGTTTCACAAATTATACTCATGTGGGCAATCTGGAATCAGAGCAAGTTCCATATAAATCCAAGACTAAGTGTTCTTTGTTCCGTGTGGTTAACTGACATTTCAATACGATTATCCACCATTGAGTGTTATTAGATCTTTTCAACCTAGAATCATAATATTGTCTAACATGTTGGTTTCCGAGTCGGATTTTGTCACGGTAACTGATGTTATGTATCGATTACCCAATTGAAACAATATGTTTACCCAGATATCTGTACGTAGTGTAAAACCAACAAACAACCAACAATTGGTCAACATGTGTATTACAAAATTAACTAGGTTTACAAATCAATACAAATTACTGCACAGCAATTACAATGGAAGTACACAATACAGTGGCAATACTATATTTATTACAGTACCAAATGTGAGAGCAGTGGAAATGACAATGACAATGATAATAATAATCACCTCGACGCGTCAGTGGTCAAGCTTCCGAGACTGACCTAGACTAGGAATCCGGAGTGATAAGCGATCTTCACACAAAAGCTGGTCTTGATGTCATGTCAGATGAAATGTGAGTCAGGCAGGCGTCCGCTCCACTATAGTTTAACTAACTGCCAGTGTCACTAGAATATCACAAAATATTCAACATGTTTCAATAACGCTTAACATCCAGCTATGCTATTCCGGAAGTTTACAGAAAATTCGAGCATCTAAATATAATATGATCCTCACCACTGCTTACATTAAATATTACTACATTCCTGAAACTAATCATAATATAAATGCAATGAACCTCTAATGAATCTCAACAGAGTGAGTGAGTGAGTGAGTTTGGTTTTACGCCGCTTTTAGCAATATTCCAGCAATATCACGACGGGGGACACCAGAAATGGGCTTCACACATTGTCCCCATGTCGGGAATCGAACCCGGGTCTTCGGCGTGACGAGCGAAGGCTTTAACCACTAGGCTACCCGACCGCCCCGAATCTCAACAGAAACAATGTAATGCAGTAACAATCATTGTTTAACAATAACGGAATATACATAATTCTGATACGGTAAAAGTGAGTTTGGTTTTAAGCACGTTGACCATTGTTGCAGTTACACCAGGGTGTGTCAGCTTGGTGTGAGAGGAAAGTAATGTCAAAGGTATTAGACGTTCACCACTAACGAGCATGGGTATTGTGCTGACAAACCTATCAACATATATATTAATCAGAATGAACTAGGATTGGAAAGCGCAATAGCACATGTAGGTTTCTGGTAACGTGACACAACAACTTGCCATCTTGGGCATATACCTTGGTCTAGTTTTAGTTTTAAGTCATAGCTTCAGCTCCGTCCCTGTATTTTTTAACAAAACAAATATTTTTAAAATTGTTCAATTACAAGAATTCAATGTCGTGAAGACCAGACAACGCCTTAACATTTCCCGTGAAGCGTTCACAAAGACTCCCAAATGACGAGCCCCGAAGCCGTGAATCCAACAAGGTAAAAAAAAACATTATTGCTTCAAATTGCGTGTTAATAATTTAGCTAGTCATTTCAGCTCTTCCGTTGCACGTATTAAGCCAGATGAATATATGATTACTGAAGATGACGCTGTTATAAACAGCAAAATAAGGCACCGCTTCACCACGGTCCCGCAACAATAACAAAACGACTGACAGGAAGACCTTGTAGACGACCATGAAGGCGCTGTCCAAGACACCAAACTCAAATGTTTGTGGATGATAGAAAAATCGTTTAAAAAAATCTCTAAACCATATTTATTTAAACTACTGATATCCCTAAAAAGAAGTGACACCAAGTTCAAACTTGATCCCCTGAGGGCCTCAAATGGAACCGTGCTTGTCTAGTTGGTTTCCTCGTCCTGGGGCAAGAATCCTCCTGCTAATTCTCTGCGACTTGTAGAGAATTTGTACATGACCACAGCGGACATATTTTCCCGTAGCGTCTACACCAAAAAGATCTCTTACTTTCAGAATGTTAACTTTCTTTCGAAATCTTTGGATGTTTATTTTATAAAGAATTTAACCAGATACTAGGCATTTCATGGCAACGGACGGCTGCGGCCTGGTATGAGAGCGTTCAGCGTAGTGTCTGCATCTCAATGGGAGCGTTTGTTGGGCATGGGGGCGTATTGATAAGAGATTGAAATATTGACTAGGAGAAGCAGTGTACATGGCGTTAAGTTCTTGCCTTCGACCTGCACACGACAAATTGCACCCACGTCACTGGGATAACATACAGTTATCGTAAAAAGACAATACAACTATTATGGCTCAGGTCAACAAGAAACATATAAATATTTAATATTAATCACACGTTTTTTTATAAGTCTCGCTGAATGATTGACATATGTTTTTAATATTTTCATTGGCTCGCCGCGTAATTGTTTGTTTACATATGGACACATATGGCGTATATTGGTGACACTGCACGGAGAGTTTTCACTTATAGTAAAGAGTATACACGTTAAGTTGGTTAGGAATTGGAAGATAAAAATACCCGATTTCTCTTATTTCAAGAAGGCGTCTGATCAAAATATAATGGAAAGTTCTTCTAAACAAGCTTCACGTCGTACCCCGTATGACTTTTCTGACGACACACATTTGTTTTTGTTTTACAAAGTGATATATCTAACTAAACTAAGCGGCAAAAGAAAGTATAGGTTGGCAATTTGTAATTTTCCTAAAAACAGCGATAACTAGTGGAAAGTGGGTATATACTACGACGACTTCGTGCTGCTGGAATCCGAGCGTGTCGTCCTTTCCGAGGAATGGTACTGACTGCTCAACATCGACGCCTGACGAGGCAGGTTCGACGCTGGCAAGTGAGAAATTGGAGTCCAATGTAGGATTCCGACTATATTAAAAGCATGTGTTTATGCTATCACTATCAGTAGTGACACCAGGTGTTCGCGAAAGGGTGAGCGTATCCTGCCCTACCAATGACCAAGACAAACACATGCAAAGGCAAGGCAAGTGTCCACGTAAAAAAACAACGAGAACACAGGGTACAAGTCAAAGTAGGGAATTGAATCAGACGCCATTTTTGTCATTGATGCTTCAAAGAAAGACATGTTTTCGAAACTGTCCCATCTCAATAGTCTTCGAGCAATCTTACATTCCTCTTAGAACCACCCTTTTTAGTAACATACATACATCCAATATTCAAGTCATGTGTAGATATTTCAAAAAGACACCGTATATATGAAAATAAAGAGACAGGGTTTAACCTTTCTCCAGGTGGATATGCAAAGATGTGGACTTCAACAGCTTTGAACGACACACCTGCAGTGTGAAAATGGACTCGTCCGAGCACCTTGTAACACCTGCAGGTGCGTGACCTGATATTGTTTATGAAATTCTTTAGGACTTTAAATCAATATATCATGAATTCAATCTTGAAGCTCCCTTAACAAAACGTAATTGAAATGATCAGCTTGTATCTAATACTTTGTAAGACTATTACAGTCAGATCGAGTCGGTCCAGATGGACAAGCGCAAGAACTCCGCAGATTCTTATCAGCCCCAGTTACAATAAGGAACAGCTGGTCATTGTACCCCAACAGCATGGAATTGTGGTATGTGTTTTTTTCGTGAAGTTCATTTTTTTAAAACTTGTATCAAGGGTTGCCGTGGTCGCTGATAGGAAGCACGGCGGTCGCCACAGTCATCGTTCAATGCACGTTGTTTGTCGCCCAAAGGAGGCACAAGGGAGGCAGAAGTATCGCCCAGTTGACGGGAAAACATTTCAGCAGAACGCATCTATTATCTGGCGACCATTGGGCGACCACTGTGCCTTCATTCTGCAACAACGGCAATGCTTCTGCTTCCTTTCTGCCTCCTTTGAGCCACCTTTGAGCAACCAACCTCCTCGGCGACCTTTGTGCAACTGTTTGAACATGTTCAAAAATTCACGGCGACCATGGCGTCCATGGCGATGTCTGAACCTCCTGTGTACCACCTTGGAACGACCTGGGCAACCATTCTGCCTCATTTGAGCCTCCAACGACGACCTGGCAAATTATATGGTCGCACACGGGAGGCACGAAGGTCGCCATCCTGTTTAAAGGCCCTATTACGAGCACCTTATCGCTACGAGCACCTTGCGGAACCGACCCCTGGTTTGCTTCAACTCCTGTATTATGCAGACTCGCCGTGATATAACTGAAATACGGGTCACATCAGATTACTCAGGCACTGCTGACCAAATTTCTTTTCTACCATTCTGCTTTGGGTGAAACATGCAACGTTCCAGTTTACCATCCGACGGCCCCGAAGCTCAGAGTGAGTGAGTGAGCGAGTTGGGTTTTTAACGCGGCCTTGAACAGTATACCAGTTATATCACGCGGTGTCAGCTTAATGTCAGCTATTGTATCATGTCTGAACATAAACTTTGACAACGCAAAGGTATAAAATACATGCAATCGTTGTGAAATAATCCCTAAACCTGTCAGGTCCTGTGAAAAAGAGGTGAGGTGAAATGGGGTAAACGTCGCGTCCAAGATTATTGCACTTATATAGCGACGTGCATGCACGTGTATGTGTGTGTGGCTGCTTGAACTAGTCCGGACTGATGCTGATTTATAGTGCTATCACACTGAGACACCATGCCGCAGTTTAACATGAATACCCCACTCAGACACAGTATACTGACTCCGAGCCGACCATTCCTTGTTTTAGCCCCTTAATGCCGAGCGCCAGACAGGGTAACAACAAGTACCATCTTATAAGTCTTTTGGTATGACGCGGCCGGGGATCGAACCCCGGACCTTCCGCTCTCCGGGCAGATGCTCTACCATTAGACCACGGAGGCGGTCTGTGAAACAGAAGTGTCTTGACTGTACATGATGGTACAGCGGCATACATTCGGCTTACAATTAGGACAAGAGCTGAGTGAAATTACATTTACTTTTGAAAGGACACACTCGGTTGTATGGGGGCCGTGTGAACACAATCTAAACGCAAATATCTGTCCCTCTTGCTTGTGAAACAAAAGTGACGTACCCTTGTGTGTATGTAATGATACCTTCATTGAAATACCAAGGATTGTAGACACTGTGTTTTCTTTGTTTACAAATGTAATAGAATGTATATATCACCGAGTACCAGTTTGATGTTGGAGAAGAGACTGAAGTGGCGCAGTACATAGATCTTGACCACTTTGGTGAGACGAGCAGGGGAACCATTCGTGATCAACTCGTGTTATTCCGGGACAAGCCGAATAGTGACTCGTGCCCCTCTTATGGCCATTTTTGCGACCAGGCTCCGTCTTAGCGCAAACGGGCATACCTAAAACAATTGTCAACTCGTTACGTAATGGTTCACACATATTTCCCCATAGATTATATACATTTTAGATGCAATTTAAAGCACATCGGGACATGCGAAGTTATATAGTATGATTGAACACCTTTAACTGTGTCTTGGGTATATTTTAAGATGCAAGACATATGTAAAATCAAAAATTATTTCTGAGGGATTCTTTGACGAAGAACTTGAAATCATGCGCGCATTCTGATTGGTTTTTCGTTTTTTCGCACATAACATTCATCGATAGGGGGACGAGTCATCTTGCAGGTTACGGAAAGGGGCGAGTGGTGACGAATGGCAGGGGAACCTGTGCTGAAAAAACAAAGCCGGCATTTCTAAGGGACGCAACTCGTTACTTGGCGAAAAGTGGCGCCGCATTAAACACGGCCACCCATGCGATCACCCTCCTGAGGAAACATATATAGGCATAACTGTCTCGGGAAACTCATCTGGAAACAAATATTACCACAATCATGACTGTATCATGATAAGGAAACATGACTGAATCATGATTAGGAAACATAGTTGACCACTGACATGACTTTATCGTGATAAGGAAACAAAGTTGACCACAGACATGACTGTATCATGATTAGGAAACAAAGCTGACCACAGACATGACTGTATCATGATTAGGAAACAAAGTTGACCACACTCATGACTGTTTCATGATCAGGAAACAAATATGACCACAAACATGACTGTTTCATGATCAGGAAACAAATATTACCACAGATATGACTGTTTCATGATCAGGAAACAAATATTACCACAGATATGATTGTATCATGAATAGTAAACATCTGACCACCAGGCGAAGGCATCCACAAGCGTTACTAAACGCCCACGAGCCGGGTTTCTACATAAGTAGAGGAAAACTGAGAGCTATACAATAAACTTAAATTGATTCATCAATACCTTTATGACGACATGCGCGTACGATATTGGCCTTTTTATTGCATTTAAATAATTAAACTTGTACAAACTGCTTAAAAGTTATCGTAATGCGTACTCTGCATATATGCATTATATTGAGAGAATAACGAACACACAAATATTTGACATCCTTTGTCTACGGTTAAGGTTCAGATATGCGAAGTACCGCGTCAACAGTCCAAACGTATTGATGCTTGTCTCTAATCAGATGTGATCTCCTTTTTAAAAACTAAATCAATTTTCTCTTTCACGACTTGCCACTCCTTAGCGATCGTCAGGTCAGTACAACAGTCGCTGCGTCTCGCATTAATAAAATAAATCAATATATAAAGTATAGGGAAATATCTTATTGACTATATGCAGACACGTCTCTGTTCCCCGACCCAAACACTTAACTTATACGTGGAAATGAAAAAAGGAATATCAATAAGATTAAAAGGGGACAAGCGCCTCTCAGAGATAAACCCATCACCAGGCGTCGTCAGGGGAGTAGAAGTCGGGCTGTAGAAGACCAACCAAGTTGAATAAAGGACTTCTGGAGTGAGGCCATGCAGTCCTTGTAATGTAATGGAACCAAAGGACATGCGGTTAATAATTGTTTGTTTGTTGTTTAACGCCACAATGAGCGATACTACAGCTATATGACGGCGGCCAATAAATAATCGAGTCTGGACCAGGGCCCCGTTCCTCAAAGCGATCTTAGCGCTACGATGATCGTAAACCTATGTTACAGTATGGGACTTACGATCACCTTAGTGCTAAGATCGCTTTGTGGAACGGGGCCCAGACAATCCAGTGACTGATATTGTGAGTAACGATTCACGCCGGTGGGGTACGATGACACGCAATCAACCAAGTGACGATCCTGACCACCTTATCCAATTGATCGCCTCTTTCGACCAGCTGGGCTGCTGGGGACCAAGTCTAACCCGGACGTCTTAACCCAAGTCTCCCCACGAGAAAAACATACGCGATTATTGTTCACAAAGCAAGGAATAGTCCAAGATAAACAATCATGTCATTCCAACCGATATGTTGCTCCTGTGTGTCAAGTCTTAACACTGTCAGTAGGAGCTCTTCATTAACCTCATGTGTATATTTCAAATCCTCGATTATCCCGTGTATTAAATGCATTCTGTTATGATAAATACCCAGGACTCATCGTTAACATCGTTTCATTTGTGAAGTGACGTCACCACCTCTTGTCTATCGCTAATGGTCGTTTCTAAACTCTCAAATCGACTGTTTAAGACATGTGAGTGAGTGAGTGAGTATGGTTTTAAGACGATTTTAGCAATATTTCAGCAATATCACGGCAGGGGACACCACAAATGGGCTTCACACATTGTACCCATGTGGGGAATCGAACCAGGCCTTCGATGTGACGAGCGAACGCTTTACCACTAGACTACACTGGGCTACCCAACCGCCCTTCTATCGCTCATGGGAGTAATTTGATTGGGTGGCTATTTTTAGCGTTGTGTCGTTCGAATCGGGCTAAAAGGGAAATTCTGATAGCGAATGGGTCCAACGTATTTATTAAACAGAATGGAGATATTATGCACTGGGTAATCGAGGCCATTTACTTCTTTGCGTATTGACTCTTTTTCAAAAGCCATAGAGTCATTACTCGTAATGAAATTTCAATTAAAAAATATATATCTTAAAATAACTAACGGTAGGGTGAAGAAAAAATACAATGAATGAAAATAATGATTTTTTTGTTTGAAATAAGCTTGCTTTGAAGTTGGTGTTTTTCGTAAAGTAATCAAAGAGACCGTGAAGTGCAATTGCTGAGCCACAGTATAAAACAGATCAGGCACCGAAAACAAATATTTTTTGCTATTATCCCCACTTTCATAAACATGAAAATCGGAACAGGCGGACAGGTAGTCTATTTGATTAGAAATGTTGGACTAATCAACATCATCGTCGCAGAGGTACATGTTCAATAGGAGAGGGGGAATAACCTAGTGGTTAAAGTGTTCGCTCGTCACGCCGAACACCCGGGTTCGATTCCCAACATGGGTACAATGAGTGAAGTCCATTTCAGGTGTCCCCCGTCGTGATAGTGATTGAATATTGTTAAAAGCGGCGTAGAACCACACTCTCTCTCTCTCTCTCACTCACTCACTCATTGTCGCAGAGGCACATGTTGTATAGGGCAGGTGGGGTAGCCAAGTGGTTAAAGCGTTTTCCTGTTCCGTCGAAGATATATGCATATGTAATGAATCTTCATAAAAGTCGAACTTTTATTTTGAGACGAGCTGTCGTGTCATTTTTTCATCTCCATTTTCTATCACAGTTGGGTGGTTATCATTAGATTTGATTTCCGGGTGCGAGCAAATGAAACCTTTTAATTGTTGGTTAAATAGGTCGTATTTGTAAGGCGATGGAAACATTATGGCCGTGTCACCACTATACTGCTTCCCAACTAATGTTCTGTCACCGCCAATCATCTTCCCAACTAATGTCTTGTCACCGCCGATCATCTTCCCAACTAATGTCTTGTCACCGCCAGTCATCTTCCCAACTAATGTCTTGTCACCGCCGATCATCTTCCCAACTAATGTTCTGTCACCGCCAATCATCTTCCCAACTAATGTCTTGTCACCGCCAACCATCTTCCCAACTAATGTTCTGTCACCGCCAACCATCTTCCCAACTAATGTTCTGTCACCACGATCCTACTTCCCAACAAATGTCCTGTCACCGCCAATCATCTTCCCAACTAATGTTCTGTCACCGCCAATCATCTTCCCAACTAATGTTCTGTCACCGCCAATCATCTTACCAACTAATGTTCTGTCACCACTATCCTACTTCCCAACTGATGTTCTGTCACCACTATCCTACTTCCAAACAAATGTTCTGTCACCGTTAATCATCTTCCCAACTAATGTTCTGTCACCACTATCCTACCTCCCAACCGATGTTCTGTCACCACTATCCTACTTCCCAACTGATGTTCTGTCACCACTATCCTACTTCCAAACAAATGTTCTGTCACCGTTAACCATCTTCCCAACTAACGTTCTGTCACCACTATCCTACTTCCCCACTAATGTTCTGTCACCACTATCCTACTTCCCAACTAATGTCCTGTCACCGCCAATAATCTTCCCAACTAATGTTCTGTCACCACTATCCTACTTCCCAACTAATGTTCTGTCACCGCCAATCATCTTCCCAACTGATGTTCTGTCACCACTATCCTACTTCCCAACTGATGTTCTGTCACCACTATCCTACTTCCTGACTACTGTTCTGTCACCGCCAACCATCTTCCCAACTAATGTTCTGTCACCACTATCCTGCTTCCCAACTACTGTTCTGTCATCACTATCCTACTTCCCAACTAATGTTCTGTCACCTCTATCCTGCTTCCCAACTACTGTTCTGTCATCACTATCCTACTTCCCAACTAATGTTCTGTCACCACTTTCCTACTTCTCAACTACTGTTCTGTCATCACTATCTTACTTCCCAACTAATGTTCTGTCATCACTATCCTACTTCCCAACTAATGTCCTGTCACCGCCAACCATCCTCCCAACTAATGTTCTGTCACCACTATCCTACTTCCCAACTAATGTTCTGTCACCACTAACCTACTTCCCATTTAATGTTGTCACCACTATCTTTCTTCCCAACTTATGTTCTGTCACCACTATCCTACTTCCCAACTTATGTTCCGCCACCACTATCCTACTTCCCAACTAATGTTCTGTCGCCACTATCCTACTTTCCAACTAATGTTCCGTCACCGTTAATGTGTTGTCACCACTATCCTACTTCCCAACTAATGTTGTGTCACCACTATCCTACTTCCCTTTTAATATTGTAACTACTATCTTTCTTCCCAACTAATGTTCTGTCACCACTATCCTACTTCCCAACTAATGTTCTGTCACCACTATCCTACTTCCCAACTAATGTGTTGTCACCACTATCCTACTTCCCAACTAATGTTTTGTCACCACTATCCTACTTCCCAACTAATGTTTTGTCACCACTATCCTACTTCCCAACTGATGTTCTGTCACCACTATCCTACTTCCAAACAAATGTTCTGTCACCGTTAACCATCTTCCCAACTAACGTTCTGTCACCACTATCCTACTTCCCCACTAATGTTCTGTCACCACTATCCTACTTCCCAACTAATGTCCTGTCACCGCCAATAATCTTCCCAACTAATGTTCTGTCACCACTATCCTACTTCCCAACTAATGTGTTGTCACCACTATCCTACTTCCCAACTAATGTGTTGTCACCACTATCCTACTTCCCAACTAATGTTTTGTCACCACTATCCTACTTCCCAACTAATGTTTTGTCACCACTATCCTACTTCCCAACTAATGTTTTGTCACCACTATCCTACTTCCCAACTAATGATCCGCCACCACTATCCTACTTCCCAACTAATGTTCTGCCACCGTTAATGTTCTGTCACCGCTAACCTATTTCCCAATCTCGAACGCTTACGGAATCCTATATAACCTGAACGATGTCTAACGCTGATCACTTCTGTGAAATAGATGTTCAAATAATGATCAATACAACTTCATTATATATTCACTATAATCGTCAAGTCATATAAAATCAGTTTTGAAGATGTCTGGATGGGCTAAATGTTGATGGGTCTTTTTCTATCGTGACGAATATCATATTCAAATTATCGAGTGAATAAGGAAAATTGAATATTTCACGAGTAGCACATCGACATGAGTGAAAATATTATGTGTTTTCTCATTCAACAGATGGGGAAAACGTTGCAGTCAGTAAATAAAAGCAACAGAACCCTTTCCACAATTAATAAGGAACCTCTTCTAAAAGACCATGCGAGGACAAAGCAATATGCTGCAGCAATCTGCATAATAGCGTGGGGTGGGGCAGTTTTACTTTCTTGGCCCAAACAGCATCATGTAAATATAACAGACAAAAGCAGTTTACATTACTAATGGAAATAATGCAAACTGTGTAGTGTCACTTATTAAGTCTGGTCAAATATGTAAAACCTATAAAGTTACAAGGACTCGTTGGCTTATTTCCTATTTCATTTCTTGTCTTACTTACAAATAATGCAAAAAATATATCGACCAAAACACAAACTCTGCTTCATAATCGATCTAGATTATACATGTACATAGTCATTCCTTGAGGTAATGAGAAAATATTATAATCATTGTGTCTAATAATGTTGTCATTTTTAACAGAAAATACGAAAGAATAGATAATCAAGTTGTAAAACATGGGGCCTGGCACTATATTGACATGGCAGAGATACCGCAGCCTCATATAACATATTCTCTATCACAATAGGAATCACGCCTCCGTGGTCTAGAGGTAGAGCGTCCGCCCGGAGAGCGGAAGGTCCAGGGTTCGATCCGCGGCCGCGTCATACCAAAAGACGTTAACAGATGGTACTTGTTGTTACCCTGTCTGGCGCTCGGCATGAATGGGCTTAAACAAGGACTGGTCGGCTCGGGGTCAGTATACTGTGTCTGAGTGGGGCATTCATCTTAAACTGCGGCATGGTATCTGAGTGTGCTAGCACTATAACTTGGCATCAGTCCGGACTAGTACAAGCAGCCACATTCGTGCATGCAGGTCGCTATATAAGTGCTATAATCTTGGACGCGACGTTAACCCCATCTCACCTCACCCCCATGAGGATTGTTGTAAACAAGTTAAACCATTACGTGTTCATAGACATAAGAGACATAAGAGTTCTCACAAATCACAACACGATTAAACGCAATTAAATTTTTCGCAAGTATATACATGGGCGGATACAAAGGGGGGATGCGGGGGTGCGCATCCCCCCCCCCCCCCCCCCCCCCCCCCACCCACACACCCCACACCCCTTTTTTTTATTTCGAAAAAAAACTTTATTTCTGTATAAATTACCACCAAAGACAATAATTAGATCTTAATTCTGCACCACCACCCTTTTAAAAAAAGCTGTATCCGCCCATGATATAGCATGTGCGTTTTCGATCGGTAAGCGGATCAGTGTTGTTTGGTTAGTAAACAGTTTCTTCATGAAAACGTTTCAAAATGGCATATCAGTTCTATTTTAGGCTACGTGGGACAGCTATTATTGTGTTTAATTTGGGAAAAGTGACCCCGCTAACGACGTACCCCGTGATTATTGACGTGGAGAGACACCGGGGAACATTGTCAGATGTGCTAATGCGCAACATGCCAAAAAATCGAATAAAATTATTCCTTGTGAATTTCATAACCTAAATGTGTTTGTTTACATGCTTTTCTTCAAGCCTCGGTAAGCGCATCTGTCTTCCTGACAACCAATAATTACATAGGCACATATTTGCGGCCATTATCCGTTGGGTACATTAAAAAGTGTACTCTCTGAGGAGCGAATAATTGTATTGATATTGATACTGATATGCATACCGTGTTTGTCTTTCTCCATTCAGATTATTCCTCCCTCCGCTTCAGTGAGCGCGTTGTTTTATTTATGTGCAGGTAATGCAAGGTTCACGTGTGATTTAGGATTTGACATGCAATCTGTTTTCGTTTATTGCTGTAGTCCTACTTTTGCATGTTAGATAAAGATCTAACTCCCACTACAATGGAAGGTAAATCCTTATCTAAACAAAATCGGACTATTCAAACTTTAATCGTTCGTCCTACATGATTAAATTAAAGGCGGATAACATAATTAAAACCACCACTGAACAAACACTACAGTAATTATCAGATGAACACTTAAAATGACATGTTGAAATAGACTACGTAAAGCTAAGACTCCCAGATAACCATGATTTTAGAAATGTATGAAATAAATACAAAATCAATTTACTGCCCCCGACAAAATGGAAGTCAATCTCTGGTTACAAACAGTCCCGTCTCTATCAGGGAAAACGCGATATCTACAAAATCTATTTAACCGCCATAGAGGAGTTTAGAATCTTTGATACTCTAGTGATCAAACATTTTGTTTGATGCGGACTTTATTGACTTTCTAGACTCCACGGAAACTCTAAAGATCTGTAGATCACAATGTAAAAACTTAAAATCCAGATTTCTTTCCTAGTCCGGGTTAGTTTAGGTGTAAATAGCTTCACGCCACATACTTCAAAGCATGTCAGGCTGATCCCCTCGCATGGAGTCTACGCAGGCTCTACCAGTTGCTGAAGAATATATCCACGTTTTCCAGTGTTTAGTGATGAAGGTTGTTCTAGATGCAAAACGAATGATGGAGCGAGTGAGACAAATTAACGAGTTTAGAACAGTATTTCAGTTTTGTCTCCATTCCGCCTCTCCCGCTCCCCCGCCCATTTGTGGCTAGAATAGAGATAAAAGCTGCGTTACATCTAACTCACTCACTCACTCTTCATACTAAACTTCCAATGTAACCACGTAATACCAATTCCATTATTTAAACCCATTTCAAATCCCAGATTTCCCACAATGGCATATGTACATGAACCTCGTCAGTTCCAGCTCTGCAGTGTGACTGCCAACGCATGCGTAGTT
Organism: Haliotis rufescens; assembly: GCF_023055435.1. NCBI lineage: Eukaryota > Metazoa > Mollusca > Gastropoda > Lepetellida > Haliotidae > Haliotis > Haliotis rufescens. The sequence continues at coordinate 26,087,881 of NW_025964334.1, read as the reverse complement.
AATCGAAAATGTAGACTGGCCCAAAATTTCTAAACTTTTCACGAATCTCTTCTTCCGTGAACACAAGTAAAACATTATTACGTACTTATATTTAAGTGACAAAAATAGTCGCCTAATCGTAAACGTAAATCCCATATTCTTCAAATTGATAAAATTGAAATAGTGCTCGATTAGGGTACGGAATCGAGCCATATAAGCCCTTCCATAGGAAACTCATCATTAATTCCTGGTTATGTGATAATCAAGAACCTTTCTGACGTCTCACCTAACCTTATCCAGCTTCCCTTAGTCTAATCACCTACATGCTTGAAAAACAATGAAATATTCACGACCTCCTCAATTGGAAATGTATTTCAAATTTCTTAGACAGATTTCACATGTGTTGCATTAGTACGCTTCTTCAGCATTGTCTGCATGTGTTGGAGGCTTCGAGCTCCATTAATCCGTTTCCTTTTCAATATACACTTTTCTATCTGTCGGCTAAGACCCTCTCCAACCCTCTTTACTGATCATAATTCGTCTCCGTCGCCACTCTTGACTGAACCGCTCTCGGAGGCCTTCTTGTATATCCCATCATCCTTTGCCAATCAGACACGCCGTATCGACCACTTCCGGTCTGCTCCTCAAAAGCACATTACCAAATAAGGTGTCGCCACACCGGAAGACAGGATGGCATTATCATGGAGATGTGCTTACGAATTGTTTCTTTATCGGGGTCGATTCGGTGCAGCTGTCGTTATGTGTTCGGCTTTGTTTCACAAAACGATAAGTTATTTTCTCCCGCTGTCTTTTGTTTAAGGCCTCGACAATCTGATTACGTGTTCACTCCCCTCTAGGGTATATTCTACCATTGACGAGAAGGAACAGGATGATCATCCAATGGTGAGACATTTTTGTTTCTCAATTGGTGAAAGTAGAAACGTAATGAAACAGTTCCCTGCACTTCTCTTGATTGGGGGCACGGGTGGCCCAGTCGTCTAAGGCGCCGCGATTCGCTGGGCAGAGTTGCGTCCCTTGGGGACGCCAGAAACCTATGATTGTGGGTTCGAATCCCGGTTCGTACCAATTATGTTTCTAGGTTTGTCAGCACCATACCCGTGCTCGTGGGTTTCACGAAGTGGTAAACGTCTTAGACCTGCATCACTTCTGGCTTTCCTCCCACATGAAACTGACACGCCGTGATATAACTGGAATAATGTCAAAAGCGGCGTTAAACCCAACTCACTCACTCACTCACTCACTCACTCACTCACTCACTCACTCTTCTCTTGATTAGCTAGAGCTAAGGCTGGCGAAAAATCTTTAACAACATTTTCAGTCAGAGGCGTGATGGCCATGGGTGGCCCAGCCGTCTATTTGGCTGTGCAGAAACCTATGGGCGCGGGTTCGAATCCCGGTTCGACCCGATTATATTTCTAGGTCTGTCAGCACCATACCAGTGCTCATGGGTTTCACCAAAGTGGTAAAACGTCTGAGACCTCAGTCACTTCGGTCTTTCCTTCTGCATAAAGCTGACACGTCGTGAAATAACCGGAACACTGTTAACAGCGTTAAACCCAACTCACTCACTTAATCTATGTCAGAGGACAGAGTTACCTCCCTTAGCAGCATCATTAGCCTAGTCGTGGGTTTGAATCTCAGTTTGGTACAAGTAATAATTCTTGATCTGTCAGCACGGTGGTCCTAGGTTTCACTAAAAGTGACCAGCATCTTTCCCGCTTTGGGCTTTCCACCCACATAAGGGAGTGAGTGAGTTGGGTTTAACGCCGCTTTAAACATTATTCCAGTTATATCACAGCGTGTCAGCTTAATGTGGGAGGAAAGCCCGAAGTGATGCAGGTCTAAGACGTTTACCACTTCGGTGAAACCCACGAGCACGGGTATGGTGCTGACAAATCTAGAAACATAATCGGGGCGAAGCGGGATTCGAACCCACAATCATAGGTTTCTGGCGTTCCGGATGGGACGCAACACAGCGAATCGCGGCGCCTTAGACCACTGGGCCACCCGTGCCCCCTCCACCCACATAACTTTTAACGAGGTGACATAACCAAAATATTCGCTCACTCACGCTTCAATTACTTGATGTGGTCCAAAGTGCAAACTTGATTGTCAACCTTAATATTAACCACCAAATCAAGAGCCATAATTGAAAATGACAACATTCACTTTCCTAGAATACTGTTTGTCGTACACCATTTAGATCCGAGTCCTGCAATGTATGGCTCGGTGTGTTCCGAAGGACCCGAGTAATCAGTTCACGGACGAGAAGGTGTGTCATATTGCATAGTGGATACACCTCTTTGATCTCATTTTTCAATCCCCTCCTCTCATGTTACTGGACACAGGTCAGCTATAACAGCGATAGAGAGGCATCATCTATCAGACTTGATATGAACGTTATAAGATTTCACAGAATGCACGGCTTTGACGCTACGTGACTAGCAATCGTTATACCTGGTTTATTGGCGAGTAAATATGAACAAGTACTTCACATCCGATTTTTCGGGAATTTAATTAATGAATGGTAATAACAGTCGCGTTGTCGTTTTTGGTCCAGACGGGTTAATAACGTCCTCGACTGTCGAGACAGGGTTGTAGTATGTTGTAGTTTTATATTTAAGCCTAAAATCTCCATAAACATACAAACATACCAACGAAATAATAACCAATAGAAATTCCGAAATAACATTCTATTATTACGCGCAGATATGAAATTAAACTATGTTTGATTTATGATGGCACGCAAAATTCATTGCTTGGTATTTGACATAACCTCATTGAATTAAGTGAGTTGTTTTAGGGGCTTATGTTTGATACAAGTTGGAACTAGTTCAGTTAAGAGATTGTACGCGGGCTCCGTGGAGAGGGCGCAGAGTTGCGTCCCTTGGGCTGGCCAGAAAATTATGATCTTGGGTTCTAATCCCGGTTCGCCCCGATTATGTCTCTAGACCTGAGACCTGCATCACTTCGGGCTTTCCTCTCACACAAAGCTGACATGCCGTGATATAACTGATATAACCCATACTGGTTCATGTCTTTCCGGGGGGCACGGGTGGCCCAGTCGTCTAAGGCGCCGCGATTCGCTGTGCAGAGTTGCGTCCCTTGGGCACGCCAGAAACCTATGATTGTGGGTTCGAATCCCGCTTCGCCCCGATTATGTTTCTTGGTTTGTCAGCACCATACCCGTGTTCGCGGGTTTCACCGAAGTGATAAACGTCTGAGACCTGCATCATTTCGGGCTTTCCTCCCACATTAAGCTGACACGCCGTGATATAACTGGAATACTGTTAAAAGCTGCTTTAAACCAAACTCACTCACTCACTCACTCACTCATGTCTTTCCGGGAATAGTTTATTTCATATCTTAAGGTGGCTCCGGTTGGCAAGATACGTTCACCTTTTCCTGAACAGCCGGTATCATCACTATTTGATAGTGATTCATAAACACATGCTAATGATATACATGTAGTCGGAATCGTACAATGGACTCTGCTTTTAGTGGATATTTCGGATAATTTTTGAAACTTATTTTGTCTTTTATTTCAAATAATTCTGCCTGTTAAAGAGTGTAGCTAGAAAAAGCTTAAAGCGAATTCACAAAAGCTTACAAGAGATTGCAAGGAATATGACACCGAATTAACTTTCATAGTCAACCTGATGTTCAAATATCTCAAATATTTTGACCTTGTGGTGTACGGATTCATTTTCTTTGTACAGTGATTCGGCAATAGTGAGATTGACGTTAAACAGGTGACCGTGTCCGCATGTCCGACTGGTCTTAGGGGTATGGAGACTTTCATCTTTGATACCATGAAATCATTTCCGTCATAAGACGGAATCCAGTTCTTGTTTTAAAACTGGACGCTGTTAAGTGTTATGAAAGAGTGGGCATGTTTGTGATGGGGGGGGGGGGGGGGGGGGGTGATGATTGAGTGAAAGAGTGTGCCAGCAATTTCACGGTGGGGGACAGCAGAAATGGGCTTCACACATGTTACTCATGTGGGGAAAAGGAGCCGGGTCTTCAGGATGACGAGGGGGCACGGGCGGCCCAGTCGTCTAAGGCGCCGCAATTCGCTTGGCAGAGTTGCGTCCCTTGGGCACGCCAGAGACCTATGATTGTGGGTTCGAATCCCGCTTCGCCCCGATTATGTTTCAAGGTTTGTCAGCACCATACCCGTGCTCGTGGGTTTCACCGAAGTGGTAAACGTCCGTGACCTGCATCACTTGGGGCTTTCCTCCCACATTAAGCTGACGCCGTGATATGACTGGAATAATGTTAAAAGCGGCGTTAAACCCAACTCACTCACTCACTCACTCACTCAGCGTGACGAGCGAAAGCTAAATATCCACTAGGCCACCTCACCGCTCCTTACCGTCATGAATATTATCCTCAACATTCAACTATCCAGCGCTTCTTTTCCAATCGCATTTGCCTCAACACGACACTTTTGTAGATTTTTGTAAAAATATGACTGTCAGGTTACAAGTTGTTTATTATATTTATACGAATTCATTTTAAGAGTACGACTCATTAGGATATAATAAAACATATCCATGACGTCACTCGGTTGATTTATAGTGCTATATTGTTTCTGGAATGGAGAGTTAGCTGTGAATTATTCAGCATTACATATCTTTATGCTTTATCGGTAACTCAAGTTTCTGTTAATGTTCATTTGAAATTGTGAGAACTACTGCTGTATTCTGACTGACGTAAATCACTCCTACAGTGGTGATCAAACCCTCAATTATGATATCAGGGCGACCGGGTGGCCCCGTCGTCTAAGCAGCTCGGGTCGCTGTGCAGGGTTGCGTCCCTTGGGCATGCCACAGTCCTATGGTTCTAATCCCGGTTCGTCTCGATCATGTTTAAGGTTTGTCAGCACCATACCCGTGCTCGTGGGTTTCACCGAAGTAGTAAACGTCTGAGATCTGCATCACTCAAGAAATGACTTTCACTTTGTGAGTTCACTGGAGTATGAATCTTCAGAGAGTGAAGGCCAAACGGTATGATTGGTTGGTTGGTTGGTTGGTTTGTTGTTTAACGCCGCACTCAGCAATATTCCAGCTATATGAGGGCGGTCTGTAAATAATCGAGTCTGGACCAGACAATCCAGTGATTAATATCATAAGCATCGATCCACGCAATTAGGATCGATGATATGCATCAACCAAGTCAGCGAGCCTGATCACCCGATCCCGTTAGTCGCCTTTTACGACAAGCATGGGTTGCTGAAGACCTATTCTACCCCGGATCTTCACAGGTACCAAACGGTATGAACGGAGCTTGCGACATTTCGTGTAAAACGTATTAACACGGCCATGTGACCGACCTCTCGACCAATATAAACTTCACATTAAAAATATATATACAAATATATTCCAAATTTCATAATAAGTAGAGACAACCGGGGATATCAAAAATATTTTTTTAAAGTTTCTTAGTTCATGCGTAGTAATTATATGATCACATCTAAACAGGTACATCATTTTATATGCAGGTATATGTTTTGTATAAACACAAGGTAAGTACAATGAGGTCGCAACAAATTAAAAAAGTAGATTTATTACAAAATATACATTTCCTGTTTTCAACAGATACATTGTTTTCTGTGGTTTTCTGTAGGAAGACGGTGACAGGAAGTTCTAACATGCTGCAGACACAACTTAGTAGGGCCCTCTAGTTCATAATTTAAGTGTAATAAAGTTATAAAATCGGAAAGTTTAAGACACCCCTCTTATTATTATATTAACGAAAAAGTAATTATCATTCATATATATTTCAATAAAAATAAATTAATCCTGTAATTAAATAATGCATCTTTCAAAATATAGTCATGAAGACAGCACTTCGACTTTCACACTTCGTGATTCACAATTTTCACGTGCATGTTAACGCGCACTTTTTTGGATGTTTGCGTGTTTGTTTGGAGAATGATACTCACTCACGTGGTATTTTGAATGTCAACAGCACACATTGATTGTTTAGCTATCAAGTGTTCATAAAAACACTTTTTTTTAACCATAAATAACGTTTACGCAATGCCACGGCCTGCTGAAAACCAATGTCTACACGCCGTTGGTATGCTGCAAACAGCAAGGGCGCAAAACGAGGTTGCCAGACATTTTAATGTTCATCGAAGAACAATATCATCTCTGTAGCGACGATATCTACAGGAAAGCAACACTCTAACTTGCCTCGAACCGGTCGTCCACGTGAGACGTCATGTCAACAAGACAACCATATTCGGTCGGTGCGTCTACGGAATCGATACCAAACTGCCACATTTACAGCTGGGACAACTCTTTGGTTGAGACCTTAGTAGAAGAACCGTACGCCCAAGTGTGCTTCCACGCCATCGCCAGGCACGCCTAGCTTGGCATCGACAGCATCTGAGATTCAGAAGACAAGACTACTTCCGAGCCATCGCCAGGCACGCCTAGCTTGGCATCGACAGCATCTGAGATTCAGAAGACAAGACTACATCCAAGCCATCGCCAGGCACGCCTAGCTTGGCATAGACAGCATCTGAGATTCAGAAGACAAGACTGGGCAGTATGCTGTTCACAGATGAGTCCTGGTTTCATCGGGTCAGCTCTGATATCGTGGTGCAAGGGTTAACAGGCGCCTTGGAGAACGGTTTGGCGAAGCTTGCGTTACTCAACGTCGTCAGTTTGGTGATGGAAGTGTAGTAGCACTGGTTGGCATCACGACACATGGGAGAACACAACTCAACGTTGATAATGGCAATTTGAATGGTGTACGCTACTGCGACGATACGGTTCGATACATGTTTTGCTATTTTTTCCAACTGAAGTAAGTAAGTTAGTGAGTTGGGTTTAACGCCGCTTTTAACAGTATTCCAGTTATATCGCGGCGTGTCAGCTTAATGTGGGAGGAAAGCCCGAAGTGATGCAGGTCTCGGACGTTTACCACTTCGTTGAAACCCACGAGCACGGGTATGGTGCTGACAAACCTAGAAACATAATCGGGGCCGAACCGGGATTCGAACCCACAATCATAGGTTTCTGGCGTGCCCAAGGGACGCAATTCTGCACAGCGAATTGCGGCGCCTTAGTCGACTGGGCCACCCGTGCCCCCTTTTGCAACTGAAGGGACGTAACGTCGCGTTCCTGCAGGACAATGCCCACCCACATGTTTCTCGTGTTGTTACAGACGTTTTGAGGCAGAATAACAGTGCTGTACTGCCATGGCCGGCTGTTTCTCCAGACCTCTTCCCGATAGAACATGGATGAGACAGAACGACGACTACGACAGGACCACAACCAGCTGGTAAGGCTAGCTCAGTTGGCCCAATATTTAGTTGACTTTTGAAACCAACATCCCCATGCTGTTTTCAATCATCTGGTGTCTTCAATGAACGCCTCTGCCTCGTCAACATCAACGCAAATGGCGGTCACCTCCGATATTGACATTGTTAATTGAGTTGTCTCCTGTTATCCGAAACAGGTTTTGTCAATGAATTTGTTATGATAAAACTTTGATCAGGCGAATGTTATGTCTTTTTTTTTCAATAACACAACACTTATACCACAGTATATGAAGCACACTTACTTTTTTCCGCTAGTATATAAAAACGGTAACGCCAGCGAATAATCAGACTCGCGCATGCGCCGATACAAATTCCATGGGCGTTAAAAACAGTGAAGAACCCGAACGAAGGAAGAGATTCTTTCAATGCACATGGAATTAATATCATATGGATTCTAAAAAAAAGGTTGCTTGAATATTTGAAATCAAAGAAAAGAAAAAAGTTCAGTTCTGTCCAAAACAGGGGGTCACGGGTGGCCCAGTCGTCTGAGGCGCCGCAATTCGCTGTGCAGAAACCTATGATTGTGGGTTCGAATCCCGGTTCGCCCCGATTATGTTTCAAGGTTTGTCAGCACCATACCCATGCTCGTGGGTTTCACCGAAGTGGTAAACGTCTGAGACCCGCATCACTTCGGGCTTTCCTCCCACATTAAGCTGACACGCCGTGATATGACTGGAATACTGTTAAAAGCGGCGTTAAACCCAACTCACTCACTCATTCACTCACTCACTCTGTCCAAAACATAATTTTCAAATTTGTGCACCACTATCCCAGAGACCAACTTAACGCAAATCCTTCATCCCTTGTCCATGGGGCATAGATATAGCTGTATCTCTATCTTCAAAGGGTCAGGACAATTTGTCAACACTAAAAGCAAATGTCAAAACAACATGTGAAATGCTGAACTTCCTCATAAACAACATCTGTGTGAAATTTGGGGATAGGACATTTAGGCAATAAAGTATCCACAAGACTGTGTGGCAAAAGCGATGTCTTCAACTTTCAATAGTCAGCTTTCCCTTTTTTGATGTATAATCGAGCATGTTCTTTCTGCGATGATTTCAAAGGGCGCCTTACGACTCTAGCTCCAAAGTTGTTTGATTTGGGTTGTAACATTCGAGCACTTGGCGCGTTTTATAGTAGACGGGTGAAGGCCGTTTCCAGGTTTGGCGCGTCGATGGCGGTGATGGTGTCTGGTGCGGTTCCGCGTTTTCGCTTGTGCCGTGTTTTTCGGGCAGATAATTGTTGATATTGTATTTTAACCAATGGTGAGTGAGTGAGTATGGTTTTACGCCGCTTTTAGCAATATTCCAGCAATATAACGGCGGGGGACACCAGAAATGGGCTTCACACATTGTACCCATGTCGGGAATCGAACCCTGTCTTCGGCGTGACGATCGAACGCTCTAACCACTAGGCTACCCGACCGCCCCCCTTAACCAATGGACACAATATTTGACTTTGCCTTAGCTGCATGTGTCCTGTTTGAAAGAAAATCATTTTTATGTACAAAACCCACTTAAGTTTAATTTTTTGTTTTTTTGACAACCATTCAGTAACTATGCATATAGTTGGCTAACTGTTTCCAATAGACAAAGACATCACCAAGACATTCAAAACTATCACCATCATTCACGGGCACATCATTCATTAAAAATGAATTTTGATAATATTTCGTATCTTTAAATGTCAGTATTTTAGCTTTTTACAAATTTATATTACGTCTCCACTGAGAACAATATTGTCCAAAGGCAGTGATCAATTCTTGTAAATATATTTTGTTGATGGCCAGAAATACTTTTATCATCATATGAATTGTTTAAGGGATTCATCGAGAATTGTACGACCTTGGTGCACTTGTATCCGCAGGACAGAAGGCATAGCACGTGCACATATCACACGCAAAAGCGACTTACACGGTGTAAATTAGTAGAGATGATCGTAGCGCTATGACTGTCGTAAGTCTTTGTTAAAGTGAGTGAGTGAGTGAGTTTGGTTGAACGCCGCTTTTAACATTATTCCAGTTATATCACAGCGTGTCAGCTTAATGCGGGAGGAAAGCCCCAAGTGATGCAGGTCTCGGACGTTTACCACTTCGGTGAAATCCACGAGCACGGACATGGTGCTCACAAACCTAGAAAAATAATCAGGGCTAATAATCTGAGATTCGAACCCACAATTATAGGTTCAGGGCGTGCCGAAGGAACGCAACTTTGTACAGCGAATCGCGGCGCCTTAGACGACTGCCACCCGTGCCCCCTTTTTGTTAAAGTATAGGAGTTACGATCGTCGTAGCGATACGGTCGCGTTGTTGAACGGGGCCCTGGTTTATTCTTCAAATAGGATTTGTTTGGTCAAATTCTAAATGTGAGGATATGTTTATAGATTGGGGAACGTCCGCGTAAGTGTCAGTTCCTTGGAGAGTTGCTTGGACTCAATCTTGTGAATGAGTGAGTGAGTTGGTTTTTTAACGCCGCTTCGAACAGTCAGCTTAATGTGGGAGGAAACACGAAATGATGCAAGCCTCAGACGTTTATCACTTTGGTGACACTTTCGAGCAAGAGTATGATGCCGACAAACCTAGAAACATAATCGGGGAGAACCGTGATTCGAACCCACGATCATAGGATTGTGGCATGCCCAAGGGACGCAACTCTGCACAGCGAACTAAGACGCGCAGACGACTGGGGGACCCACAATCATAGGTGTCTGGCGTGGGCAAGGGACGCAACTCTACACAACGTCTGACGACTAGGCCTAAACCCCCCACCCACCTTTGAAGAATCTTGACAGTTTTTGCTTGTATTTGTAAGGGCGACAATGCGGTAAGGCGAAAATGAAATCAGAGATCATTGTCGTATATCATGATATTTTATGAGTGCTTGAAATGTATCAACTCCGTTGATGAGTTCGTTTCCGTCATGTTCGGCCTTTCCAGAAACATTATCTGCAAATATAAAACGTCAGCGTTAATCAGTCTCGATTATCTGCCGAATCAGATTTAATTGGGCGTAAAGGGCAAAATAGAATGGAAAATTATGGGAATGGATCACTGAAAATCAGTGATGACACCAGGTGTTCGCAAAAACGGTAAACATGTCCTGCCCTACAGTTAGCACCCGCCACTCACACGAAGAGTAAATGTTTGTTGCCTAACGTTGCTGTACTCCTGTCATATGACGGCGGCCTGTAAACAATGGAGTCTTTCCAGACAATGAGGTAATGTGATACTGTATCATTTTGTTGAAACTAAAAACCATATGTTAGTTATTTAATTACGTCTGCTGTGTGCAAGTGCAGAGATTCCGCTGCCTTTAAGTATAGCAATCCCAAAAGAGAAACAACGTTTATTTACTTACCTTGTTTGCTGGTCATGCGAAAATATCAATTTTGAAAAATATATCAGTGAAAATATATCAGTGTAAATAGCACAGTGAACATACATCACAGGGCGGTGGGATAGACTAGTGGTTAAAGCGTTCGCTCGTCACGCCGAAGACCAGGGTTCGATTCCCCACATGGGTACAATGTGTGAAGCACGCCCCCCCCCCCCCCCCCCCCCCCCCGTGATATTGGCGGAATGTTGCTAAAAGAGACGTATAACCATACTCGCTCACTCATTCACTCACCTCACACATTCACAGTACTCATGGGACCGAGTCAATTCAAACTCGTTAAAGTTTTAAGTTTTAGGTTAACTCGTTTTAAGCGTAACCACCCTGTTCCGACCACGTCATGGACGTCCACGAGTAACGTCACGTCGGTAAGATAATCATATCCGTTTGGTTCACCTGCGAAATCGGTTTCAGATGACAACTTTGACAGCACGCAGCATCCCTGTCTAACGTCCGATTAGTGCGCGGACTATGAGGAATCGATTACGGGGGCATATCATCCGACCACGGCGTCCAGCTGTACGTCCAATTGTGCAGCCACGTAATGACCATCGAACTGCAGACCTGGCATGGTCAACATCTGACGTCCAGGTTACAGGACTGGAGGTTTTATCTTGACAGCAGTGATGGTGGTCAGTGTTTTTATCGACGTTCTGATGGAACGTTACGCTGACGTGCGTATTGTTCAACGTTCAGCATTCGGGGTGGGAGCGTTATGAGGCGGGAGGCATCACTGCGCATCACTGGGCATCACGGCACCTCTGTAGTGGTCAGCGATGGCAATTTGACAGGTGAACGGTACTGTGACGAGAGGTTATCCGTCCTCACGTAATCCTGGTCTTTCAGACCCAGGGACGTCACATCACTTTACAATAGGACTCTGCACGCACACACTGGTCAAAGGACATTGGACATTATAACATCCCCACGTTCACTTAGCCTGCTGTCTCTCCAGATCTGTCGCCCATCGAACATGTGTGGAATGAAATTGAATGAAACGTTGTTTACACCGACTTTAAAACCAACCGGAGGCGTTGTTCCAGCTGCGGCAGGCCTAACTGCAGATCTGGAGTGACATCCCACAAGCCTTCCTCTATTCGGAGTCATCAAAGTGGCAACGTTGTCAAGTTTGTATCACTGCTAATAAAGGTCTACCCAAAACTGACTTGTGAACTGACAGTTGACCTCCGGACACTTTCAGCCTGAGATTACGTTTACGGAGACAATGTGTTGACACTATCATTATGAATTCATGTCTCAGACGTCAACATGTTTTTTGTTGCAAAACCGTTCTTTGTTCGCGTACATTTATTATTTACTATATTTAATGACGCACAGGAATATTGTTTTTCGTTGGTATATATCACTGAAAGTACAACAGTGGAAATACTCAATGAAAATATCTCAACTTTAACTAAGCGATCGTAGCGTTACCTAACTCATTTACTTAACCTAGACTTACGACTTACGTTATTCACATAATTAAACATAGACTAACGACATGCGCAATGTTCCGATTCACGGCACGTATCTAAGTTAACATATACTTAAACGTAACTTATTTACGTAGACGTACACTTTAACACAGACGTACGACCATCATGGCGCTAAGACTTACATAACACATTCACTTTAACACAGACGTACGACCGTCATAGCGCTAGGACTTACATAACACATTCACTTTAACACAGACGTACGACCGTCATAGCGCTAAGACTTACATAACACATTCGCTTTAACACAGACGTACAACCGCCATAGCGCTAAGACTTACATAACACATTCACTTTAACACAGACGTACGACCGCCATAGCGCTAAGACTTACATAACACATTCACTTTAACACAGACGTACGACCGCCATAGCGCTAAGACTTACATAGTACATTCACTTTAACACAGACGTACGACCGTCATAGCGCTAAGACTTACATAACACATTCACTTTAACACAGACGTACGGCCGTCATAGCGCTAAGACTTACATAACACATTCACTTTAACACAGACGTACGGCCGTCATAGCGCTAAGACTTACATAACACATTCACTTTAACACAGACGTACGACCGCCATAGCGCTAAGACTTACATAACACATTCACTTTAACACAGACGTAAGACCGTCATAGCGCTAAGACTTACATAACACATTCACTTTAACACAGACGTACGACCGTCATAGCGCTAAGACTTACATAACACATTCACTTTAACACAGACGTAAGACCGTCATAGCGCTAAGACTTACATAACACATTCACTTTAACAGAGACGTAAGACCGCCATAGCGCTAAGACTTACATAACACATTCACTTTAACACAGACGTAAGACAGTTGTAGACCTACGACTTACGTACATCATTAACATTTCATTTTTCAACGCAAATCATGTTTAGTTCTCACTTCAGTAGCCAGTGATTCCTGATCAAAACGTTGTTCGTGGATGGATCTACGCGACATATTCCAGTTCCACAAGAGTATCTTAGCAACTGGACCAGACAGTCTCGTTTTTGTTCGAAGTTCCTACGGCATGTGTCTTCTTGAGTAATATGTTCTTCATCTTCGTCAAGTGTAGGTATAAAATGATGACACAACCACGTTGGTGGTATCAGCATGGCTGAGTTACGCCAAAGACCCGTGAAGATCCGGGGTCGAACAGATCTTCAGCAACCCATGTTTGCGCGTGAACGGGGACTACGCTTGTCGTAAGAGTCGACTAACAGGATCGGGTGATCAGGTTCGCTGGCTTAGTTGATGCATGGCATCGTATCCCAATTGCATAGATCGATGCTCATGATGCCATCACTGGATTGTCAGGTCAGACTCGATTATTTACAGACCGCCGTCATATAGCTGGAATATTGCTGAGTGCGGCGTTAAACAACAAAAAAGTTACGCAAAGTAGAATATAAAACGTCGCAGAGAGGTTGTAGTAGTTATAAGAAGAATTGAACTTGGGGACAAGGCCAGGCTTGCGCATCTCAACTTCGGAGCCGCGACACCGAGCCCGAAGAGACTCGTGAGGCAGACATTATGATGATGAGGCATTCGTGACCAACTCGTGTTATTCCGGGACAAGCCGAATAGCGACTCGTGCCCCTCTCATTGTGGCCATTTTGTGCGACCGGATTCCGTCTCAGCGCAAACGGGCATACCTAAAACCATTGTCAACTCGTTGCGTAATGGTTCACATATATTTCCCCATATATTATATATATTTCAGATGCAATTTAAAGCACATCGGGACGTGCGGAATTATACAGTATGATTGAACACACTTAACTGTGTCTTGGGTATATTTTTAGACGCAGGACATATGTAAAATCAAAAATTATTTCTGAGGGATTCTCTGATGAAGAACTAGAAATCATACGCGCATTCTGATTGGTTTGTCGTATTATCGCACATAACATTCATCGATAGGGGGACGAGTCTTCTTGCAGGTTACGGAAAGGGGCGAGTGGTGACGAATTGATGAAGAGGCTGAAGGACCAACTTCATCAGGGCCTGAAGACTTCGCTCCGGTTTCTGGGTGCATCCGACAACATATATCCGGTAAATAAACTCTTGCTGAACTATTAGTGTGCAGTAAGTGAGAATGATGCTAATCGAATATTGTGAGATCAACGATTTGTTATAGTCTGTCAACCAAACGTAACATATGTGTTCTCAAGGTCTCTATTTATTCTCAAAGAATAGAAATGATATCACAATATATAAGATACTGACTCCTATGGTGTCATGCCATTCTCTACCTGGATTGTTCCATTACGTATCTGAGGTAACAGGTGACAACTTAGCTGCACATCCATCTGGGAATGTTGTTGTTTTAAGCTGTCCAACGACCGGCTGTCTAACAAATGGGATGTTACCGCAAAGCTTAGTGACGTCACAACACCCACTTAAAACAAACGAAACGGCCTCAAAGAAACCTCCGTCCATTAGGGGGAACACTTTCCTTGCAGTAAGGCGGAAATGTGCAGATGGCGCTGTTTCAAGTTACCAGGAAGAGACGCGTGTTGAAAAATAGGAATGCCATTATTTTGATGTTATAATGAGATTTACAAAGGTGTACATAGATCAAGACAACAAAAGTGAAACATATAAACACTTTTTAATACCGAATACAAACGCGCTACATGAAATTACATGTATTGCGATAGAAACTTTCTGCTTAAAAGAAAGGATGGCGTTTTTCAATGGGGATGCAAATTATCCATTACAGCTGTCAAGTATATAAGGGGAATTGCCTGTCAAATGTCTTAAGTAAGAACAGTGTTGCAGAATCAGTAGAAGTGCGATTTATTGCTCACCTGTAATGGGATGTAGGACAAGGGTGAGTGATATTGATGCTGAATCATTACCTACTATTTTTGTTACTATGTGTTGTTCAGTTTGGTATGTTCACCTTTGGGATATTTTAGACTCCATGTTGTTTTAAATATATACGTAATGCCCATTTTGTGAATGGTCTCTCTATATATACTAAACAGGAAACGTTACATCCGATTTCTGACTGCGAATGATTAAGTATATAACTCTGAAAAAACATTCAATAGTTGCTCGCGATTTTTTGTCCAAGGCCGTCAGGGGCAAACTAAACTAGGTACACTTTTAAGACACTTCGGATGCGTAAAATTAAACTACAGCCTCGACGCAAGTGTAGTAGGTTACTTGACTCGGATTATGATATTTTCGTAACTAAAAACAGATATTCACAAATACTGTTCTATAAATCAGATTTAAATTCAAACTTTGAAATGTCTCAAGCTGATTTGATGGTTTTTGCGTTGTCTGTATATCCTTGCTCCGCCTTCCGCAGCATCACTCATCACTGAACAGGACCACCCTCCACCACACCAATGGCCTAAATGTGATGACGCCACGGACGTGATGCCGGACATCAGGATGTTGTAACGTCGAATTCGACGTGCATGAATCCTAGCTTCCTCTGGCGCGTACGCACGGTCTGATGGGTGAGGTGAGGTGAAATGGGGTTTAACGTCGCGTCCAAGATTATTGCACTCATATAGCGACGTGCATGCACCTATATGTGTGTGTGTGGCTGCTTGTACTAGTCCGGACTGATGCCGATTTATAGTGCTAGCTCACTGAAATACCATGCCGCAGTTTAACATGAATACCCCACTCAGACACAGTATACTGACTTCGAGCCGACCAGTCCTTGTTTAGCTCCTTAATGCCGAGCGCCAGACAGGGTAACAACAAGTACCATCTTTTAACGTCTTTTGGTATGACGCGGCCGGGGATCGAACCCCGGACCTTCCGCTCTCCGGGCGGACGCTCTACCACTAGACCACGGAGGCGGTCCGGTCTGATGGGAGATGCGTCGCACCCGATACTGACATGGTCAGCTGTTGTTACATCACCCCACTTTCAGGACGTTTTTTCTCTGTCTCCTGTTACCAGGTATGGGTTTTGTCAATGAATTTGTAATGATAAAACGTTGATCAGACGAATGACCATATATGATGTTGTTATTTTCAATAACACAACATTTACATAACTTTATATGAAGCACAGTTACGTTTTTTCCGTTAGCATACATACATAGCTGAATATAGGTATCAGGTGAAAAATATCATGTGATTTTGCCTGTTTATAACTGAGTGACCAATTGTTTTGTTGAGGTGTCTGTTTGTTTGTTTGTTTGTTGTTTAACGCCGCAATATTCCCGTGTGTCGCCTCTTACGACAAGCATGGGGTGCTGAAGACCAATTCTGACCCTGATCTAAACGGGTGCAAAGAATGCAGTGTGTAAGTTCTAAGTTGAAGCCCAGACCACAGAAGCAGTGTTCTACCAGTTGATTAGGTGTTTGTAAGTTCAAGGTCATTGTGCCCATCGTTACTGTAATATGTCATATATGGCTTTGATGATATTAAATTATGAATACATCTTATTTCCATGGAAACAAATGCAGACAGCTGTGTACATACATGTATGGCTGAATGGTAGGAAACATGAGTCCTATTTCAAAATACGATACGTGTGAAAATGGAACAAACAGAATAAGCTCAGCTCATTTTACAAGAAATTGTTCGAAAAGTGTTTTAGTCTAAGATGTATGAACTACCTCAGAATTACTGTTAAGCGTCTTATGTTTCCAGTTTACTTTTTAGAAGTGTATGAATAATCCCACAGAGAAGATGGATATCCCCCTAGTTGTGTTCTTTCAGAGGATAACCTTCATGTGGTTCACACAGGTGGACCCTGTGCTGGACGCCTTGTGTCGGGACTGTGTCTTCACACAGGTGGACCCTGTGCTGGACGCCTTGTACGAGGACTGTGTCTTCACACAGGTGGACCCTGTGCTGGACGCCTTGTATCGGGACTTTGTCTTCACACAGGTGGCCCCTGTGTTGGACGCCTTGTATCGGGACTTTGTCTTCACACAGGTGGACCCTGTGTTGGACGCCTTGTACCAGGACTTTGTCTTCACACAGGTGGACCCTGTAGTGGACGCCTTGTACCGGGACTTTGTCTTCACACAGGTGGTCCCTCTGCTGGACGCCTTGTATTGGGACTTTGTCTTCACACAGGTGGACCCTGTGCTGGACAACCTGTACTAGGACTGTGTCTTCACACAGGTGGACCCTGTGCTAGACGCCTTGTACCAGGGCCGTGTGTTCACACAGGTGGACCCTGTGCTGGACGCCTTGTACCAGGGCCGTGTGTTCACACAGGTGGACCCTGTGCTGGACGCCTTGTATCGGGACTTTGTCTTCACACAGGTGGACCAATTCCTGGACGCCTTGTATCGGGATTGTGTCTTCACACAGGTGGACCCTGTGCTGGGCGCCTTTTATCGGGACTGTGTCTTCACACAGGTTGACCCTGTGCTGGACGCCTTGTATCGGGACTGTGTCTTCACACAGGTGGACCCTGTGCTGGACGCCTTGTATCGGGATTGTGTCTTCACACAGGTGGACCCTGTGCTGGACCCCTTGTACCAGGACTGTGTCTTCACACAGGTGGACCCTGTGCTGGACGCCTTGTATCGGGACTGTGTCTTCACACAGGTGGACTCTGTGCTGTGTGCCTTGTATCGGGACTGTGTCTTCACACAGATGTCGACAGAAGGTGGAACAGGTATGTTTGAGGCGATGCTTGATATACTGAAGATGAAGGGAAAGGACGGCTACAGGATAATGTGTTGTTCTTGTTGTTGTTTGTTGTTTTACGACGCACTCAGCAATATTCAAGCTATATAACGGCGGTCTGTAAATAATCGCGTCTGGACCAGACAATCCAGTGATTGACATCATAAGCATCGATCCACGCAAATTGGACAATTGCATCAACCAAGTGACAACCCGATCCCGTTTGTCGCTTCTTACGACAAGCATAGTCGCCTTTTACGGCAAGCATGGGTTGCTGAGGACCAATTCTACCCCGGATCTTCACAGCATTTTATCAGTGAGTGAGTATTTTCTTTACGTCGCTTTTAGTAATATTCCAGTAATATCACGGCGGGAGACACAGAAATGGGCTTCACACATTGTACCCATGTCGGGAATCGAACCCGGGTCTTCGGCGTGACGAGCGAACGCTTTAATCACTGGGCTACACCACCGCCCCAATCTTTTATAAAACAATTGCTTGATAACACAGCCATGGAACTATTTGATGTGACGCTATCAGCAGCATCTCACTTTCTGCGTTGGTGGCTCAGTTGTCAGGCGACGCAAATCTCTGTACAGGGTTGCGTCCCTTGGGCACGCCAGGAACCTATGAGCGTGGGTTCAAATCCTGATTCGCCCCGATTGTGTGTCTATGATTGTCAGCACCATGCCCGTGCTAGTGGGTTTCACCGAAGTAGTAAATGTCTAAGCTGATGTGCCGTTATATAACTGGAATAATGTTCAAAGCTAAACCCAACTCACCTTCTCTTTTGTGCATCAGAAACAATTTAAAAGCAGCAAATGAGTATTATAGTGGTTACTAATTGTCAGTACTTCACATGTTGTGCCTACATACGGCCGATTTGCATTGTTGTCGCTGTTTTAACCAACAAATCTATTCATGGTTTGATTCGAGCAAGAAGAAGACTAGTGAATGCTCTGGCCAATGAACGCTCAGATTACATCGTAACCATCTTCCCGAGGCAGGGGAGTTAACTGACTCTAAAAGTCCAGTTTCCATCCTTGTCGAACTGGGATGCAATCTGGTGTTAAAGTCTTTTGGAATGACCGGCCTGGATTGAACACCGGACCTTCCGCTCTACCTCTAGACCACGGAGGCAGTCTCATCGCATCGATGCTCGTGACGTCAAACACTGTCAAGACTTGATTGTTTGCGGGGTTAAACAACAAGCAAATGTCAAAGCGAGACCTTGATATAATGTGACGGACACAACAGCTGATAAAGGGGGCTGCGCATACATTAATACTATTTCGTATGTTGTCAATATGTACATATATTGAGTCACGAATAGGAAAAAGCTTTGTTTTCAACTCTCTGTAATAACCAGTTCCGTTGATACAGTATACCACTCTGTGGCTTTCGCTAAAGGCGACAGATGTCCATTGACTGCAATCAATCACGTCGGAACCATGTGCAAAACGTGAGCAATAAATAATGGTGGAAATCAAGCCGGTGATTGGTCGCTATCTAGGAGAGTTCAGCATCACAAACAAGCCCGTGAAGGATGTTCGCCCCCGGTATTGGCGCACCCACTCTTCTCATTTCATCTTTGTCAATCAGGGAGGATGGTGTACACGATAAAGTTAAAACTTTAAAAAACATATGTCAGCAATGAGGTATTCTCTAGGCGGAAAGTGGCAGATGAACTGACCAAAAATAAACAGACATAGAACAATCATTTTTTTATCGATATCTATGTAAATTGGAGGGCAAAAGAAATTATACTTTTATCCTGGTTAAGACACTATCTATAATGAATTGAGTTAACGATTGATATACGTATAAAACAGATTCGGATATATTCCATAACGCTCCGCAAGCACTTAAAACGTGAGAATGGTTCACCAGTACATCACTAGATATTAGGATCCTCAGTAAACTGTTATATGGACGCCTGGGGCGAATCCGGGGAAGAATATAGGTCTCAGCAATCTTCGTTTATCGTAGGAGACGACTAAATTAATCGGGCGCTCAGCGACGGTGACATGGTTGAGTCAATTACGCGGCCCGATGCTCGTGATGACAACCAAGACCTACGTGTATCTCTGTACGGCTGAGTGTGGCGTTAAACAAACTACAGCGGTACATCACAGTGTCATCGGTTCTGCCTTCTATGTCGCCTTTCGACACGATTGTATCACCTGTCAAACAAACCAAGAAACCATTACCATATATGACATATAAACATGTAATTCTCGGATACTAACTACTCACAAATGTGATCGTTAGGAAAATATTTCTATTTTCTAGGTTTCGACATCGAGATTTCCAAGAAAACCCAAACTCAAGTACCGGTGGGAACTGTGATATTTTATGTCCGCTTCATATATCGTACCTTTTCATTCTAAACTGACTCTGCGGGAGGCTACATCTTTAACGTGTATAACATATTCTTATAATTCTGATATTGCTCCGACGAAACATACGCAAACAATTATGTATGTTTTATTCTGTTTCCGATTTTAAACTCAACAACACCAGAGACTATATGATCTCTGACAACACGTATCTTCGGCATGATGTTCTGTTGAAAAAAAATATGTCGATGACATTCATCTACTATCCTCAAAGTTTTAAATACTGAACAATTATTGCAAACAGATAAATAGAAATCCATGTTATTATTAGCATTGTTCCTTGGCATATATGCGAATATGATACTATTTATATTTACAGTTTCTTGCACGTGGCTAATCTACATAAAATCTCCCAGATGGCCATGCGAAAGACGCATGCGCAGAGATTATATCCGGACGTCAATATTCCGACGAAAAGGAAACACGTTTGGAGGATGTTGAAGATATATTTCTTTCGCTTCCTAAGACAACAAATGGTAGAAAATAAATAAGTATTTGGTGGAATCTAGTTTGAAATACAGCTATGGACGTGGACAACGATTTGGACGGACAGCTGCTCCAGCAGTTTAGTTCTATGGGGACCACGGACCGAGATGTACTCATTGCAGAGTTTCAAAAACTCTTGGGAAACAAACTCAATCCGTCATCTTGTGCATTTTTTCTTGATATGAATAACTGGTATGTTTGTCAACAACGGGGTCGTGTCACACGACTTGTTGTTTGAAACTGTAAAACACATTGTCTAATATTTACTCAAAACGATTCAAATAAATCTCAAAGAAACACCTACAAATTTGTGAAACATGAAGAGTGTTTCAATTCAATTTGCATACAAGATCACATGTTTTGATTCAAAATGTTCAGTTATAACTCATATTTTATGTTGATTGCAGTTTAACAAGTGCAGCGTGCTTACTTCTAACTATAAGATCCTAGCCATTCTTTCCACTTTCGCCCTAGCCCTATTTTAGCCTTCACTATTATTATTTTAATGCAGACTTTATAAATTTTAGTTTTCTTTAAGAGGTAGGTTGTGGTATCCATACAATTTTAAGATGCAAGATCAAATCTGCGGAGTGTCGTCACAGCTGTCATTACAGTGACAAAGAGTGTGTTCATAGAAGAAGTGGAGCAAACCTGTCTGTGCCAAAACATGTAGAATCCACTAGTGGCCCCAAAATGCCTCTTGGCATAATTTTCAATAGATTATAGCGTTAATATGGTCTACTATTAACTGAGCTTACTAGACCAAGCAATATTTCACTTGGGCATCAGGCTAGCATCTGAAGTCACTTACAGCCTGTCTGAGTTCTTATATCAATGATTAGCAATTTTACAATCAGGAAGTGAATTTTTATAAGAAACAAAGACGGCAAAACATTACAGTACAACAATTAACAAGAGTGTTTTTAGGTGCGTGAAACACCTGCTTTAAGATTAGATGCTTCACATGCTTATGAACAACATGAAATGTTGGGAAGTGATGTGTCACTACATTGCCAAATGATTTCTAGTCATCTTCATGGTACATTCAACATGTTCAACACAGAATGTCAAACAAACTCTTCCCTTCCTATCTGTTCCATTATTTCTTCCAAACCAAGAAAATATTAATAAAAACTAAATGTACAAATAATTTCTTCTTCCCATTAGTATACTTTCAAATGAAATAAAATGTACATATTTGTTCTAAATCATCAGCAATTGTTCTCACAACATTCATACTTATCCAAGCAACATATGTTATTCTTTGATATGATAAATAGCTATTTATAATAACAAATGTGAGAGTCCTTTCTAAGACAGTGCATATTAGATAAGGTTTGGCCCACTCTCAACGATAGTGATGCCTATCTTTCCCTAACAGAGTGTTACTGTGCCAGTTCTTGGACTTGGAGTTATAAAACATGCTACCAATTCTTTAGTGATTGATATCTATTTTAAAGTGAGAAAGTATCTCTATTTCTTTTAAGTCAAATTTCCTTCTGCCTGGGTTAAAGGAAGACATGATTTGACTGCATTGAACTGGAATTATTATGCTCTTCATGCAGGAACCTACAAGAAGCTATTGGTTCCTATTATGACTTTGAACAGCCCCCTGTCAACTTGCCATCAATGAGCTTTATCAAAGATGTCACTATAGGAGAAGGGGAATCCATACCACCAAACAACAAGTTCATCAAAACATGGAGGGTACAAAACGGAGGTGAGTGGATGGAGTGGACGGATCCCCCGTGGGATGTTTAGGTTCGAATTGGGCCCAAGCAATCTCTGCTTGTTGTGCAATGTGACTAATGGATCAGTGACTCCGATGATTACTTGTCATGGTACCCTGATGGTGTGTATCGTTGCTCATGATATCAATCACTTGATTGTTGGATCTAAACTTGAATACTTACAGGCCACAGTCATTAAGCTGAAATGTTGCTGTGTTTGTTTTGTTTGTTTGTTGTTTAACGACGCACTCAGCAATATTCCAGCTTTATGACTGCAGTCTATAAATAATCAAGTCTAGACCAGACATTGCAGTGATTGACATCATGAGCATCGATCTACACATTTGGGATACGATGACAGCTATAAACCATGTCAACCATCCGATCCCATTAGTCGCCTCTAACGACAAACAAAGTCGCCTTTTTATGGCAAGCATTGGTTGCTGAAGACCTATTCTTACCCAGATTTGAAATCTTACTGTGTGTGACATTGAACAACAAGTAACAGAGCTCCAGATAACTTTTTGAGCAATTGAGTTTTTACTCTAGGGTTTCTATTTTAATTGGGTTATTACATTTTTCATTGGGTAACCAGTATTTTTTCACTCATCTATTCATCACTCTATCATGTCTATTGGGTTTTTCCCCAAATTAGTGAAAAAATGAAATAATGTTTTAGATATATAATGTTTTAGACAGTATATAACTGTACTAAATATATAGACTTGACTCCAAAAGTAAATTAACTCGTAATTGAGTTTCGGAAATTAGCACCTTTGAACATGTTGAACACATGATGAATAAGCTTCATTGTGTATTTACGCGTGCTGTTTTTATACATTTTAGTTTTTCATTTAATGCATGTGTTTCTGTACACAAGTTGATTAAAAGTAATTGGGTTTTGAATATTATTTATGGGTATTTTACGCAAATACGCTGCTTATCTGTAGCTCTGAAATAAACAAAGAAACAAACAAACTGATGGAGGAAGCAATCTGACTTCATATCTCTTAAAATGAGCAATCAACAAGGAGAATCACTAAAATGCACATGTGCAAATTTTGGAAAGAAAAAGACTCAACCTTTGACCCTTTATGGTAGGGCTGGGACAATACACCAACTGTGAGATCTGATAAGTATTTTGATACCTTACTCACGATACATTGTTCTTGCATGTGCTCTTATCTTATGGTGTGTAAGCCATCTTTTTCATAGATAGGGTGTCCAAATACCTGGCACACTGACGATTTTATAGTTGGCAGTGTCAAGTATCTCACAACAAATGAAAATATTAATGTTTTCACTATTAACTTGTACTACTGATTAATGTTTAGTGGAACAGTTATTAAAGCAAACATTTATGGTCAGAATCGATATTTTTTGCTAAGTGTGCGACTGTGATCGATATTTGTATCGAGAAGTAAAAATCGTGATCCGATCGGTGTATCGTCCCACCACTGCTTTATGGGTAATGTTGGATGTTTTGGTCTCCAATCCTTATGATAATGTATACAGAAGAACATTGCACATTTCTGCTACATGATGGTACATGTAGTGCTAGGCCTTCTGTTACGCATGGAATGTTGTTTGGACTAAAGGACTGGAGCCAGTTTCTTACTCTGCATTTTGTTTGAAAAGACATAGGTCTGCCACCTAAATGTAATTTGGATGGCTTTCAAAAGGTAGAAGGCTGAATATGCTGTGACTGTAAACATGGCAACATGGTAATCAAATTGGGTCACACTTTTTTAGTCTTTAGTAAAATGTCAGTATTCATGTCATGTATCTGTTGAAGATCCATTTGATTATGAACATGATAAAAAGATATTCATGAGGTCAACTGTCACCCGATAGCTCAGCCTCTACATACTTGGCAGTCGATGTGTTTGTGTATCTGATCAAATAGAATATGTTTGAGTGAGGTAAAAATAACACATATTTTCTGCATTGGCTTTGTTTTATATGTCAGTATTTTTTTATTGACAATTTAGAATAAAATGATTCAGTGGTCATTGTAACATTAAGTTTACAATGTGATTTGTATTATTCTGTAATCATTTGCACAGTAAGGTGGTACGGTTCAGTGTTTCGGCATTATCATGCCCCTGAGTGTGTATTGGTCTTGTCTTAAACATGTCGAAGTAAAATGAACATGTGACCTAAAGAGATATTTTGGAAACATTATCAAGGCAGCAAAGAGACCGGTGAAGATATTTTATCTGTCCCACTGATGTGTATGTTTAGAAAGGACATATTTGCATGAAATTTCACATTAATTTATAGTCGAGGTAAATTTTGGGAATCTGAACAAAGATCTTGTGAAAGAGTAAAGAACGTTTGATGTAGATGTCAGATGACAAATGTCATTAGGACATTTTCCTAATTTTTGCTAATTTTGAGAGGTCATTCTCCTATGTCCTAGGAAGTGGACCGATCTGAAAATCTGGATAATGATTTCTAGTCGAAAGGCACCAACAGCCCTTGAATTTGCCAGTCCAACCACTAACCATCTTTTACTTGTGAGAATGAATCACTTATATCCTGGTTTTAGCTTGTTCAGTGCTAGGAATGTCACGATACAGGTGTCACACTAACCATCTTTTACTTGTGAGAATGAATCTCTTATATCCTGGTTTTAGCTTGTTCAGTGCTAGGAATGTCACGATACAGGTGTCACACTAAGCATCTTTTTACTTGTGAGAATGAATCTCTTATATCCTGGTTTTAGCTTGTTCATTGCTAGTAATGTCACGATACAGGTGTCACACTAAGCATCTTTTTACTTGTGAGAATGAATCTCTTATATCCTGGTTTTAGCTTGTTCAGTGCTAGGAATGTCACGATACACAGATACAGGTGTCACACTCACCATCTTTTTATTTGTGAGAATGAATCTCTTATATCCTGGTTTTAGCTTGTTCAGTGCTAGTAATGTCACGATACAGGTGTCACACTAAGCATCTTTTTACTTGTGAGAATGAATCTCTTATATCCTGGTTTTAGCTTGTTCAGTGCTAGGAATGTCACGATACAGGTGTCACACTAAGCATCTTTTTACTTGGGAGAATGAATCACTTATATCCTGGTTTAAGCTTGTTCAGTGCTAGTAGACTCACTCATAAAGGTGAAGGACAGCTGACTGATACCCATCAACATGAATGAATCAAGTCAACTATACCATTGTATACTGTATGAGAAACTAATAAGAAATAAACAATTAAGTTTATGTACTGTATTATGAGGGGCTGCAACGAAATAGCTGGTCAGTCTTGTTATCGAGCCGGTTTCGTATCTGAAAGACAACCAAGAAATTTATGAGGGGTTTAAAAATAGTTTGTATTTGTTTTTGATATTGATGTGAGATCAACATGGAGAATCGATTTGTGTTTAAATGTGAATCAATGCCAAATTAAGTGTGTCAGGTATCACATCGTGCAAAGTTTGCCGACGATGCACCGGTGATGTGGTGAATCGTTACATCACTATTCAGTGCAGGGTTTTAGGCCTACTGACAACTGACCATGTTGACCCCATTGTGTTCCCAAGTATAGCGGTGAATCACGACATCACTATTCAGTGCAGGGTTTTAGGCCTATTGACAACTGACCACGTTGACCCCATTGTGTTTCCAGGTGTAGCGGTGAATCGCAACATCACTATTCAGTGCAGGGTTTTAGGCCTACTGACAACTGACCATGTTGACCCCATTGTGTTCCCAGGTACAGAAGCATGGCCCCCTGGCTGCAGCTTGAAGTTCTGCAGTGGGGACAACCTCAGTACCACGGATCGTGCAATGGTGGAGACACTACAGCCAGGCCAGATGACCGACATCAGTATTGAGATGACCAGTCCGGCTCAGAAGGGGACATACCATGGGCAGTGGAGGATGCACACGCCCACTGGGGTTGGGTTTGGAGGTGAGCATGTTTTACTCAAGTGCTGAACTGGTGCCTTTGCTATACTGGAATTTTGAAAGTTTTAAATCATGCCTAGTGCTAAAACGGTCCTCATCCAATACTTTAACAAGGACTTTCGACAATCATAGAGCTAAGATTGCTTTGTGGAACAGGACCCTAGTATTGTAGATTTCTCAAAGAACAGGGCACTGTTCCACAAAGTCCCATTGTTTACATAGACATACGACATCGTAGCAGTGAAATCGCTTTATGGAACGAGGTCCAGGGTATCGTTCCACAAAGTCCCATTGTTTACACAGACATACGACATCGTAGCAGTAAGATTGCTTTATGGAACAAGGCATGACAAAATTCTCAATTATGTCTGTACTAAATTGTAGGTTTGCAGGCACCTTACAAGCTGGTGGGTTTCACTAAAATGGTAAACGTCTAAGACATGCATCGCTTTGGGCTTTCCTACCACATCAAGCTCATATGCGCTGTAATGTAACTGGAATACTGTTCAAAGCGGCGTGAATCCCAACTCACACAATCATGACTGCTTCATTTAGTATCAGGTTGTGTGTTCATGGACTGAGTTAAATGATCACGTATTTTGACTGGTTTATTTGCTCCATGTCCAGGGACCCATTCCACATAGCGACTTGTGAATGTGATAAGACCATCATAGTTCCCATACTTTAGCATAGACTTACGATCATCATCGTGCTAGGGTAGCTTTGTGCAACATGAGAATATTAGTAGCTGATGGCGAGTGAATGATTATGGTTTTACGCCACTTTTGGCAATATTCCAGGAATATCACAGCGGGAGCCACAAGAAATGGGCTCATACATTAACTCATGTGGGGATTGAAACAGGACTACTAAGTGTTAATTCTGAGTTAATTCTGAGTCTGTGCACATGTCTTCATGTTGTCTTCTTGCCAAATGATATGTTTCTACACCCTTGATGCCTGAAATACAAGGTGTGATTGTTCTCCTTCCCAGAAGTGATATGGGTGATAATCAACGTGGATGAAGGAGGCCTGCTGGGGGTAACTCAACAACTCTCACGCTTCGGAGGGGAGTTCCATAAGAGTCCCACCAACGTGGTGGCAGCCAACCCCTTCGGTTCTCCAGAGAAGATAGGCCACCAGGATGGTATTGACTCCCCCAGTCGAGAGATGCACTCCCCGAGCCATCAGCCACACTGTGAAGGACCCTCACATCCGGCCCTACCCATGCCCTGGCCTGGCTTCTCTGTAGGACTGTCACAGGTACCGTGTATAAGACACTTGACACTAGCCATGCTGGGGGGGGGTTCCTTGTTCCCCATGTACAATCAAAGCACACGACCAATGAAGATCCGGGGTAGAATAGATCTTCAGCAACCCATGCTTGTCATAAGAGGCGATTAACGGGATCAGGTGGTCAGGCTCACTGACTTGATTGATGCATGTCATCGTATCCCAAATTGTATGGATCAATGCTCATGATGTCAATCACTGGATTGTCTGGTCCAGATGCAATAACTTACAGACCGCCATCATATAGCTGGAATATTGCTGAGTGCGGAGTTAAATAACAGATAAACAAACAAATCAAAACACAAAAATCTGTGAAGCAATTAAGGTTTTAAGAATACCGTATTCGATGTGATAAGCGCCTAGGGCACTCTCAAAATTAGAAATAGGGGGTTATTAGAATATTATTTTGGTGAAAAAACAGAGTTAAAAGATAAATTTCATGGTTTATGCTGACAGCCTGAAATGTTTATATACGACATATATATTTTTCCAGAATTTATTTGCCCATAACTAAGGGTGCATATAACACACGAGTGCGTTTTATACGCGAATAAAAAAGTCTTGTGTACATTGATCAATTGGAAGGGTGCTAATTGGTTTTGCTCACTAGCCAATATATTAGCAAATATCGCCGTGGGCGCTTATTAGAGCGGGGCACTTATTATGTCAAATACGGTACATACATATTGAAAGTTTTAGACCTATTTCTGTGGAAGCATCACAATACGGATGATGTGATACCTGAAAATTATGCACTTTGTCATATTAATGAACGAGATTCTATCATCAAGACATGTTCAAGTTTACTTGAGTAAATTAAGATAAGAAGTAAGAAAATAGTACTTTGCCATTCAGTCAGCCAAATACTATGTGGTGTGATGTTGATGTGTACAAGTATCATATTGTTAGGGGTTTTATCCAGGATTCCAAACTAAGAGCCTTGTTCACAAAATATTCAGAGAAATACAAGAGAGTTCTTCAAAGCCTTAGTTATTACAATATAACATGATTATGAAAATTTGTAATTCCAATTTGGTTATTTTAACTGCCATTTACTGCAGACCCAGGTGCGAATATCATCCTCTGTGCAAATTTAGATAAATCCCTTATTCTAATGATAAAAGACAGAACAACTGTACTAGTAGTATCTTGGCACTAAGTTCTGTAATTCTTGAAATTAACGCGAGCGTGAAGTGAATGCAAAAAAATCTGAGTGGTCTTTGCTCGCATTATCTAACCTTCAGATTTAAGTCTCCAAAATGACTATCAACAATAAGACGGCCTCACTGCACACTTTGGATAGCGGAAATATCAATTTCAGTATAAACACAAACAACTATATATTCCAAGTCATGGTTTCTTGAGCAGAAGTAGTATATAACAATGTTATTCGGAGAATAGAAATTACAAAATGGGCATCACTGCTGGGGTCAAGAGTTCTACTCACTTGTGTCAAACTAGGCATCATTGGGTACTCCAGCAGTCCAGAAAGTTGCCAACCATGCAACACTGCATCAAAGGCCGACATGACCCCACTGGGGTGAGGGGTGGGGAGTCGTGTTAATATTGAATCACATTTTTGGCTAGGGGTCAGCAGTTATATTGATTTGGAGACGCATTAACTTCCAGATTTACAGTTTCTTGATACGTTGATGCTGTCGATGCAGTCTGCTGTCTCCTTTTCTGCAGCCCCCCCAGGAGACGCCCGGCATGATGCAGCAGCTTACAGACCATTCCCAGGATGAAGAGATGTCATAGCGAAACGTGAACTCCAGCGTCGTGCGTACGAGTGTTTTTGAATGAAGCGTGACTGAGTGGAGGTGAGCTAAGCTCATGTGATGACAGAGCTTGTTACATATAACCTGCCGGGGACAGCGGAACCTGGGTATGATGCATATCCCTTCAAAGGAGGAACACTTTGCTCACTGACTACAGATGGAAATCTTGTAATCTAGAGACTAATGATGAAAGCCTTGTATAGTTTTGTAGAAAATTACAAATTATGTAAAATTTGTTGGAAATTAATTTATGGATTAGATCAAGTGTTACTGTAAATTATTGAATGGTATTAGAATCTTTTATGAATCATCTGATCGGATAATTGGATAATTTGTGATGACTGATTTGAGCTCAAGAGTGCATTGAGATTTTGGTTGCGTTAACACGGTCCTGGGTCATTGTCTGATGAAGCAGCTTCGGAGTTTCTTACCTGACGTGTTGATTCCTGGCTGTAGTGATACAGCAGTGAAGGTACATCACACACAGCAGCTAGGTCATCGTGTATTGCATCATTACAATTGCCTATTATGAAGAATGGTGACGATCTTATTCCTGTTTTATTGGTGTATAACAAAAGTATGTTATCCTAACTCTTTTAACGCAGGATGTATGCAGGGGGTTGGCTGTTCCATGTTAGCACAATTATGATAAACAGTAAAGCTTACCCTGTGTGAAGCAGGTACGTATGGACATCACAAGTTAGGTTTTTACGATAACAATTGACGCATCTTACGTTTACGATAGTTGTTTATTTAGTTTAGTAAGTATACCCATCACCCTCCAGATGTACTGGAAAATCCACTACTTATCGTTTCCCGGTGCCTGTTTACTCACACTGGTAACTATGTGACAGTCTGGCTGATTTCCAAGTCTTTAAGTAAGGTTGAGACCAGTTCCGATTCAAGATTGTTGATTTTGCAGATAGTCTATGATTTGGTTCAAAACTTGGTAAAACCATGTCTCAAAACCTCAGTCCCATACATGATGCTAGACAGTTGGGCATGTTCCCTCGTCACGTTGAAGGCCCGGGTCCGTCCAATTGCCCACATGGGTACAATGTGTGAAGACCGTTTCTGGTGGCCCTTGTGATGTTGCTGGAATATTGCTAAGAGCGGAGTAAAACCATACGCACTCATTCTTACGTGATGCCCGTTCTTGCCTTCAACTTGAGGTCTCAGAACACATGTAAAAGACTTACATCTAATACCAAATGTGAACAGAATCAGTCATTGATCTAACAACTGTCCATCTGTTTAACCAACTCGTTCACCAACTTGTATCCAACTCGGTCCCACTTGCACTAAGTAGTATTATAACTACAACAATTGGTAAGTCTGTCTAAATATGTAAGGTGTTGTTTCCAGACATGTAGTCTGTCAGATCACTTTGGTCAAGTAGGCCTTGTCTAGTCCTTTATCTGGTTTGACATGCATGGGGACAAGAGAAAACTGTATCAACACTTCACAGGCTTTGTATCCTCAAAAATCCTCCCTTACCTGTGAATATATGGGCTGCTTTGCAGTGTAGTCACTACTTTTGACAAATGAATCAAGCCATTCCTTGTTCCAATAAGAGGGAAACCACCAGCTGCTGTGATCATTCAGCACTTAGCTTGCATTGTTCAAGCTACATTATTTCTCCTACAGCATGTGCCATAGATTTCTCACATTGCTTCAGTGTCAGGCAGTGGTAGGGCTGACACGAATGTCGGCTCTTGTGACTTCACCAAGTTGTAAATGGACTCATTTCATTTGGCCTTCATTTGTTGGCTTATGAGAATGACCAACAGGAAAAAACTGAAACTTGCCAAAAAAAGAAAACTTTTGGCCACATTTTTGGGGGGTCCAAATTTTTTAGTCAGGTTTTTATCCCCCGCCGCGCGAAAGCGCGAAGCGGGGGATATAGTATTCACGACCGTCCGTACGTACGTCCGTACGTCCGTCCGTCCGTACGTCCCACCTGTTTATTGCCGCGATATCTCAAGAACTAAACACTGGATTGTCTTCATATTTGGAACTATGGTGTATATACAGACTCCGCAGACACCAGTCGGTTTTGGTGACCTTGATCCCATTTTCAAGGTCACAGCAGACAAATCTGCTTTTAGAGTTGGAAAACGGTGTTGCCGCGATATCTCAAGAACTAAACACTGGATTGTCTTCATATTTGGAACTATGGTGTATATACAGACTCCGCAGACACCAGTCGGTTTTGGTGACCTTGATCCCATTTTAAAGGTCACAGCAGGCAAATCTGCTTTTGGAGTTGGAAAACGGTGTTGCCGCGATATCTCAAGAACTAAACACTGGATTGTCTTCATATTTGGAACTATCGTGTATATACAGACACCGCAGACACCAGTCGGTTTTGGTGACCTTGACCCCATTGTCAAGGTCACAGCAGGCAAATCTGCTTTTGGAGTTAGAAAACGGTGTTGCCGCGATATCTCAAGAACTAATCGCTGGATTGTCTTCATATTTGGAACTATAGTGTATATACAGACACCGCATACACCTGACAGATTTGGTGACCTTGACCCCATTTTCAAGGTCACAGCAGGCAAATCTGTTTTTGGAGTTGGAAAACGGTGTTGCCACAATATCTCAAGAACTAATCGCTGGATTGTCTTCATATTTGGTACTGTGGTGTACAGGCGGGGGATATTTCGTCACTCTGTGACAAATACTTGTTATCACTGCTCTTCATAAGATGTTAATATGTTTCAAAATATTTATTCTAGCAAAAAAAAGCAATCAATTATCAGTCGGTATCTTGCCATATTAAAAATGGTTTGTTTTCCGTACATTAGTAGCAGCATTAATCTGGAAGTTGAATTATTTTTTCATTTATTTATTCATTTATTTTTTCAACCACCTTCACTGAGTTTTAGACCAAACTAATAAGATGTAAAATGCCTTCGCAGACTAACACTAGATGCATGTCCCTACTACACCACAAAGCATCCATAGGTAATGACAGGTGATGGAAGAATTTAGCAGATTAAACGTAGGGAGTGTTGATGATGTTAAGTGATTTATTGATGGTATTTCATGAATTGCCCATTATGTTGATCCGTTAGCCCTGAATGTTTCAATTATTTTGGACGTGTTGCTCAAGGGTAAATTTGCAAACTTATTGTATTAATCTGATGTTATTACTGTGTGGTACCAATACCAGACCTCCAGAATACTGCTGAATTACTGTTACCATGGTTACGATGTGTTCTTCAGAACTTGTTGAAACATAAGATGCAAATATGATTGACAGTCAAAAGGTTGATCAACTAAATGAGATGAAAATGAGTAGTTTAACCATTAGATATGATCTCGAACAATCAAAACAAATGCTAGTTTTGTATGAACTTTCCTTTTGAAAAGGACTAGATCGGGGTTTTGGTAGTATTCATGATAAATAGCCTGTAAAATAGCAATGTCACACTTAATGACCATCCTGGCATTAAAGGGATTCAACTTCCAAGAAGATTGAAAGATCTCCGGTGTTCAGGTTAACCAGAATGAAAGCGATTTCCTCAAATGTCAAAATTATTCACTTATATACTGAACTAAAAATGTTAGGGATCATGAATACTGAGGACTGAGCCAACAATTCAAAAAAATATTTCCAAAAATATTCATGATCCCTAAACCTTTCTTCTTCAGTATATTACCTGTATACATTAATCAAGGAGATGCTTGTAGAGGGAGTGATCACCGTACTACACCTGTTTCTACAATCGGCAAATACTTTGTTGTTCTTAGTTTCCTGATCGCCATGCTTTGCCTTTAAAGTGCTTCTTGTTTAGTGTTACCATGGTAACTGTCAGGACTTGTACCAGTAAGATAGAGAAAAGTCTCTTGATATTAATGTCCTTGTATATATTTCTGTCTGTTATTACATGTGTACTGGTTTTAATTGCCATGTGGAAAACCAAACCTTTCATTCCAGTGTATGGATTATGACTGTGTTAGATGTGGTAACAGCATCTCTGTACTGCTGCCTATAAACAATGGTGATATTGACTTGTCACTACACAGAACTACAGGCTGTTACATTGCGTTTTCCTAATAGATTCCAGGTTCAGAACATACCGCACTAACAAACCTGCAATTATATACACGAATCGTAATTCCTGAAAATCTGCTACACTGTTCGCTTCCTAAAACATTTGCCTTCAAATCTGGGTATTTATATGTTTTGGTCATGCAACTTTCTATGTACTTTAGGGGTTAGAATCATAGAGAGGGAACATATTTTTGGATGCCATCGCTGAGTACAATGGCGGATAAAAAACTGTACCAACTGTCTGTTTACCAACTCAGTAAGTAAATATATTGTTGCACAATCTAAGATATAAGTAGTTGTATTTGAAGGCAAGTGTCTTTGGAAGTGAGTCATGATGCTTTTGTCGTCAGATTATGATGCATGCACTTTGCTGAAGCATATACAGTGCGATGCAGATTTGGATCAGGGATCTAAACACTATGGGACAGCCTGTAGCTCTGTGTAGTGTGACAAGTCAAAATCAAAATCGTTTATATGGAGTAGGATGGCTATACGGTTACCACAGCCATGACTGTGTACTTGTGCAGGGTGTCAAGGTTGCAGGTAGCCATTTATTTTTATATCTGGTAGGATGTCATTTTCTTACAATCAAGTCAGCAACCCTGGCCACCCGATCCCATTAGTTGCTTCTTACGACAAGTATAGGTTGCTAACCCAGATCTTCACGGGGCAAGGCATGAATGCAAACTATTTCAAGGAATGGGTTCAGACAACAAAATGAAACAGCCTGTCACTTTTTGGACAAATGTGGCTGAAAATTTGTCATTAATTTGTTACAGCCTTCAGATGAGGACTATGTTTCTCCCTTAGAGATTGTCTTCAGTTTCATAATGATGTAGACATATTTTTGGTAATTAAAACTGTCAAATATGTGAACAGTCCATGTTAACAATGTGACTGCCGAGTGACAACAGTGCTACTTAAACTGCCGCTTTGGTTGGTTTCATCTGTCTCTCCCTGATTGGGAATCCTCTTACTTAACGCTCAGTGTCAAAATGTTAATTAAAAACTGTATTTTCTGTTTTCAAATAGTGATACTTATATTGAATGGGGAAGTACCTGTTTATTTAGAATTAAAACTTATTGTTGGTTCTTTGATTCTCAGGGGGGCACGGTTAGCCCAGTCGTTGCATCCCTTAGGCACGCCAGAAACCTATAATTGTGGGTTCAAATCCCTGTTCTCCTTAATTATGTTTCTAGGTTTGTCAGCACCATACCCGTGCTCAGAAGTTTCACCAAAGTGGTAAGCGTCTGAGACCTGCATCACTTTCGGGTTTCCTCCCACATTAAGCTGACACGCAGGGATATAACTGTAAAAACTGTTCAACGTGGCATTAAACCCAACTCACCCGCTCTTTTATTCTCAGTCAGAAACTAAATCATAAAATAAGCCACATGCACACACAAATTGTTCCAACTCCAATCATTATTATTATTATTATTATTATTATTATTATTTTCTGTATTATGGACACATAACCCAGCAGTCTGTCTGTCTGTCTGTCTGTCTGTCTGATCAGATGAAATAAGCCATGAGTATTGGCCTCATGATCTACAGGGTAACCATGGTAACCTGCTGTCAACTCCATGTTGCTCGGTGTCATTATTGAAGGGTCACCTAGGTATGTAGTGGTCGAACATGAACGTATGTCAGCAAGTGTCAACAACTTTGAGCATGTTGACAATGTGATTACCAGTGGACAGGGAGGTGGCTGATGCCATGTCACCCCGATTGGATGCCTTCATGAAACTGGAAAATGGACAAGGACTATTAAGGACAATGAAAAATTCAAGAATGAAGGTGATGGAAAAGGCTACCCAAAACAGGCACCTGAACGCAACCAGTGGTTTGTTCCCATGCACATGCAGTACATGGCAAGTAATATATGGATATGATATGGTTCATTCCAGATGCAAGTGAACTGCACTCTTGTAAGTTAGAAATGTGATGTTTTGTCTCTAATTATCTGCATGACGCCTCAATAACGACGCTGAGTGTAACAAGAACGGTCCTATGTATATTGTTCCATGCAACATTTATTGATGATTTGTTTGTGTATTGTTGATTGATGGACTACTTTGTCAAATAATATAACAAGAAGTTTCCCATGAAACAAATGGGAAAAAGTTGTTCTGGCCTTGGTGTGTCATTTATGTTTGTTTTGGGGGGTAGGGGGGGAGGGGGGAGGGGGGACTGAAGTGGCAAGACAATTTATGTTGCAGTTCAGTGTTGCATTTCATTGCAGTGACCATTCCGTGATGTGTTGTCTATCAACAATGACTTGAAACCAGCATTATTATTTTTAACTTGTATATACCGTATTCGACGTAATAGGCGCCCAGGGCGCTCTCAAAATTAGAAATAGGGGGCTCTTATTAGAATATTATTTTGGTTGAAAGATAAATTTCGTGGTTTATGCTGACGGCCTGACTGTTTATATACGACAGATATATTTTTACAGAATTTAATTGCCCATTATTAAGGGTACATGTAACAAGAGTGTGTATTATACACGAATAAATAGGTCTTGCGTGCATTGATCAATCGGAAGGGGTGCTAATTGGGATTGTTCACTAGCAAATATCGCCATGGGCGCTTATTACGCGAATACGGTATTTTTAACTTGTATATAATATGAATGTCAGGGTTAGAAACTAACAGTTTTTGTCCACTAGTCCTTATAATGATAACATGTTAACTTAAAGTGGGCCAACTTCTACTAGTCCTTAGGATACCTTTAGTATTGGGCAGTTTGGTAAGGACTACAGGACTAGTGCCAATTTCTAACGCTGTACAAATTCTTCATTGTAGGCAAACAATCTGGAATCAAATTGTGTTTGATAAAGAATTTTTTCAAATAAAATGGCTTGTTACACAATGGTGGTTTTAGTATGAGTACAAGGGAGGGGGAGGAATGTTCCAAGGCCCTGTTCATCTTAGCGGTCCCTTTGAGTATGAAAGAATCAAGGCCCACTTGCACAAAGCGATCTTAACGCTATGACTATTGTACGCCTATGTTACAGTATGGGAACTAGATCATCTTAGCAGTCCCTTTCAGTATGAAAGAATCAGGGCCCACTTGCACGAAGCGATCTTAGCGCTATGACTATTGTAAGACTATGTTACAGTATGGGAGTTATGATCATCTTAGCGGTCCCTTTGAGTATGAAAGAATCAGGGCCCACTTGCACAAAGCGATCTTAACGCTATGACTATTGTAAGCCTATGTTACAGTATGGGAGTTATGATCATCTTAGCGGTCCCTTTGAGTATGAAAGAATCAGGGCCCACTTGCACGAAGCGATCTTAGCGCTATGGCTATTGTAAGCCTATGTTACAGTATGGGAGTTATGATCATCTTAGCGGTCCCTTTGAGTATGAAAGAATCAGGGCCCACTTGCACAAAGCGATCTTAACGCTATGACTATTGTACGCCTATGTTCAAGTATGGGAACTAGATCATCTTAGTCCCTTTGAGTATGAAAGAATCAGGGCCCACTTGCACAAAGCGATCTTAACCCTATGACTATTGTAAGCCTATGTTACAGTATGGGAGCTAGATCATCTTAGCAGTCCCTTTCAGTATGAAAGAATCAGGGCCCACTTGCACGAAGCGATCCTAGCGCTATGGCTATTGTAAGCCTATGTTACAGAATGGGAGTTACGATCATCTTAGCAGTCCCTTTGATTATGAAAGAATCAGGGCCCACTTGCACAAAGCGATCTTAACGCTATGACTATTGTACGCCTATGTTCAAGTATGGGAACTAGATCATCTTAGTCCCTTTGAGTATGAAAGAATCAGGGCCCACTTGCACAAAGCGATCTTAACGCTATGACTATTGTACGCCTATGTTACAGTATGGGAACTAGATCATCCTAGCAGTCCCTTTGAGTATGAAAGAATCAGGGCCCACTTGCACAAAGCGATCTTAACCCTATGACTATTGTAAGCCTATGCTACAGTATGGGAGCTAGATCATCTTAGCAGTCCCTTTCAGTATGAAAGAATCGGCCTACTAAGATTGCTTTGTGGAGCGGGGCCCTGGCCTTTAGTAGAACTACATTGAACAGCTTGTTGAGGGTTTCATGGTGGCCATCAGTTGCAGATCATGTCACAGTGGTGGTTCTTGTTTTGGATGGGAAAACCTGTTTTACAAAACTATTATCAAATACATTACAGTAAAATAAAGAAGTCGTTATCCATAAATTGTGTCTACTTTGTCATCTGTCAACTTCTAAGTAAATCCTATCAAACAATTTATCTTCAAATACAATGTTAAGTTTCCAAAGAAATTTGAATGGTAGGTACTAAATATTACATAAAGTGTTCGAAATTAAACTTGAAAATCCAGGGTTCTTGCCACTCATGTTAAAGATTAAGGATTCCCGGCTTCAAATGCTGTAGGAGCAGTCCTGAAGGACCCTCTTCATTTCCATACTAACATGGACTTAGAGATGATTTGTGGGCACGTTTTCAGACCCTGTATTACATGTCCCATCTTCCCGAGGCAAGGGAGTTAACTGACTGTAGAGCCAGTTTACACCCTTGCCGAACTAGGCTGCAATTATGGAGTTGTATTTTTGCTGGATTAAATAGTCTATGCATAGTCCAATCTGACAAAATCAACATCTGGATTTGTAAACAACATGAATTTTAATATGCAGATTTCGGTCGACTGCAGGATTTGCCAAAGATGTGTTCCATCAACTGGGAGTCGACAGATATTATCCAAATCTTTTCATGTTTTTATTCAAGGTGCTCACATGATCTGATGCACTTCACGAGGTAATACCCGTTTTGTTACAATATGGATTTTGATCATCGATCAGATCATCTTGACTGGGTGCCCCCATTTTGATGAAGCAAATACAAGTGATATGAGAGGTGGAATCTGATTGGTCAATAGGAGGGGCATAGAAGGGACATAACTCATAATGGCCACTGGTGCGCTACAATCGAGCCCAGAAATTCCAGCCTAGTTCGGAAGGGTGGAAACTGGACTTTTATAGTCAGTTAACACCCTTGCCTAGGGAAGATGTACATGTCCATGGCAACCAGAGAGACAAATAGCCCTGAATGAAGTATGAATGGTTCACATTCTGTCTACATACCATGCATACAGCCTGTTTCTTCTCAAGCTTGCAAGTACATTCCAGATAGGTAGGCAATTATTTCAATAGTGTTGAACTTTTAGAAAAATAAGAAACATATCCAAGTATTCAAGTATTTGTATGATTATTTGTTAGGTAACCATGGTTACAGGTTAAGGGGATTCCATATATGTAATGTACTGGAATGACAAGTTTCTAATTCTTGTTGAAATATGTGTGTCAGCCAGGTGAGATTATGTATGTTTATCATAATGGCAGGTATTATATTTTGTCTTTTGATCATAATCATGCTGGGATAATAGTGCTAAAAATTGATTTTTCACTGTCAATTGCTTTCTACACTGTTTAGACAGGACCCAGCGTGTAAACTCAGTTGTGTATATCCAGAGTTCACTTGCACTGCTAGAAGTTCTGTCTGGGTCTGACAATATGTTCATGTATGCCTATGGTGCCAGGTCTTTTTTTCAAGTATTGATGATAGAAAAATGTTATGAAGTTTTATTCAAACAATTTGTGTTCGAAATAAGATGAAATATAGTGTGATTTTATTACCCATAGGGTTAGAAATAACCAAGTTTATAAAAATGCTGTGTGCACTAATCATTTGACAATTGTGGTTTTCATTACCTTTTTCTAAAGAGGAGCTCAATACAATTAAGAAATAATTGGCAATCCAGAAATTATTACCGGTACACTCGCATTTGTGTCATACTGATTTTATGAAACTCTTATAAGAATTCATGTATTACCCTCACTCTTGCTTGGGGAAATACAAGAATTCAGACACTCGTTTCGTAAAATCAGTATGACACACATTCTTGTATAATAAAATCTATAAACATTTGAAGACAACTTCTTACAATGGGAATTGAATTTTTTTTATCTAAGTGGTACTTTTTCGCACAGTTATTAGCTCACCTGGACCAAAGGTCAAGTGTTTTTATCATCTGATCAGTCATGGTGAGGATATAAGAAAACATACAACTTTATGGAAAAGAACTTCTGGTATATTGCATTTAGCAACGTTTTGATGTAGATCAACCACAAGTTGTCATCAATAAAGTTGTAGGTTTGCTTATCGAGCTGTTCTGCTTCAACCAATATTGCAACCACAGACAATTTGACATACAGGCAAAAATCTTGCAGTGAATGAAATTTGGTATCGCTACATTATGTAGATTGGCTCAACATGTGTGCACTATTTCTGGACAAAGTTTGAAGTTTGTGACCTCTCCAAATGCTGTAAATCCCTGCAGAAGGGGGCAGTCGCCATGCCCCTTGTTTGGTAGTGGGACCAATCTCATTAAAATCATATCTTAGTTCTCGCTATCGCTAAACAAAGATCTGAGGACATCCCATTACGGGTCACGTCAGACCGACCTTGTGCAAACTTTGACCAATCAGAAGGGAGCTTTCTCGTGCTTTACGGCATCAATTTCAAATTGGTGAGTATGCTTCGAAACATATTTTGAACAGTTCTCGATTACAAATTTGAAACCTGAACAAAAGAACATTCTGAAATGGCTAATAGGTTATCTAGATTGCATGGATTCAGTCGTTAAACCCTTAACTATCGTTCGGAGTACCCCGTGTTAAAGTTTTCCAGGTTGCATTTCGAGGTGGAAATCACATTCCGACTGTCACTTTCATAATCTGGTAAGCGACGCTCTGATTAGTCGGATGAAAGGTCATTCTGACGTGACCCCTTATGGGATGTCTTCAGATCTTTGTTCAGCGGTAGCGAGAACTAAGGTCTGATTTTAATGAGATTGGTAGTGGGACCCTATATTCAGCTTTGGGATGGTCATGCAAATAGTCCGCAGCTATTTCGATATTAAAAAAATATTGATATTAAGTTGACTTTCATGACAACTAATAATTTGACATCCTTTTGGGTCCTCGCAGATGCAACTGTCAAGAACATCACTGCTACTTTTAGTTTATGAATTGTTCAAGAACCACTCTTGAACACAGTCATAACATTTAATTGTTTGTCCTGAAAACTGTTGTTTATGGACCAGATATACTACTCAAAAGAAGTTAAAGAAACCAGTTTCTTTCCTATTACTATAGTTCAAATATCTTGGCGTGACAGATTGACTATAGTAATTTGAAAGAATTGGGTGTGCTTTAACTTCTGGGCAGTCGGGTAGCCTAGTGGTTAAAGCGTTCGCTCGTCACGCCAAAGACCCGGGTTCGATTCCCGACATGGGTACAATGTGTGAAGCCCATTTCTGGTGTCCCCCACCATGATATTGCTGGAATATTGCTAAAAGCGGGGTAAAACCATACTCACTCACTCTTTAACTTCTTTTTCGCCGCGATATAACTGTAATACCGTTAAAAGCGGCGTTAAACACAACTCTCTCACTCTCTCTTAACTTCTTTTGCGAAGTAAACTTCGACTTATTTCACTGGGTTGTCGGCAATAATGATACTTGCTTGACTATGCTGCTGTGTACAACTTCCAAGTACCAGGTGAGCTAAGTGAGTTTCAAAGTAATTAGGGAAAATCATAATGTTTATCTTTGTGCTGTCAGTGGTCTGCAAGAGACATGGTTTGGTTAAATGGCAGCACTTGTTTCTTTCCCCGATGCATGTAGTTCACTTGAAGGGGCTAATACGACAAATTGTATTTCAACACTTGTGAAAGGGTGATAGATGTTGTGTCTGTTCTTTCCCTCTGACCTGCACTTTGTGAGACTTAATAACGACTTAAAAACAACCTTCATTAGTTATTCACTCTGTTTGCACAAATCGATAAAGATTTCTGTCATCATGGGTTTGTATAGATATGACAGCCAGCCTCTGTGGAAATACAATCAGAACATACCTAGGATGACCTTTCTATTTGAAATCCAAAACTCACACCATCTCAGAAATATTGTCTTACAACCATTGGCTCGATGAAGTAACTGATTTATGTCCATTGTTGTGGATGTTCCTTATTGTTATGTGACCCTAATCATGGATAAATATGAGTCATAAGTTAACAGGAATTTGTAGCTGTACAGGAAAGATATGAATTTTTGTTACAGCATAAGGAACCAAGGTCTAATTATTGTCTCACATACCATTTCAATGAATATGTCACACAGACCCCGGTGTCTAATCTATTTGAGCCATGGCTATAGTTCAAAGAATATGATTTTTTTTTTTTTTTAAATTATCTGTATTTTAAAAGTTATTCAAGAACTCTATGGCGAACATTGAGTACATTTTGTGAATGTTTCTACATGCACCTAGCAACTGATTTTGTTCTATTCATATCTATTTAGGAAAAAGGGTGTCTTGGTGGCACAATGCATTCCTGGGGCACACCAGAAACCTACGCTTGAGGTGTTCAAATCCTGGTT
Source organism: Haliotis rufescens (assembly GCF_023055435.1). NCBI lineage: Eukaryota > Metazoa > Mollusca > Gastropoda > Lepetellida > Haliotidae > Haliotis > Haliotis rufescens. The sequence continues at coordinate 26,045,887 of NW_025964334.1, read as the reverse complement.
CACCCTGATTATGTTTCAAGATTTGTAAGCACCATCCCAGTACTCGTGGGTTCACCAAAGTTGTAAACTTCTGTGACTTTCCTCCAACATTAAGCTGACACACCGTTATATAACTGGAATACTTTTCAAAGCAGCATCAAACCCAACTCACTCACTCACTCTTCCTTGTCTCAATGGCAGAAGACTTCATTCGTTAGCTGATTAATATGTAGTTTCAAACAAAGGAGCTTGGTTTCGATATCAGGTCAGAACACGTCATATTCAATATTTCCTGTTACAGCTTCACATTCCTGTTAACAAAACTATTTATCCAATGCAGATAGATGCTAATTAGATACAAGAGCGTGTTAAGCTGTGAGAGCACCCATGGTAGAATATCTTCATATTGGTTGTATTAACAGGTGTACTGAACTCTTTGTAAACTAGCCCATTGATGAGAAATGACTTCTTTTTTTTTACTAATTAATGTCCATAGATGGCTTTATAGATGACCTGGTAGCAGGGCTGTGTAAAGTTTGTTATTTAGGGGGAAAGCTTCCTGTGGTACTGCGTTCCCATCAGTGCAGAACTTCGGCAATGCTCTGCTGATGTTCACATTGTGAAATCTAAGTTGTATCCAAGACTAAAAGTGCTAAAACTTAGGCCTTGCTATTTATTTTTGCCGAGGCTGTTTACCAGATCTCGCCAAGGTCGGCGAATACTTACATGTGAACCATAAGGCTTAGCACAATTGTATTGATCTTTCTTTCATGAGGTTCTTCAGGGGATATTCCGTTTATTGCAGGAATAAAAATGAATTGTTGACACAAGCACCTGTTTGTTATTTTTTTTGACAGTGAATGTTGTTTTGCTGTCCACATTATGCTCAGCTTCCCATGGAAGCCCATTTTCCATCCTTGCCAAACTAGGCTATGATTGTTTAATTACATTTAGGCTGGACTAACGAGTCTATGCAGTCCAATCAAAATCATGTAACAAAATCGTCATCTGGTATATTAATATGGTGACTGCTGTGCAGATTTTGGTCAACTACAAGATTTGCACCGTCCACTGGGCGTCAAGATATTTTACAAATCTTTTCATAATTGCTCAAGTGGTCTGATACACTTGCAAGTTAAGACCTGTTTAATTATCAATCAGATCGTTTTGACTAGGCACCGCCAATTCAAGTAATATGCAAAGTGAAATCTGATTAGTCAATGGGATGGACATATAACAGACATAGCCACCGGTGGCGCTGTGATCAAGCCACGAAATTCCAGCCTAGTTCAGCAAGGGTGGAAAGTGGACTTCTATTGTCAGTGAACTCCCTTGGCTCAGGAAGATGCATTATGCTATGTAATAAATGGTTGATAACATGTTTCGGTTGTAATGACAGAATAAGCCAGGTCATACATGGCAAACATACTACTCAAAAGAAGTTAAAGAAAACACTGTTCAAATATGACTATGGGGGATTGCATCACAGCCTTCTGATTGTGTGTTCTTTAACTCGTTTTGAGTAGTATAACATGAGTAGGTAACCGGACCAACTCTACTGGCGATCCGGGTTAGAATAGGTCTTCAGCAACCCATGCTTGCCGTTAAAGGCGACTAACGCAATCAGCTGGTCAGGCACACTTACTTGATTGATGCATGTCATCGTATCCCAATTGCTTCGATCGAGATGTCAATCACTGGATTGTCTAGTCCAGACTTGATTATTTACAGACCGCCATCATATAGCTGGAATATTGCTGAGTGTGGCTTTAAACAACAACAAAAACTACTGGCATGGTTTTTCGCCGAAGTTGTGGGTCAAAAGAATCCTGTTTGTCCGCACATATCCATGCTTGTGGGTTTCACCAAAGTGGTAAACATCAACATTACTTTCATCCCACATCAAGCTGACACAGTTATAGTACTGAAACACTGTTCAAAGAGTTGATAAATTCTCTTCAACAGCCTCTGCCATTGACCATCTTATTCCAGTTATGTGACAGCAGCCTGGAAATAATAAAGTCCAGTCCAGACAACCCAGTGATTGATATAATCAGCAAAAATCTACACCACTGGGTACAATGTTATTGACCTGTGACGATCCGGGGTAGAATAGGTCTTCAGCCACCCATGCTCGCTGTGAAAGGCGACTAACAGGATCGGATGGTCAGGCTTGCTGACTTGGTTGATGCATGTTATCGTATCCCAATTGTGTGGATTGATGCTCAAGATGTCAGTCACTGGATTATCTGGTCTAGACTCGATTATTTACAGACCTCCATCATATAGCTGGAATATTGCTGAGTGCGGCGTTAAACAACAAACAAACATGTTATCAGCCACCAAGTCTGATCACCTGATCCATCAAGTCGCCTGCTACAATCAGCTACCAATATTGTTACCCTGAATCCCCTTAAGCACATTTGAGTGGTATGATTAACTGTAGCCAGTGTAGGTCCAGTGCTTCGTGCTACAAGTCATATTGACCTGTAAATTCCGGGGTAGAATAGGTCTTCAGTAACCCATGCTTGCCGTAAAAGGCGACTAACGGGATCGGGTGTTTAGGCTCTTGCGTCCCTTGGGCACGCCAGAACCCTATGATTGTGGGTTCGAATCCCACTTAGCCCCGATTATGTTTCTAAGTTTGTCAGCACCATACCCGTGCTCGTGGGTTTCACCTAAGTGGTAAACGTCAAAGACCTGCATCACTTCGGGCTTTCCTCCCACACGCCGCGATATAACTGGAATACTGTTAAAAGCTGCGTTAAACCAAACTCACTCAATTCCGTGGATCGATGCTCAAGATGTCAGTCACTGGACTGTCTGGTCCAGACTCGATTATTTACAGACCACTGTCATATAGCTGGAATATTGCTAAGTGCGGCGTTAAACAACAAACGAACAAGTCGTATCATGGTCATGCATTGATTCACAAAGAACGCCGCCTGTTTCTTTTTTTCCCATTTCTTGTAAAAATAGAAATGCTTTAATATTCGATGTCTTGAACACACGACCCAGGCAGTGAAATGCAACAATATTAGAAAATAATGCCATCCAATATAGCGTGCAGTTACTTCCCTTTACATGCTAAATACTTCTTCCAATCTACAAATTGTCATCTTGGTATGATCACAGGACATAGAGAGGCAGCAGGTATTATTGAGGTGTTAGCAGCAGGTGTAGGAAGACGGGTGTAGGAAGACGGGTGTACCCCTAGCATGTCACACTGCCATGTCCATCTTGATTTTGGGATGGGGGTTGTATCCCACTATTTCAAAGTCCTCCATGGTAAAATCATCGATACTTTCCACAGTTTTCTTCATCTTAAAAATGGGGAATGGTTTAGGTTGTCGCTTAATCTGAAAACAAATCATTTAAAAGTAATTTATAACAGCAATATTTACAGACCGCCGTCATGTAGCTGGAATATTGATGAGTGCAGCGTCAAACAACAAACAAACACCCACCCAACCTATGACTTACAAAAGATGGGTGCAGGGGCCCCCAATGATTAATCTTAAGGGTCTTGCAGGCAATAAGAGGGTCCTGTAATGTAATGAAATGGTGTAGCGTACTCTACGTTTAGATAATTACTTTAGAGCCCTGAATGTTTGTTTGTTTGTTTGTTGCTTAACGCCACACTCAGCAATATTCCAGCTATATGACAGCGGTCTGAAAATAATCGAGTCTGGACCAGACAATCCAGTGATTAATATCATGAGCATCTTTCCATGCAATTGGGATCGATGACATGCATCAACCAAGTCAGCGAGCCTGACCACCCGATCCCATTAGTCGCCTTTTACGACAAGCATAGTCACCTTTTACGGCAAGCATGGGTTGACCTATTCTACCCCGGAATCCTCACGGGTCTAGAGCCCTGAATGAATCAACGATCATGTGGACAGTGGTCATGATTGATGGATGAAATGTCAGACACTCATAACTGCTCTTGATGCGCTGTCGGTGCATGAGTTTTATTCATTGTGCGTCCTTCAGGATGCAGTATATTCTTTTAATGCATCCAATCTCAATGTATGCTTAATGGACACACATCTGTGTCAGGTAAAACCCTGGAAGCACAAAAATATCTCACCTGTTCCTTTAGCCCCTCGACATGGTTGACGTACACATGAGCATCTCCGATAGTGTGGATAAAGTCTCCAGTCTAAACACAAATTAGATGCCACTTATAGTACACATCAATGTACGCAAGTGTGAACAATAATTATAAACCATGAAGAAAGTCATGTTACTTCAAGAATCACATACACATCAATGTATTTAGGTCAGGTTAAATGAAATTTAACATCAAGTTCAAGTTTATTTTGTCCGGATAGTCTCCCAGGCCCTAGAGAATAAATTAAAAAAGGAGTCCAACTCAAGTCTAGAATGATTTGGCAAGTCTAGATTACCTTAGCTCTAGGAATTAAGGATTTGTTTGGGGCTCTATTTAGATTATATTTTATATTGAGTAGATAGATTTTTAATACTCCAGATTATACCATTAAAAATAAATTGGTTTTAATTTCTTGTTGTAAAAGAATTCTGGGTCAGTATGTTAAACATGTTCTCAGGGCTTAATGTAAATAAATTTCTAATAAAATCAGTCTTGAAATAATTTCAAACAATCATGAAAGCAAATAGATATTCGGGATAATGTATTTTCAATCAAACAGCATTTTTAAAGACTTTCATTTTGTACTGAAGCAGAATTCGGGATAGACTCATCAGTGAAACAAACAACTGGGTCAGGCCATCAGTCATGTGATGACCTACATAATTACTACAAACATTAAACAATATTCATGTTTCTCTGCAAAATGGTGACTATGACATGTAGTGTATGATGAGCACTCTCACCTTCAGCCCAGTGACGTGGGCGATCATGTACGTTAGGAGGGAGTAGCTGGCGATGTTGAACGGCACACCTAGACCCTGGAAGACACAAAACACCATCAATGATCCATTTCTTAACCTCTATCTTGATTTCTTGCTTACTGAGAAGAGTTGATCTGATTGAGCGTCATCTAGTTTGAAAATGAGGGACATCTTTTTTTATGTTTCGACTGCTGACAGATTGGAAAGTGTCCCAGTGTTTGTCATTCAGGAACTTTTGAAGGCAATTTTACAGCTGGGTAACAGTACTTAATTAATCAAGCTGGTGGCCGATAGCATGAGCATCAATACACAACTATCAAGGAATGATGACAGTCAACCAGGTCACACGTGATTTATTTGTTCCCTATTTAACATCGCACTCAGCCAAATTCCAGCTGTATGACGGCGTTCTGTAAATAATTCAAGTCTGGACCAGACAATCCAGTGAATGACATCATGAGCATCAATCTATGCAGTTGGGATATGATGACATGCATCAACCAAGTCAGTGAGCCTGACCACCCGATTGTGTTGACTGTAACCACCCCATGAATGACAGTCAGATACTTGGGATAATGGCATACTGTAAATACTCAAAACTTGTTTAGTCCAGAGCTCCAGATAAGCTTTTGGTGTTGTGGGTATTTTACCCATGCATTTTAAAATCATTGGGTATCAGTTATTCTATTTGGCTATTCAAATTTCTGTTACCCACTAGTTTTTACACATGTGGATATTTAAGTTAAATATTTAAAAACACTATTCATCTAGTCCCTGCAAACTGGTGTCATATGGGTTCGAGAGCTTTATAGGACTCAAAAATACCACGATACTTCCACAAGAAAGTGTGATGGCAAATGATCATGATGTAACTGTCCTCGTGGAGTTTGGCAAGGTTGACGGAATGTCCGTTTATAATTTCAAAATAAGTTGCTGATTTGCTAATCGAATACGCAGGGCTACTTCACAATATTTTGATGATACCCACAAGTTTTATTTTTGTAGCGTATCTGTAATGTTCGTTGCGTATTTGATACGCTTGGATTTTATTTTAGTGTGTATTTCTGCATTTCTGATGCGTATTTTACGCAGATACGCAGCTTATCTTGAGCTCTGTTAGTCTGCTCTTAAAGCAAGCATGGGGATGTCCCATTATCCCAACAGGGGAGTGAGTTGCAATTTTATTAAAAAGTATTCCAGTTACACCACACAAAGTAGTGGTGAGTGAGTTGGGTTTTACACTGCTTTTAACAGTATTCCAGTTATATCACAGCGTGTCAGCTTAATGTGGGAGGAAAGCCCGAAGTGATGCAGGTCTAAGACGTTTACCACTTCGGTGTAACCCACGAGCTAGAACTAGTAACTAGTAACTATAACTGTAACTAGAAACATAATCGGGGCCAACCGGGATTAGAACCCACAATCATAGGTTTCTGGCATGCCCAAGGGACACAACTCTGCACAGCGAATCGCGGCGCCTTACACGACTAGGCCACCCGTGCCCCCACCACGGGATGTAAGCTTGATGTGGGAGGAAAGCCTGAAGTGATGCAGGTCTCAGACGTTTACCACTTTGGTGAAACCCATGGGCACGGGTATGGTGCTGACAACCTGGAAACAGTCAGAGTAAATCTGGGATTCAAACAATATAGGATTCTGGCATGCCTAAGCAACCAAAATATGCACCATGCATTGTGACAACTTAGGCATGTGGGCCACAGGCCCCTTCATCCTCACAAGGAGTTGGAAGGAGACTGACCATATCGGCTGATCGCTGGTACAGCTGACAGGACAGTTCCCCCTCCGCAACATAGAACTGTACAAGGCAATGGCATGGTGGCAGCGCCATTTTCGACAGATCTGAAACAAGTAAACAGTCAGTGAGAGCCGTATAACACTGCTGCAACCAACCTCTCACCTATGTCAGGGCAGTCTGAAAAATATCAAGTCAGGAATGCCTGAAGAATCAAACTAGCACTCGTTCTTGAACTTTCTTTTAAAAAAACAGAGAAAAACAAGCCATCCTTGAATATGTTTTTGTAACAAAATTTAGACTGTAGGGGTGACTTGCATTTCACTTTTAACAGGACCATTATGGCAGCAGTGGCTTTGAAGTTAGCTCTACAATATTGCATTGAATGCAATGTTAAAATACTGTGGATAGACTGAAGTTGTATTTATTGCTTAAATATGGTATTCACAGAAAACTTAATCAATTATTACACAATATGTATAAAAAGCATCTGTACGAGTTAACAGGTATCTAATGACTGATAAACATGATAAATCTACAACAGAAACAGGCGTTAGCCAGGGCTGCATATTGTCACCTGTTCTGTTCCTATTGTATATTGAAGAATTAGTTAAAGAAATAATCTCTAACGACAGTACAGGAATCTTTATTGAAAACACCATTCATGATTTATCAATACTGTTGTTTGCCGACGATGTCGTTGTCTTTGGTGAGTTCTGTTATATTATTACAGAAGAAAATTAATGTCCAAAGTGAATATTGCTTCAAATGGGGGTTTATCTATTAATGTAGGCAACATGAAAGTAGTATTCATAAACAGCGGTAAAATACTATGAACTGAAAAATCGAAAAGGCATAGAGGTAATTTCACACTACAAATATTTAGGTATTTATATTATCCATTTATGCAGAAATATTTTTACCAAGGCATCTGAGACACTAGCTATGCAAGCTGAGAAAGCTTTGCATGTTATTTAGCGATTTATTAGAAAATATAAAGACTTGCCTCTAAATTCAGCATTTAAATTATTTGATGGGAATATTGAACCAATCCTGTTATATGGTTCGGAGCTCTGGGGTATGAATTTTCTTTATTCTGTAGAAAAAGTTCATATTAAACTATGTGGTTCTACATGTACTAAATAGTAGTTACAAGGCATGGAACAAAGTTACATTAGCTGAATGTGGGCGCTTTTCTCTAGAGTTATAGCCTACTGGACAAGTGTTACTCGACAGCCTTCTACAACATATTCTAAATGATGTTCTGATTTATTTCAGAAATTAGATGATATTGGAAATATTATAAGGTTCCATTTGTGCGAACTACCCGATTCCAGTCTGGTTTGGGACGTGTCTGGATATCCTAAGATGTCTAGATAAAGATCTACTCTTGTGTCTGTTTAAACAGAGATGCAAAGACATTTACCAACAAAAGTGGTACAACAATATGAAAGAGTCGAAATCCTTAACATACTACAAAGATTCCAAGCCTCAAAACACGCCAGAGAGATATCTAATAGCAATAAAAGCATTAAACCTGTGCTGAGTATTAACAAAATTTAGATGTAAGTGTCATGATTTGCCTATCAGAGATGCAAGACTTTCCGTAACTCCTGAAACAGAAAATACTACGTTTATACTCCAACCATGTTACGTAAGATGAAAATCGTGCGTTAATGATTTGCCTGGAATACAGTAACATTAGAATGAAATATTTAGAATGAAATCAGGCCCTCGTATAAAAATACAAATTCAGACTGATGACGATAATCTCCTATCTAAGCTATCTCTATTATTGTATCACATATTACACAAGAGAACAGTCCATATGTGAACTAATGGTTTAAGTTACTTGTACAGCATATATTAAGGTGCTCTCATTCAGCGTTAGAAATTGGGACTAGTCCTATAGTCCTTGCCAAACTGCCCAATAGTTAACGTATCACTAGTAGAAATTTACCCTTTTTAAGATTTTTGCTATATGTTTTAAGGATTGACTATGTATTTTTTTCGGTTCATTGAGGTATGAATCGAAAAACTGATGTGCAAACTGTATGAATCCGCGTAGAGGATTCTTACAAAAGTTTGCACATCGTTTTTTCGATTTATACCTCAATGAACCACACAAAAAAATAGTCAATGCTTCTAATTAAATTCGACAATGTAAAACATGTTTTATCTACAATAGTTTAACCCAGAACAGTTGCATACATCAAAACAGACAAAAATGACAACATTGATAAACATTGCAGGTATAGGAATACATACAGTGGCGTGACATGAATCAGGTGATCGTTTAATTTATGCACATAACTTGACACGCCTACAGTCAGTAGCCAATCAACTGAGAGTGGGATTAAACCAATGTTCATTGGACCTGTCAAGGCAAGAGGCGAAAAGAACTGCAACAGTCAGACTGAAACGAACCGGAAGAAATATGTTCGAGAGAAGGCGGCTGTTTCAAATAACATGGTCATTTACTGCGTAATTCAAACATTACTTCCCTGATTACGGTAAAACACAGTTGGAGAAATGCTAGTTAGAAATGAAACCCAAAGACATGAAAGTTGAATCGAGGCGAGCGGGGGAAAAACAGGCGAGAGAGCCTGCACGTTTGCTGTTTCATTCATTTCTCGGCCTTCGGTTTCAAAGGGTAGTTTGGACAATGAATATGCATGAAAGTCGCTAAATGTCCTGTGCATGACGATACACGTGAGCAGAAAGGGAATTCCCTTGACTGTAATATTGGGATTCCCCGACAATCCGCAGTAATAAAAGTAGCGGCCGCGGTGGGCGTGGCTTAATTTTAGACATTCATTAGGAAATGAATGCAATAACACGTGACCAATTCAGCTAATCAGAATGCAGGAATTTCAATGAACACAACGAAAATTTAATTATATTATAATGAATGAATAAATGAGTATGGTTTTATGCCGCTTTTAGCAATATTCCAGCAATATCATGGCGGGGGACACCAGAAATGGGCTTCACACATTGTACCTATGTCAGAAATCGAATCCGGGTCTTCGGCGTGACGAGCGAACGCTTTAACCACTAGACTACCCGACTGCCCCTGTTATTATATGGAGGAGTGGGCTAAAACTGTTGTTCTACTGCTGTAATTGTAACAATTATGCCTTAATATAAACATGATGTACTATTGGTCTTAAAATACCTCTGAATTTCAGGCAATAACAAAAACATTCCAATTTTGAACAAATCCCTAATATCGATAAAGATATATGCACTGGCTGATCATGTGGTGGATGTGTTCGCGCAAATAGTTTAGGCCTTGTTCGGGAACAGGTATGATGTTTCCAGTCATGTTTTCGACATTAAGGGAGTGCAATAATGAAAGCAGGATAACATAAATATGTCATGTTTACGACATTGAAACAGAAGGGAGTGCAATATTGAATGCAGAATAACATAAATAAGCAAGGTATGAAACTCCCAAAATTTCCAGCCAGACAACAGGACTGGCTAGCTGAAATACTTGCCAGCCCCGTCAAAAAACCTGCCTGCCCACTATAATCATATGTTTCTCAGGATATGCTAACGGGGTTTCTTTTTGGTTACATTTTATCATTCATCTTTACATGTGAATTAATGCTTATCAACAGGAAATATTTAGAATATTGTCACATATGAAATATAACCCGACCGTCGGGCAGGGGGATTTGAAAATCTGGCAGCCCGAGTTGAAATCAACCCGTCTCGGACGGTCAGGCAGGCAGGTATTTCGAACACTGAAATAAGTCATGTTTTCTCCAACAATTGCCTGCAAAGGTCACTAATTTGGAACCCTAGCTAAATCCCTGAAGCATCCGAAGGCAATCTGTAACAAAACATAAGAAGAAACCATTACTATCATTCCTGGAAAAGTTTGTTTGTTTGTCTTTTGACGCCACACTCAGCAATATTCCAGCTATATGTTCAGGAAGCATGACAAGAGACAGTACTTGGATGCTATTGAGGAAATCATCAGTCGAGTATAATCATATAATCGAGTCTGGACCAGATAATCCAGTGATTAACATCATGAGCATCGATCCATGCAATTGGGATAAGAGCCTGACCAACCAATCCCGTTAGGCACCTCTTACGACACGCATAGTCACCTTTTACGGCAAGCATGGGATGCTGAAGACCTATTCTACTCCAGATCTTCTCGGGGGTAAAAGTAATAGTGAAACAAGCATTTGTCACAGAGTGACGAAATATCCCCCGCCATATGCACCATAGTACCAAATATGAAGACAATCCAGCGATTAGTTCTTGAGATATTGTGGCAACACCGTTTTCCAACTCCAAAAACAGATTTGCCTGCTGTGACCTTGAAAATGGGGTCAAGGTCACTAAATCTGACAGGTGTATGCGGTGTCTGTATATACACTATAGTTCCAAATATGAAGACAATCCAGCGATTAGTTCTTGAGATATCGCGGCAACACCGTTTTCTAACTCCAAAAGCAGATTTGCCTGCTGTGACCTTTAAAATGGGGTCAAGGTCACCAAAACTGACTGGTGTCTGCTGTGTCTGTATATACACCATAGTTCCAAATATGAAGACAATCGAGAGGTTTAGTTCTTGAGATATCGCGGCAACACTGTTTTCCAACTCTAAAAGCAGATTTGCCTGCTGTGACCTTGAAAATGGGATCAAGGTCACCAAAACCGACTGGTGTCTGCGGAGTCTGTATATACACTATAGTTCCAAATATGAAGACAATCCAGTGTTTAGTTCTTGAGATATCACGGCAACACCGTTTTCCAACTCCAAAAGCAGATTTGCCTGCTGTGACCTTGAAAATGGGGTCAAGGTCACCAAAACCGACTGGTGTCTGCGGTATCTGTATATACACCATAGTTCCAAATATGAAGACAATCCAGTGTTTAGTTCTTGAGATATCGCGGCAACACCGTTTTCCAACTCTAAAAGCAGATTTGTCTGCTGTGACCTTGAAAATGGGATCAAGGTCACCAAAACCGACTGGTGTCTGCTGTGTCTGTATATACACCATAGTTCCAAATATGAAGACAATCCAGTGTTTAGTTCTTGAGATATCGCGGCAACACTGTTTTCCAACTCTAAAAGCAGATTTGTCTGCTGTGACCTTGAAAATGGGATCAAGGTCACCAAAACCGACTGGTGTCTGCGGAGTCTGTATATACACCATAGTTCCAAATATGAAGACAATCCAGTGTTTAGTTCTTGAGATATCGCGGCAACAAACAGGTGGGACGTACGGACGGACGGACGTACGGACGGACGGACGGACGGACGGTCGTGAATACTATATCCCCCGCTTCGCGCTTTCGCGCGGCGGGGGATAATGAAGAAGAGTCAACGCACCTGTCGGGTTCCAAGCACACATGATTATCCGGCGATCAAATGGACGATTCTTGATCTTGTCGATGACGTCGGCCAGCTGGTCCACGCCCTGTCCTGTGTAGTCGGAGTGCATGTCCTTGTACTCTGCACCGAAGTGCCGCCACTGGAACCCATACACCGGACCCAGGTCTCCTGCAAGACAGTCACATGTAGCTGAGTCACAGTGTCTTCACACTACACATAATATATTGTATTCCGAACAAATACATACAGGGCTTGATGCATCTCCCTGAAGCAAGGAGTCAACTGACTATAAAAGACCAGTTTCCACCCTTGCCAAACAAGGCTGGAATATCTGGGCTTGATCGTAGCGCCACCAGTGGCCATTACGAGTTCTGTTTTGTTTTGTTTCGTTTTTTTGTTATACACCGGATTCAGCAATTTTCCAGCTATATGACGGCATTCTGTAAATAATCGAGTCGGCCAGACAATCCAGTGATTGACATCATCGCATTTGGGATGTGATGACATGCTTCAACCAAGTCAGCGAGCCTGACCACCCGATCCCGTTAGTTGCCTCTTACGACAAGCATAGTCGCCTTTTACGGCAAGCATGGGTTGCTGAAGACCTATTCTAGCCCAGACCTTCACAAGTTATGTCCCTTATGTCCCTCCTATTGACCAATATGATTCCACCTCTCATATCACTTGCATTTGCTTCAAATAAAATGGTGGTGCCCACTGAAGACGATCTCATCGATAATCAAGATCTATATTTAAATGTAGTGGGTCTTCGCGAATAGCATCAAATCACAAGCACCTTGAATAAAAACATGAACAGATTTGGAAAATATCTGTTGACACTAAGTTGTCGGTACAAATGCTTTGCAAATCGTGCAAACGAAATAAATCTGCATGGCAGTTGACAAACCTGATGTTGATTTTGTTACGTGATTCTGACTGGACTATGCATAGAGTCGTTAATACAGCCAGTTTTTAACTCCTTATTTCCAGCCTAGTTTGGCAAGGGTGGAAACTGGACTTTTACAGTCAGTTAACTCCCTTTTCTCAGGAAGATGCAGAAACTCGTTGTCAGACTAGTGAAACATGTAATGACAGCCTATTTCTTCTTCCAAACCCTAAACAGTCCTCCAAGCTACAGGTAGCCACTGTCTCCTAGCAGTAATATTTTAGATGCCATATAAAGATTTGAGGAGCCTTGAGAAATGTTAGGGGGCCATTGCATATTAAAAGTGAATAAAGAAACTTGTGTGCTTTTAACACAATCCTAAAGATAAAGTGCAAACAAGCCATTCCGCTTAAAAGGAATATTACTTACAACAATGGCAAACATTGCAAAATGCATTTTTCAAGAAATGTCCATTTTCTTAGCGATAAATTGCAATTTGTCATTACTGAGATTAATATTCTTTATCGGTGGAATGGCTTGTTTTCACTTTATAAGTATAAGCATACATGCAGCCATCTTCGTTAATTTATCATCGCGATCTTTCATGATTCTATTTCAAGTGGCGAGGACTATAGAAACATAATCAAGATTTTAACCCACTATCTGGCACACCCTAAAAGTGTCTGGATGTCACACATTCATCATAATAATCAGCCAGAGTGAGGCAGCTGTGTCTATCCTTTAGAATGCCCTGATTGGCCGGAATACCTTCTTCTCGATGTGTTAGTCCAAGATTGTCCAGAAAACTTCGGGAACCATTGGCTTTCCAGATGTTGACATTCTTGTCCTCGAGATCCTTGCCGTTGGTACACCCTCGGATAAACCACAGCAGTTCCTCAGCAATACCACGCCAGAACACACGCTTTGTCGTCAACAGCGGAAAACCTGTAACAGAAACATGTCCACTTGAAGCTAACTAACATTTGCTATGAAATTCTACCATCCTAAAAAACACTGCTTTGACCCATACCTCACGTTTCTTCTTATTTAAGCTAAAAAAATAAAAGTCTTGGTTCTCAGGCACCGCCCACATCATCATAAAGTCTGCTGCACGTTTCGTTTTTATTTCAATTTTTTTTAGATATTTAAGATTCTTATACAACGCGATCCAATACGTCACACAGTTATTTCCTTTTACATGCACACTGCTTTACTGCACATCTCATGGTATGGTCATGGCAGCAATAGGAGTTTGTATGCTTGTATGTTGTTTAGGGATGACCTTTCCCAGGTTGATGTTGCACAACTGTTTATTTGGGAACATACTAGTTTGAACAAGCTAAAAAAAACCAAAAAAAACGCCTGCACTCTGTTTTCAAAAGTCATTGCCTGAGAACCAATTCTTTTATTTTTTAAGCCTTACATGCTTTTTTTATCCTAGTTGTGTCACAATTCACAGATCCATTGCAATTTATATCTACACATTTTTTCACAATAAACAATACTGAAACATATTCTGGCTGGCGCTATTTTACTCATCAGGAAACAAAATGCAACAATTGATTGAATAATCAGCAGGGTTTTACCTTGACGAGGAAATTTCCGATATACAATTACGAGCTAATTTACTTTCGGAGTCAAGCCTACACAGTCCTACGTATAACCAAGTCTCCTCAGCATTTTGCCCCGATAAGCTATCACTTGTATTTGTTGTAAAGTGTCAAAATAAATTCAGCCAACAGGCCTTAACATACGACCTTTCTTGACCCCATTCCTTGACTTTTCTCATTAGCGCTACGACCTTGCTTCCAGATGTGTCATTTGAAGAATTCTTTACTATTCTGTGTAGCCTGTGTTTTCAGCAAGTTGAATGAAAAGTTGAATGTATTTATTATTACATGGTTGATTAATTAATGAGTATAATGTTGAACTGATGGTTTATGTTGAATTGGAGTGATTTACAGTTACACTAAAATTTGCAACTATTCAATAATATTTTATACATTAGAAGAAGATTTATTGTACAAAAATACCCACAGGGAGCAGGGTGTACACTTCTACTTATAACGGAAAGTTGACATACACCATTGAATACAAATATTAAAAAGGCCTAGAGAGGAGATGCAAATTTTCTTTGCATGAACATTTTGTAATGTAAATGAAATAGGGGAGAATCTAAAGTGCGTCCTCCAGGCAAAGAGTAGGGTTTGTTCTTTCAATAAATATGTATTGAATAGCAAACATCAAATGAATTTAAAACAGAACGCACACAGCTGAGCATGAACTTCCGAGTACAGTAGAACATGGATAAAACGAACTACAAGGGACCAGAGAAATCAGTTCATTATATCCGTTGTTCGTTGTATATGTTTGTGTTTATATCCGCTATCTTGGATAAAACAAATGACAATACACGTATTTACAGCATTGATTTGTATTAGCAGTGATCACTTCATAGCATTCAACTGATAACATTTCATAAGATTCATTTAATAACATCAAATTCATAACATTTTCAGAACATTGTTATCAAATACATGTAAATATACTTAGCAAATTTACGATTTGAATGCGGGGAATCAGTGACTTTGCTCTGGCATGTATTTTCTGAAAGTTATTCAGCATCAAATAGTATTGTATGAAAACTATGCTAAACTAATTGTAAACAGATTCGGTTAACTATTTACATATACTTACTTATATACACATCGTTGTGAATTATGATTTTGGAAAAGAAAAAAATTATAAGGCACTTCATACAGTCAATGAAAGAATCAATTTGGATCATGGATTGATATGATGTGTCAATTATGTTTTGTTTGTTTGTTGTTTAACGCCGCACTCAGCAATATTCCAGCTATATGACGGTGGTCTGTGAATAATCAAGTTCGGATCAGACAATCCAGTGATTGACATCATGAGCATCGATCCACGCAATTGGGATGACATGCATCAACCAAGTCAGCGAGCCTGACCACCCGACCCCGTTAGTCGCCTTTTACGGCAAGCATGGGTTGCTGTACACCGGATCTTCCCGAGCCGTGAATAATGTAGTGCACATTGATGCACTATGACATACATGTGTCTGCCGTTTTCAATCATCGACAAAAATGGCATGTTCATGTACTGTTACAGCGTTAAGTGTTCATAAAATAAGTACATAAAATAATGGTAATTCACACGACTGTGTGGTGGTACAAAGTGTTCATGACAGTATCATCTGTATCACTTTCCACAACATAGTGAAAACATGTCCATGTACTGCCTGTTGTCTGGCCATAACATATGCTGATTTAAATGTCTGTACATTGCTGTGTACAAACACAAACTGATAGTATGATTTTGATGAACATGTTCTACTTTATACAAATTGGTCATGAGAAGATACATATCTATCCATATTGTAGATGTTACAAATACAAGGCACAAATATCTACAAAATACTGACTATTGAAATACACTGTGAGAATATGAGCATAAAATGTCTTTTCATTTTCACTATCCACAAGAAATTAACTGTCATGTCCTGATTGTGTGATAGAAACTGTTTGTGAAATGTGTTGAATTCTTCTTTGAAGGAAGCAGTACTAACAAAATGCTGAATTATGTTGTTCACATTGTCAACTTTGGTATGTATAACATCTTCCTCAAAATATTTATCAACATTGTCTGAAGTCTGATGATGTCAATTAAGGTACTGACTATATTTTCAAGGTTTCTTTCTGGGTGTGGATGTAAGTTGTCTCTTCCTCCTTTGTCCTTTCTGTGGTGTATCTTCTTGTTTTCTCTTGCCATCTTTAATTTTAGTTTGGATGTCTTGTACATTCAAATGGACCTCCGGTCCAAAGTCATATTCGACCTCTCCTGTTTTTGTTATTTTGAGGCATGAGGAAGCCATGAAATCCGGCAGATCAGCATCGTGGTATCCTGCTGTCTCCAGGTACTCTACCTGGAGTTGGATCAGGTCAGCTAGGCGATGGAGTGCACTGGTTGGTGGCATCCATGTTTCGACATTTCTGAGCTCAAGCTGGGAGATAAAGCTGTCATCGGATTTCTTTTTCAGTTTCATGCTCACCGTTCTTACTTCTTCTACGGTAACAGAATTTGGAGATACATTTTTTGGACAGTAGAGATGTTTTACGAAATCTTCATAAATATCTTTGTCAATTGAGGGTTGTGTTCCTTTCAAAATCTGGAAAAGATTTTGCCTAAAGTGACTGCTGGAGAGGTATGTCTTCAAAATTTGGGTATGTGAGATACCTTTGAATTTGGGGATGAAGTCATTCCCTCCAATGCAGAGACCCAATGCCAGCTTCACTCCTATGTCTGGATCTTGGTATTTATCCTCAAAAAGTTGAATGATGGCTGTGATGTTGTAGATATCATGAAGCATATGTGGCTTCTGCAGAACCACAAAAACTTCATTTATAAAAGAGCCATTGTCATGACGAGGCCAGTGCTTGGATATGGCATAGAGATGAATGCAGACAGCATCAATGTCACCTGATGTAATCAAACTGACAACTCTTTCGCCTGCTTTGAGATCAGATCTGCTGGCTATTAGCCAGTCTACCTGTGACATTTCTGCTTCACCTTTACGTTGTTGAACATCCACCAGAGCTGTAATGGTTGGTTTTTGACTTTCTTTGTCAAATGTACAACGGATTGGCGTTGCATAATGTTTGCATGTGCAAGCTCCATCACACGTACAGGTGTGCATTTCAAGTTCACTGTCTATGTCAAGTGTAATGCCTGGTGGCAATAGCAGGTCTTTAGCGTTAGCTGCAACATACTTGCTAATGAGGGATTTCCCAAATGTTGTTCCAGTTATGACATCTCGTTGAAATCGCTGCTGTGTAATGGCATCATCAGCTGGTTTCAGATGGGTAATAGAAGATACACTGCAGGCCTTTTTTCTCTGTTGCCTTGTGCCTGCCTTAAACTGATCGGGAGTGAAGGAATACTTCTCTTCACACAGCACTATTCTCTCCAAATTTGGCATTTTTGACGGTAGGGGACGCAATATAGCATTTTGTACATAGTGCAGATATTGCTTTCCTGTGATAACTTTACTTTTAAATTTCACTCCAGCAAATTCAAGGGTAACTAACTTTACATTACTTGTCAACCATATTGGCAAGGGTCCTTTAACAGACTCAATGACACCATGCCTGTTTCCTGCCTGACAATCTTCAATGCATTTCATGAGAGCATTCTTCATAGAAGTTGATTTCTGGATCTTAGGTTTGCTGCAGTCTGGTTTCACTAGTGCTTGGCACATGTTCATTTCCGAGGAAAGGCAATCCGTTTGCTTAACTTCCCGTCTGATGGCCTTGGATCGTTTTTGTTCTTTCTCATCTCGTTCAGACTGTTGGACGTGTCTAGTGGCTTTGATTGTTCTCTTGATGGTAACACCTTTGGATCTCTTCACTCTGCTGAGCAGTGGTTTAGGACCTTCCACTGTCATTAGGCTTGGAACATCAGCAGAGGATAAACCAAACAGTTGGTCATGACAAATGAACTTTTGTATCAGATATTCGCCAATTGCTCTGGTGTCATCATCAAGAATTTCTCTGGACAGTAAAGACCTCTTTTCAGAATACATATTGAATGGAGTGGTACAGGCCTCCAAAGACAAAGAATTCTGGCGTAAAATGACTTCCACTACCCTGAAAATGTGCTCAGCATCTATGTTTGAAAATAACCACTGTACTCCGTCCTTTTCTTTGGTCTTCTCCTTGGTGGAATGGATATCATTGAATGCATCAATAAGCGACATCCTTCTTGAAGCAGATTCAAGAGATGAGCCCGATCTAAATCCCTTCAGTGCATCTTTGTGGTCCATCTCCCTCTTGGTATCACAAGCAAAATTTACCGTACTGTTCCCAATAGGTGTTGAGTACAGTGTCTCCTTTAGCTTCTGGTGGAAGATGCCTGCTGTATAGTGATGAGCCAGTAGCCTTGCACAATACGGAGCATACGAGGTAGCACCATTCAAGAAAGAAAACTTCAATGATGACTTTACAGTTCCCAATAGGAGACTGTATCCTTTGGAGCCCCCGAGCCGTTCTGAGACTGAAATAGCAACTACTAGCATTCATTTGCCTTCCTTTATCCATGAATTGCATCATTCGTTCATCCCATGTCTCAGAGGCAGTAGTTGACTTTCCTGTGATCAAGTGCCATGTGATTATCTTCGCATCATCATCACCCAAAGACTGTATAAATTTCAGTAAGAATGCCATTTGCAGTGCCTGAGCAATTCTTCTAACATGTCTTGTTGCTGTGTCGATGTGATCAGCTGTTAGTAGCTTTGACCATTCTGTGACATCTTGATCTCTCATAACCATGAGCAGCTCCACAAGGCCAGCATGTTTGTATGCACTAAACAAAGTATTCACCTTTGACTTTCTCAGATGTAAGAGGGGGAACTCTGGCAAAAACTTTGCATACTTTTTGTTTTCCTTAATCAAGGACAACAAATTCATACCAATTTTGTTGTCTGGTCCTAAAAGTATCCTGTCAAGGCAAACATCGTATCCAAGATTATCATCCAGCTCAGTCTTGATCAGAATATCATCCAAGATCTCCCTAAGCTTGTTTATGTCATCATCTCTGCCAGAAGCTGGAGGTGGATGTCTGGTAAGCAAAGGAGGGGGTGAATACTTCTGTAAGCCAAATGCAGTCATGATGTTTTCATCTCTTGGTGTGTCATCATCTAAAGTCAACTGATCTATTGAGGTTTCTAGCAGGGAGTCATCTAAACCTGTGGCAATCCCATCCATGGTTGTGTCTGCACTGTTGGCATCACCAGCTACTTCTTTTTCTAGGACATCAACAGCTGTCATTATATCAATAAGGTAGTCCTCTTCCTCACTATCAGACTGGCCTTCAATGCATTCTGGTAGGTCACATGGGGCAATCTAAAGGAGAAAAACATTTTTGAATTATGACCACACTTTTTGGGTGTTAGTTGCGTTTTTCATATATAATTGTTTTAACATACATACATACATACATACATACATACATACATACATACACTCGCACACTCACACACACACACACTCACATTCACACACACACACATTCACACACGCGCGCACACACAGATTCACACACGCGCACACACTCACACGCACACACACTCACATGCACATACACTCACGCACACACACACTCGCACACGCACTCACACACACACTCACATGCATGCACACACGCGCACACACACTCACATACACTCGCACACTCACACTCCCCCCCCCCCCACACACACACACTCACATTCACACGCACTCACACACACACACATTCTCGCACACACACACGCGCATACTCACACACACTCGCACACACACACACACACTCACACTCACACGCACCTGCAATGGAGATTCCACATCATACATGGTGACATCTGCAGCAACAGAATCACCAACATCTATTTGGTCCTGGGTCTGTACATCACAGCCTTCCTGAAGATCTTCATTTTTTTCAGGTGTCATTTCCTTGAAATATGTCCGTAGCCATGCTGTTTTCGTACACAAGCCATCTGAAACGTGTAACAATCTTCATTTAATTCTGTGGATGTAACATTATTAACTTTGAATAGAACTATGAAGGTAACTGTATATAGGCAAATGAATTTGGTTTTCTGCTCATCACAGAGTATAGGTTTTTCAAGTATTTATGTAAAATGGGAAAGACTTATTACAAGTACAAAAGTAACTATGCTTACCATCTAGTAGTCTCCACAATCGGGTACTTCCCCATCGGCAAATCTTGTGAAATATTCCAATACTGGTTGTTTCTTGTGTGGAAGGATTCAGAATGACATCAAAAGCTTCAGGTTTTGACAGTGATATTTGTCGTTTGCATTGGCATGCAAGTGTCCCGTCGCATATGTTTGCATCATGCCAAGATTCTGTTTCAACTGAATCCTTTGGCATGCCTTGCAGTGTTATTGGCAACATGCAGAGCTGTTTCGAACGATGTTCTCCTGGGCTTGGGTCACTGTGATACTTCAGGCGGACAAGATTGTCAAGCATCAGCACTATGTGGCATCCTCTCATGCTCACCATGCCCTTCACTTCACCTGCTAAGGTATTATATGTGAGAGGATGTTCCTTGATATAGGTTGCAAAGTACAAGGTGTCATCAATGGATTTGCTTGTTAAATTTCTTTCAGCAAGAGACAAAGATGTTGTTATTCCAGAAGCACTTGTTATTGAGAAGACATTGCTTATGCTATGGTAGTTCATTAGAAGCTCATCAGTTGTTGCCTGCTGCAGAACTCCGATAAAATTCTTGTTGTAAGTATTCAATAGCAGGTCATAAGCTGTATAGAGTCGTTCCAATTTCTTCTTCATGGTCTTTTGGGTGTTATTAGATTGCTGAATGGTATCTTTGTTGATGAATGTATCCAAGACGATTTGCACAACCAGTGGTACATCCAAAGTCCATTCCTTAAGGATTTCAAAGTTAGAGACAGAGAGTGGTTTCGGTAGATTTGCTGTGAAACAAGATCGACATTTTTCACGGGAATCGAGGGAAATCTCTGTAACTTCATTTTGTGAAAGAGCATTGAGCTGCAGAAAGTTTTCACTTTGAAGTTTCTTCATGCGAAAGTCATCATGAAGACTTAACCTTGCAATTTGGCCATTCTTTTGGTAATATGGTTCAAGTGATCCAAGTGGAAACAACACAATAAGATGACATTGTAAGCAGTGCTCTTGATTCAGTCTACTGGTAATGATCCTTTGTAGAAGTTCAGCATTTCTTTCCTCAATTGCTGGGTTACATTCCACAAACACCTCCACAAGATCTTGATGATTTTTGGTTGAAACACAATGGCAACTCACGCAGGTGACTGATAGTATTTCTCCAGGGAAAATGTTAGTTAGATCATTTAATATTTGATTTTCTACAATATGAGGGCGATGACGAAATGTTGCGTATATCTCAATGCCTTCTGCTTCAATGTGCGAACTATATCTGTCTAGTCGTCTTGTGATTGTGGATTTTGCAGTTTTCAGTATAGCACTGCTAAGATGTTTTGCACTGGCAACTGTTCCAAAATATTCCCATTTTTTGTCAGTGGTATTATCACGCTCAGTCGCTACAATGTCATTTGCAAAGTGCAACTCAAACAAACAAATGTTAGACCACTCCTTCTCTGTGAAATGCTTCTTGTATAATATTTCCAAGTTCGGAACATCTGATTCAATGGCAGTGTAATCAATAAGGTCATTGATATCATGTGTAAATTGTGATGTTGCAATCTGTTTATATAAGTCAAATAATGTTCTTGAGTTTGTTTTCTGTTGGCCTCCAAATATACTGCTGTGAATGCTCTGTGTTATCTTTGAGCATATTCTAAAGTCATCACTGTGGTGACATATGTATTTTACAATTGCAACTGTATTGAGAAAAATTGCATTTCCGTCTGTCTTGATATAATTATTGCGATAGGAAGCAACTTCTCTTCGGATATTTTCTTTTTTTATCTTTATTCTGTCTTCTTCATGGTGTTCAGTCCTCAAAAATTTACAGAAGTCCTCAATGTTGATCCATTTGTTCTCCTTATCAACTAAAACCGGTATTGTGCTCAGCCCAAACATCCTTGTTAAGCAAGCCTAAAAGAAAAAGTTTGCTTGCTGGTATTATGCTGTTTTTTCATACCCAAATTAAGTTTCAATATGGTTTCAAAGAGTGTATACATTATCAAGGAATTAGTTTATCAAATATACAATTAATTATAATTAGGTTAGATAATTCTGTTTGGATTTACGTTTCAACTGTTTTTCTCGAAAGTAAATGGTAACTGGTGTGTATGTTATCATTTCTCAATACACATACATCTCTAAATAAATATATATTTACAGAAGTCACTAGGAATAACTTAAAACATTACTCACCCAACTTCATGATGTATCCAGGCTCATAAATGTAGCACTTTGTGTGATGAATATATTAACTTCACTGATAAAATGTATTCTCTCACAAGATATTTCTATGTCCACGTGTGTACACAGCTTGTTGAGGAGAGTAAAACAAATCGAAGTGGGAGAACCATGGAATATTAACTGTAGCTAAAATTAGATTGTTTATCTTTATTCAAGTTAGCAAGAAATCCTAAACCATCCAGATGCTGGAGAATTTCTCCCGCACCTCACCCCAACCCCCCAGTGTGTTAATTAATTGTCCACCAGAAAATTGGTGTTGACAGCAACAGAGATCTTAGATGTGCTCAGATCGAGCACTGCTAAGGGGGTTGTACGTAGGACTGTACATTTAGAACCATTATATTACATCTAAAACATTATTTCATTTTTTTGTTTAAATCTCAAAATATTTACTCATTATGAAAAACCCAATAGAGTTATAAATAGAGGAGTGAACCAAATATTGGTTACCCAGTGATAAATGTAATATCCCAATTAAAATAGAAACCTTCAAATAAAAACTCAATTGCTCAAAAAGTTATCTGGCGCTCTGCTAAGGGTCCTGTAAAGTAGTGAAATGGTGAAGTGCAATGTACTGTTGGATTTGACAATTATTTTAGTTTACTTGGGGTGAAACAATACATCGTGAGTTTTCATACGATACAAAACATGATACCCTTTTTTCTCTATCGATACAAGATGATACACTTCCTATAATAAATTACTACATGTACATGTTTACTGACCTCAATCCCTGACTGTCTTTTGGTATGACGCGGCCGGGGATCGAACCCAGAACCTTCCGCTCTCCGGGTGGCTCTCGACCACTAGACCATGGAGGCGGTCTATAGTAGGCCTCGTATTGGGATACAATACTGTATCTCCCTATTGTTACACCACTATTGCTGTATCATTTCATGCTGTAGCCCAATTGAGTGGAGCGATGCTCATGATGTCAATCACTGAATTGTATGGTCCATATTCGATTATTTGCCAAACACTGTCATGAAGCTACAATATTGCTGAATACAGCGCTAACCAACATACAAACAAAATCAAAACGCTAATTGCCTCTTATGGCAAACAAAGATCGCTGAAGACCAAATTTCCACCACATTATCATGAGAAAACAACCATTTTTGGGGTTACTCACTGTCACGTAGACTGTATCTCATCTGCATGCCAAATATTGACAATGTATCTATCCCTGTGCGGTTTTCTCGTCGCACACCTCGACTGATGATTTCCTCAATAGCATCCAAGTACTGCCTCTCGTCATGCTTCCTGAAGAAAAGATAATCATCATGGAAAACAGAAATACAGACAGGCAGATTGCTGGATATGTCTTCATCTGGACTGTTAAAGACAGACATTGATCACTCAACTTAAATTGCAGCGTTAGAAATTGGCACTAGTCCTGTAGTCCTTGCCAAATTGACCAATAGTGAAGGTATCTTAAGGACTAGTAGAAATTTGCCATTTTAGAGTTTTACTATACGTTATCATTATAAGGACTAGTGGACTAAAACTGTTAGTTTCTACTGCTGAATTGTTGTTTATCAACATACCAGTAAATGTGATGAGAGGTACGAGGGAAAATATTTGCAACTTAACATGAACCACATGTTAAATATATCCTTTGGAGAGCAGAACAATAGACACATCGACTTGTTCGTTATTCTGGGACAAGAGAAAACTAAGAGAGACGCACTGTTTTCCATAAGAGGATCCAGTGGGGGGAACGGAGAGGGAGGGGACGATACCTCCCTTTTAAAAATGCTGGATGTGACCTTGTTTTTTTCTTACATCTGGTTATGTTATATAAGCTACTAGTACGACTAGTTAGATAAGATCAACAGTGTCTATCCCTGTTGAACTCTCTTACTTAAATTGTTTACCTATAACAATATTCACAGGGCAATTTTCAAATTCTCATTGAATAATTATTTCTAGCGAGAAAATATTGCTTAATTAACATGAACACAGATTTATTGGACCACAATATTGAATCCGATACATATAGAGCGGATGCAAATATTTTACACTGTGAGTTTCATGGGATGTGAAGATATCATTAAACATCTAATTTACTCATGGCCTTCAATGGCCACAAATGTAACTTTTGATAAATCTAACTCTGATATCATGTATTGTATAATGGGCCGGTGGCCCCTTTACTGAAATAAAGCCCTCTCTCTCTCACTCATGGCCTTCCAAGTAGCATGCATGTTATATTTTACAGTCCATGATGATGTTCTTTTTTCTTAACTCAATCAATAAGTTTGGTTTAAACGATAAAAGTTTGTAAAAGGAGCGTCCCTTTTATTTAGGGGGGAGGGGGGTTTTGTACAACAATCTATTTTTCCCCAGGTGTATCCAACAACCTTTATAGCGCATCTAGTATTGAATATTGGGTATAATATATCGTGTATATAAATAAATGCAACTTTGGTTATTAAGACAAAGACCCCGTGACTTATATTCATATTTCACATTTCGTAGGTACAGAAAATTCACTGAATGATAGTCCTATGAATGTTCAAGGCTTACCTTTCTTGACAAGTTACTGTATGAGGTCCCACGTGCCTCTTGGATTTCATAATCCATGATCTGTTAAAACTATATCCACCCCACTCACAGTTTCTCCATTCTATGATTCTCACAAACCTAGCAGTAGCACTATACGCAAGAATGATTTGTTTCATTTCTTGGTCAAGTCAGGACATCATTGAAAGTCCAACCACTAGAATCAAAGGCATCAGCTCTGAAGTCTGTGATAACCATATCCTAAGAGAATCATTCAAAATATTTATATCAGAATCGTCTTCTTGTCCAAATGATTATAAATCAGTGAAGGATGTCAAATGTGATCCCTCGGGGTAGGTCACTGGGTGAAGCATCTGTAAGTGTCCTGACACTTAGTTGCTACTTTGAAGTAAGGATCAAGCATGCAGTGTTAATTTTTGTACTTGCAGTTGAAGCGGCTTATATATACTCCATAATCATTGGATTAATCAGTGCATTATTATCTTAGCAACAAAATGGCGAGGACTTCACAAGGATTATGTAGGATTGCTAGGGAAAATGACAGCATAACACGTCGGATGTTGATTTACTATTAAGGAAAGCAGCGTCCAGAGTTACGTCCCTTGAAACTTAATCGTTGCAATGCACAGCATTTGTCAGCAACTTTAATCGTGACAATGTTCAAGTTCCATATACGATTACATAAATGCGTGGCCCAAGTGCGTTGATCTGTCTTTTTCTACAACCCAGATTAAACATTGTGAAAACACACAATTAACGTAGCACGAGGAGAAACCAAATGCAACCCTGTCATTTGAACACGCCGGATAAACTCCGAATCCGGTGTCTGACTTTACGCTGCTTCTATCAATCAAATATTTAGGAGTGAAGGCAGGGGTCACACAACGGAGTCCAGACATGACAGATCTTGGTTTCAACATTTACTTACAATAATGAGAAACCATATTTAAATATTCATACATAAATGAACGCGGCAAATTTCGTAGATTCTACAAAATTCAATTTGATAAATATTACGCGTGTAAAATAAATATCCAACATTAAATGAAGCTACATGTCCATAACACGAATAACTGAACAATGTACAACATACAGATACTGCAATTGAGGTGTGTCACTACAACCTGGGAGGTGACGGGTCTGAAACTGGCCAGACAAGTTAGGCTGTGTCCATGGTTTTACATTTCGATCTTGAACACTAGAAAGTTTAAAGACTCGTAACTAGAATGACAAAAATACAACAGAAAATCTCACTTTTCTCGTATTCCGTTTGCAAAAGAAATCATTTCTGATTTCGTATGACCGTTGCACTGTGTTGATAAGTTATCATTCATCACTTCAGCTCCGGCCATCACGAAGTTGCCCTCAGTCAATCCCGCCATTATTCAAATTTCCCGCGTTTTCCTGGGTTATAGCGAAAACGGCATCTCGACTCAAGCGAAAACGGCTACTATTGCCTGACGAAAACGGCACCTTATTTTTTTACACCTTGGTCAAATAAATGATAATAAACTT
Organism: Haliotis rufescens; assembly: GCF_023055435.1. Lineage (NCBI taxonomy): Eukaryota > Metazoa > Mollusca > Gastropoda > Lepetellida > Haliotidae > Haliotis > Haliotis rufescens. Next base: position 26,019,017 of record NW_025964334.1, on the reverse strand, counting down.
ACATAAAACAAGTAAGAAATTAGACCCCTTCTCCAATTTACTCGCCGACTCTGATTGGTAGGCGCAGTTAACTTATTGTGAAAACACTATACGCTTTGAAATTTTAAGTACTTTTACTCAACTTACAAGCTGAAACTGTATTTAAGAGGCCAAACATGGTGCTGTCAGATCACAATTATTCATAATGGCCTTTCGATGTGTTGCATGCGAGAAGAATGTCAGAAAAAATCAACATGCTGTATCATGTGATAACTGTGGCCCGTCAAAAAGAAATTTGCCGGATGCGTAGATTCCATTATTGAAGAGGTGATCGGTAACTTTGATGTCAGTTTCCAATCAGAAGATGCAGAAGAAATGAGAGTACCAAACCAGGTACCAGGACAGTGTTGACAGCAATTCAAGTCCGAGTTGAGGTATTGATATTGTTGTTATAACTGATTGGTGTAATTGTTCTCGGTAATTTACAATAAGCTCTCAAATACATGTTGAATAGTTTATTGTTACAGTAGCTTAATTGAACGTATTATGTTTTAGGTAAAGGAACAAGCTGTTGAAAACATCCACAAATCGGGCGCCAGTATCGTTGATTCTGTATTCAAGTCTAACTGTCATGACATATCTGACTTACTGAGCAATACCACTCACACAATCATTAATTAAGATGATATACATCTTTGGGAGTATAGTATTGTTGATAGCATTATGGGTGTTAGTGTGACTGAAATATAATTCGAATATATTTCCTGTCTCTTAGTATTTTCAGCTTATGACAAGACAGTGAATGTATTGTTTGGGGTAATACATGTGTTAGCATCTTGCTATGAGTGTTTTCATTTCTATGCTTTCAATAAATCATACAAAGGTCATAGTTTATTAGTAGTAGTATTATACTAGTATTATAGAAGGATTATGCAAACATAAATTTGATCTGTAAATGCAATCTTGAATAAACTGAAATAAACTCTGAAAATGTTCATTATTTAGTATAGTAATATGTTCTACAGGTATTACTCAGATCCTTCTGATGTACCTTCTGCTGGGTTGTCTTGCTCATCAATGTGATGTGCTTCACCTTGCAGACCTGTAAATAAGGGGATACAATTTTTAACATTGAAAAAATGCAAAAAATTATTGTATCATTTTCAGACATTAATATATTTAAGCATTCAATAAAGTCACAAAATAAAGTTATACTTTAATGTTATTAATTGAGATAATTACATTGATTGTATACAATGTGTCAGCTCAGACAATAATGTTATGACAGGAATAGCAAACTATGCTCTACAATACATGTTGGAAATTTTGGTATTATGTTCAAGACATGACCTATATAAGGGAGACAACCCACCGAGTAATTAGATATATGTCCCATGTTATAGATGTGATTATGTATAATAATACATGTTAATAATATTCAGACATATGATGATATGTATTACCTTCTGGTGCAGCGGCAGCTACATCGCCATCATGAATGACTGAAGTGAACAGAATATTAAAATACAGTAATGCAGCTATTTTAATAATTTTCGGGTTAGAATTGACAAAAACAATTGCATTTGTGACTGAAATTGTGATGAGTGATTAATTTGATTATCTGACAAATATTAATCATTATTTGAATGATTTTGTACAAGTGCAATTCACAACAAATGTATTCATTACTTTGATCACAGGCATAAAAAAGTTGTTGTCTGAAATTTTTGTTGTTGTTTCCTTTGTCTTTACTTGGTTTGTTTATACTATATTTGATAAGTATTTTTGTCATCCAAATACATTGTCCCAGGTGATAGGTCTCACCATAACCAACATTAATGAGAAATAGTTGGCTTTAAAATTTACATTAATCTTTTACATATTGAACTGCCCATACCATCAGTGTCAATGCCATGTTCTAGGCCATGAATACCTGGCCTCCCCTCCAAAGACTGACAAAGGACCTCGTCCGCGTTGGACAGTGCTGGGAGTGGAGGCCCTTCTCAAGTTGTGGCCATTGACCTTTTGAGGCCGTCGATCTTGCTTTTAGCTACAATACAAACTTGCAGTTTAGTTCAGTAACATAACATATATATTGAAATATTAAATTTGGGTTTCATTGACATGTGTTCATGTGTTATTGAGGGATAAACATGTGTTTCATCAATTATATAATAACCATTTAATACAATATGATGGAGTAACAATGTTGACACAATATGCCTCTTAGTATTTTTCTAATATAAAAGAGTACCTCTTTGTTTCAAATTGAAGTACTTCTTCTTCACTTCAATAGCCTCCCTTTTGGCATTGATGTGTCTTCTGAAAGTATATAAAAGAAGAGATATAATTTGAAAATTAATATACAGAACATGTTTTCTTCTTCACTGTCAAGGAATTGAGGAGGGGAAAGCCCATGAAAATACATGTCTCCATTTAGATTACCGGTATATACAATAAAGTTAATTCAACGAAGAATCAGGTATATCAAGAGTGTGCTTGCCATGACACACATTTTCGACTGTTTACTTATGCAAATCTGGGCACCACATTTCAACGCATGATCGAATACAGGCCCCGAGGTTATAAAACTTCCCTGAGTACGATTTCATGCTCAAATCCGGTTTCGTGCTCAACTCAAAACTCAGACTCAATAAACGGAGGTTATAAATAATCTGAGTACGTTTTCGTGCTCAACTTGAGCATGAAATCCGTACGATCTCAAGTAAGCTTTGGACCGTGCTCAACGCTGAGTTCGACAACAACAATGGCAGCTCACCTGCGACAGACGCGACAAGCGAGGCGGAACACCCGTGTTCCGAGAGTCTTTCGAGATCGTTCTAACCCGCTGGAAGATTTAGATGTCGAAGAAGTTTTTGACCGTTACAGATTTAGGCCAAATACTATAATATATTTACTTGGTCTACTCGATCTGACCAGAGAGACAGCTCGTAACTGTGCGATTCCACCACTGTTACAGTTGCTGGTATGCCTTCGCTTTTTGGCGACAGGCGCTATGCATCTGCTGGTTGGGGACAGCCTAAACATTTCCCGATCTACAGCCGGCAGATGCATACGTGCAGTTTCGTTGCAAATCTCCAAACTTTCAGGAAGGATTATTAAATTCCCAGTTGGGGGAGACGCCGTACGAGCGAAGGAGGCATTCGGCAACATTGCAGGTACGTACATGGGATTTTCCCAATGTAAACACAAATAAATGATTTCATTGGTGTGATTCGCGTCAGTGCCATTTTGATTGGTCAGTAAAAAGAAAATGGGTCAGAGGTCGAGGTCATGTATATAAATAAAATAAAATTATAATCAAGCGATAGATCTTAGGATGGGCTGTAAATGAAACTAGTAAACATTGCCCAGTGCAGTATGCTATCTATTGTGACACCATGACACGTTTTACTTACAGGATTCCCTAACGTAGTAGGGTGCATTGATGGGACGTTCATCCGGATACAGCGGCCTACCACGAACGAGGGAGACTTCGTGAACCGGAAAGGTTACCATTCCCTGAATGTACAGGTAAATGGGCATAATTGTACTCCATAACTATTCGTTATAATGTATGTGTTGGTTTAGGGGTGGGGAGATGTATGACTTTTGTAATTCTTATGTATGTATTGTAAATTGGAGTTTAAATTTCTGATTTGCTATCCCACAGATGTGCTGTGATGCAAATTTCTGCAGCACAAGTTGCAACGCCAGCTGGCCGGGATCGGTGCATGACAGCCGTATTTTCCCGACGTCAGCACTGTGCAGGCAATTTGAAAATGGTAAGACACGTTTTTAGAACAATTTGGTGAAAGTATTCTGCAAGTGAACAAGAATATAGTTTATCCTGTTACAAATAATATAAAATCATTTCTGTAATAGTAATTATAAGTTAAGATGTAAATTTAAATCAATATGCAGACATTTTTGTATGACATCTCATTGAATTGAAGTGACATACAAAGGGCAATTGCTTTGGAACCCTGGATAGACATGGCATAAAATCTCAGAATCTCCATACCCATTTTAATTAATAAATTAGATTGGATTCATATCCTCATTTTCATTTGTTTTTTCTCACAAGTTATTTTTTAACTTAACAATTCCATTAATTAGGATGAATGTATTTGTTCCTGGGAAAAGGTTTATTTCATTCATCATGTTCAAGATAAATATTGAAATATTTCAATTCTTAATGAGACAAATTTTATTCATACATTATATGTACTTTTTACAAGTATTCAAATCATAAAACAATCTGTTATTCTTTCAATAATATATAACCTTATTTTATTATGTTTAAGGACAGTACAAAGGTTTTTTGCTGGGGGACTCTGGCTACCCATGTCGTTGGTTCCTCCTGACGCCTCTACTGAACCCCACCAACCGTGCAGAGGAACGCTACAATGGGTCATTGTGCAGGACAAGAGTGCTCATTGAACAGACCTTTGGTGTCCTGAAACGGCGGTTTCAGTGCCTGCACAATGAGCTCAGGGCGACCCCAAGACAGGCTGTGACCTATGTTGTTGCATGTGTTGTGTTGCATAATTTGGGTATTGAAAGGGGGGATATTATAAATCATGATGAAAATCTAATGCCTCCATCTTCAAATGTGAATAATTATGTGCCACCGGTTACAGGTCCAAATGATGGAGCTGATGTGAGACGGCACATTATTCAAACATTTTTTAGTCGATAAGCATAGGAACAATTATTCACTACAATTTAATCTATCTGAATTTGTGATTTCAAATGTATATCATCTTAATTAATGATTGTGTGAGTGGTATTGCTCAGTAAGTCAGATATGTCATGACAGTTAGACTTGAATACATAATCAATTTGGTCATTCAATGTTTTATTCAGATACAAGCAGTGCACAAAATGGAACAATATTTAATTTGTATAGTCTGGCCATGCCAACAGTGCAGATTTATTTGTTGTTTAACTCCTTACTCAGCAATATTCCAGCTATATGACGGAGGACTGTACAGTAATTGTGTCTGGACCAGACAATCCAGTGATTGATATCATGAGCATCGATCCACGCAATTGGGATCGATGACATGTATCAACCAAGTCAGTGAGCCTGACCACCCGATCCCGTTTGCCGCCTTTTACGGCAAGTAAAGTGGGAAAATGTTATAATATAAAGCACATACTACGGTAGAAACTACCATTTTTAGTCCACAAGTCCTTACAATGATAACATATAGCAGAAACCTGAAAAATGGCATATGTCTACAAGTTCTTTCATACATTGACAAGTGGACACTTTGGCACGAACTGCAGGACTAGTTCAAATTTCTAACATTGCACATTGTGACAGAGCAATTCAATTCATATTTGTTTCTTAATTTCTAAATTTGAACAAGATAAAGAGTTAGCTGGAATAAAATGTTGTCATTTGTTGTGAGTAAAGATACAGAACTTATGCATGTTAGGATATTCATAATAGTCTGTATGAAGGACAAATATCTTGACCTAATGTTAGTATCAGCTGGACAAATGAAAAGTGCATGGTATTCATCATCTAGGTCTACACAAATTGCATAAACTATAAGTAAAGTCATGATCACTAGACATTCTATATTTATGTCTTTATGTTGGCACATCATACTTGCATAAATGCTGAATTATCATCACAATGTTAGAGTTACATGCTTTAAAATGATCTTACTTAAGAGCACATAACAAAAAAATCAGGATTTTTGGAGCAATTGCATATGTAATGAATAGTGATAAAACAATACAGATAGAGTTGATAATGTGTAACAATATTTCTTTGAATTATCATTAACTATTGTATCTGTCAAATTCAACTGATCATGTCCAAGCAAATCAGTAAATGTTGTTGTCATTCATATTGCATTTCTACATAACTGTCTTTAGTAATTTTGATAATAATTATTCTTCAGTTGGACATGATTCGACAAGAGAAACACCAAATTCCGCATTCATTTTTAGTTGGTAGTAGACTGATTTCCTCTGCAGCACTTGAATTTCAATGTCTAATTTCTTTTGATTTTTTTCTAACACTTCAATTTCCAGTTTCAGCTTCCTCTGTTCAAGTTTGATCCTTTCCGTGTCCTGTATCGTGTTGTCATGTGTTGCCTCAGCTTGTGTTCTTTTTCGTTTGCGCCCGGTCTTTTTGTCTGTAAATATAATGAGACTGACTTGTGTACTCTGCGTCATCTTTGGGAGTATAGTATTGTTGATAGCATTATGGGTGTTAGTGTGACATAAATATAATTCAAATATATTTCCTGTCTCTTAGTATTTTCAGCTTTTGACAAGACAGTGAATGTATTGTTTGGGGTAATACATGTATTAGCATCTTGCTATGAGTGTTTTCATTTCTATGCTTTCAATAAATCATACAAAGGTCATAGTTTATTAGTAGTAGTATTATACTAGTATTATACTAGTATTATACTAGTATTATAGAAGGATTATGCAAACATAAATTTGATCTGTAACTGCAATCTTGAATATACTGAAATAAACTCTGAAAATGTTCATTATTTAGTATAGTAATATGTTCTACAGATATTACTCAGATCCTTCTGATGTACCTTCTGCTGGGATGTCTTGCTCATCAATGTGATGTGCTTCACCTTGCAGACCTGTAAATAAGGGGATACAATTTTTAACATTGAACAAATGCAAAAAATTATTGTATCATTTTCTGACATTTATATATTTAAGCATTCAATAAAGTCACAAAATAAAGTTATACTTTAATGTTATTAATTGAGAATAATTACATTGATTGTATACAATGTGTCAGCTCAGACAATAATGTTATGACAGGAATAGCAAACTATGCTCTACAATACATGTTGGAAATTTTGGTATTATGTTCAAGACATGACCTATATAAGGGAGACAACCCACAGACTGAGAGTAATTAGATATGTTATAGATGTGATTATGTATAATAATACATGTTAATAGTATTCAGACATATGATGATATGTATTACCTTCTGGTGCAGCGGCAGCTACATCGCCATCATGAATGACTGAAGTGAACAGAATATTAAAATACAGTAATGCAGCTATTTTAATAATTTTCGGGTTAGAATTGACAAAAACAATTGCATTTGTGACTGAAATTGTGATGAGTGATTAATTTGATTATCTGACAAATATTAATCATTATTTGAATGATTTTGTACAAGTGCAATTCACAACAAATGTATTCATTACTTTGATCACAGGCATAAAAAAGTTGTTGTCTGAAATTTTTGTTGTTGTTTCCTTTGTCTTTTGACAGTACTTGATTTGTTTGTACTATATTTGATAAGTATTTTTGTCATCCAAATACATTGTCCCAGGTGATAGGTCTCACCATAACCAACATTAATGAGAAATAGTTGGCTTTAAAATTTACATTAATCTCTTTTACATATTGAACTGCCCATACCATCAGTGCCAATGCCATGTTCTAGGCCATGAATACCTGGCCTCCCCTCCAAAGACTGACAAAGGACCTCGTCCGCGTTGGACAGTGCTGGGAGTGGAGGCCCTCCTCCAGTTGTGGCCATTGACCTTTTGAGGCCGTCGATCTTGCTTTTAGCTACAATACAAACTTGCAGTTTAGTTCAGTAACAATAACATATATATTGAAATATTAAATTTGGGTTTCATTGACATGTGTTCATGTGTTATTGAGGGATAAACATGTGTTTCATCAATTATATAATAACCATTTAATACATTATGATGGAGTAACAATGTTGACACAATATGCCTCTTAGTATTTTTCTAATATAAAAGAGTACCTCTTTGTTTCAAATTGAAGTACTTCTTCTTCACTTCAATAGCCTCCCTTTTGGCATTGATGTGTCTTCTGAAAGTATATAAAAGAAGAGATATAATTTGAAAATTAATATACAGAACATGTTTTCTTCTTCACAGTCAAGGAATTGTGGAGGGGAAAGCCCATGAAAATACATGTCTCCATTTAGATTACCGGTATATACAATAAAGTTAATGCAACGAAGAATCACATTTTCGACTGTTTACTTATGCAAATCTGCATGGGCACCACATTTCAACGCATGATAGAATACAGGACTCGTTGCGATGTGTCACGCATACGCCTGAGAACTTTATAACTTAATTACCCCAACCTCCACTCGAAATTGGTTTGAAAAGAATCCACTAAAACTGTTTGGAGGATGTCCCTTGACCTTGACCCTAGACACAACGAACTTGAACTTGAGCATGAGCATGAGCATGAGCATGTATTTGAGCACGAAACTGAGTTGAGCACGAATTTTTTTTTATAACCTCGGGCCCAGCTAGCTGGTGGACGCCAAAACCACTCAACCCTCATTCGCATGGCGAACTGAACCCAGGAACTGTTGCGCCCCAAAGAGCCGAGGACTTTGGACTTCGAGGTACTAATAATAATAAAATAAACTACATAATGCTATTGTATAAATTCTCAGAATCACCACAATTTTGTAACAGAACGAATATTGTATTTTAACTTTTATTCATATTTTCAGATTGCCGAGGACTTCTTACCTGTCCGTGTAAATACGTCACATACATCCAATAACATGTAAATACATCAAATACCATGTAAATAAACCATATCTATTACAGTAACTACAAAAATCATTCTTTATTATTATTAAAAATAGAGGTGCCGTTTTCGCCTGACACATAGTAGCCGTTTTCGCCAAATGCAGTGCCGTTTTCGCCAGAGAAATCGGTGACGTTTTGCTGAGGTGCCGTTTTATTATTATCCCATTCAGACCCGACATTTTAACAAGCACACACAAAGATCTAGTTCAGAAACACTAGACTGAAATTAATCCAATATATGTTTCCAAAATTATTAGATATATTTTTGATTAATTTCATTGTGTAATAAGAAAACAAATGCAAAATAAATGGCTTTTCATGTGAATAAAATTCAGAGGCCAAATATCAGAACCAATGACAGACCCTATCATTAAACAACATTATCACGGATACTGGGCGTTAAATAATTCCGCTAAACCACCATTTCACAAGGGGCGAAAACTGGGCATAATCGGCGACATTTGCTTCTTCAAATTTGCTAAAATAAAGATGCCAACGGTATTTCATTGATGTGGTCGTTTAATTCCATGTATTATGTTTACGATTTCGTGACAACAGTGAGCTGACACGGAATATCGACGCACATATCACTGTTGAAAATGGGGTGTGTGTCATGGTTTACATTAAAAACACTCAGCGTGTTTATTTGACGTCACATCCGGTGATTTTCAAAAATGGCTATGCTAATGCCGATATAGGGGAGGGACACGCCTGTGAAAAGAGTGTCATCTTGCGTTTGCTGTGGTAAACCCAAATCTGGTGGCGGGCAATTTTATAGGGTGAAAACTAGACCAACAAAATCAACTGACAACAGTCTCGCTAATCTTTTGGAGCGCTACAGTGGATTAAAAGTGGTTCATGGGTTGAATTCTAAGTGAAGACAGAACATATTTTAAAAATTGCATTTCTGAAATTCGATGATTTTGTTTGTGTTTGTATATTCCAATAAACCTAAAACAATTAGATCATGCCCTCTAAATGGCTAAAATAGCTGCAAAGTTATTATTGTTGACATATTTATTTCAAAAATTAACTTCTATATTTTTGCGGATTAACACAAAGTGTGCACTCCAGCTTTTTCGTTTGCAAATACCTCCATACACTAAATTGTTGAAGTCAATTCTTAAATAATCTATGTTCCATTGACATTATATAGAAACTTATCACGTTTCATGGATAGTTGCCAAACTATTGGTACCCAAATGTTTAATGTTTTATTTGTTTGAAAATGTAAAGAGGTATACCATACCATACCATACCACCACTGTACATGTAACCCACACAGAGCAACAAAGTCCTAAGAACAGTTAAGGTAAATATTATATAATAAGTAGACTGCAATCGTTTGATTTATGATTGATTGAGTGATCTTTGAAGATTTTATAGATTTTCGGGCAACGCGGTCCATTTACACCTTGTCTAGAATGGCGGTTACAAAATTCTTAAAAATGTTATGAAGTAGAGAAACTGACACAGGCTTTCCCCTTGGATGATAGAGGGACATATATGTCATTCCTCTTCAACCCTCACTTTGAAGTCGAATAAAATTCAAACTGCACCACTCACAGATTGAGGCACTTCACAGTTTTGAATACTGTGGGAAATTCCCCGTTTGGTCATGTCATCCACTGGCATTTTGGGCCAAGTAAAATTACTGAAAATAACCTCTGAAATTAGGTTCAAAGTAAATGTCGCCATTTGTTTACACATTACTACATTACCACTCACGGGGTTATTTACAGCATGTTTTTGAAACAATAATTTCGGCTATTTACTCGGGGAAATGAATTTTAAAAAAACGGGTATCTGACTTTGATCAAATCCTGAATGATCATTCCAAAACGTCGCCGATAGCCCTAGAATCGTTTAGAATGCATTGGAAAATACGCAAACACGAACGCCGAATGAACTTTCCCCCATATTGGATAGTGAGTGAGTGTGGTTTTACGCCGCTTTTAGCAATATTCCAGCAATATCACGGCATATCACGGCTTCATGCATTGTACCCATGTCGGGAATCGAACCTGGGTCTTCGGCGTGACGAGCGAACGCTGTAAACACTAGGCTACCCGACCGCCCCCATATCAGCTTCCCGAGTCAAGAGAGTTAACTGACTTTAAAAGTCCAATTTCCACGTGGAAACGACTTTTATAGTCAATTAACTCCTTTGCCTCGGGAAGATGCCCCCATATTGGATAGTGTTTACAAAATCACGTTTCACGTATAACGGTTATGAGATGCCTGTAACATCACGTTAATTTCATACTCAGTTGCGATACATACATCCTTGAATTCCTCATACAGAGTAGAAGCAAATGGCACATGGTCCTTGTCACCAATACAAAGTGTTTAGATGACATGCATCAAAATAATTTAGGTGTGAAAACGAACGCTGTACTCGAAAAACTACACTTGTTTGAAATGTAAACAAAGCAAAATTCAGATTTTACACAGTGTAGCATTTTCTCCTTTTTTTAAATATCCATTCGTCTATTCAGGTGCAATCTTAGACTACATTACTACTTTAGTATTATTTGTAACACTTTGAAAAGGAATATCACCTTCATAATGCTGTCACTCAGCTACAATGTTGTACAAAGTTAGAAGTGATGACTGTGAATGAATAGAAACCATCCATTATGATTCTGCCCATTTGTTGAGTAACGGACATTGGTTTATTTCGTTGGTATTAATAATTGTATTGCATTTGAATGTTGCTTAAAAAAATATAGCTAGAAAATATCAACATTGGCCATGGTTTAAATCTATTCTATTCTAATTTCAATGTTTTCAACAGGGGTTTCATCATTTTAAACGTAATCATCCAATAAATATATCGCAACCACATACGAGGAGTCGCACAACACATTTCTATTTTGTTAGAAGAGTCACATCATAATATGATATATTACGAGTTATTCCTTAAATGGAACACCAACCCACTTTAAACATAAACATTTTTGACGTCATGGAATGGAATGCGACATATATATTGTTTGCGTTGCTCTACATATGTCGACATATATAAACTTCCTACATGAGTATCTCGTTCAAATACCTGAGAATATTTTATTCGCTCAAAGTTTTCTGACAAGTGCATAATAAATATTTTTCTCGCATAGCACAATTTGGTGATGTATTCGAAAACCTGCGAAATGTTCATGCAAAGAATACGCGAGACTATGTTTACTATCATTTCTCTTACATATTGATATCATGTACGTAAAATGTATGAAGAAAATAATTGTGGAAATTTAACTTCCAACAATTAAGTAAAATTTAAAGTTTGAAGGTATTTCCTGCACCAGATGGTGGCCCATCTAACAAAATGACTTACCGGCTCGTATAGTGTGATATTAGAACGGGGCCCAGCTTAGGGTCAGTGTAGCGCCAGCGCAGCATACCCAAGGAACCACACTGTGTAACAAAATATATTTCGTTATCTTTTTGCAAATTATCATCATATTTGCATTGTTACTATTTCAATAAACGGTCGCATATGTTCTTTGAAACAGCCTTTCTATAAACAAAAACAAAATATTACAAAATGACTTTGTGTAACGAGAGTAGGGCCCCGCTGCAGCGGAAGTTGTATTCCCTCCCGACTTCCTTTCTTTTCCAACATGGCTGGGGAACGTGACGAGAAGTGAGGGACTCTCCTTTTCTTTGACATATCTTAGATATATCCCAATAAAATACACGATTACTTCATTTGTGGCATGAACAATAAAGCGTCGCTAAACACACATCTTTTGTTTCACAGGACTACACAGTCGAAAGGACCCCTGCAGTCTGTCCAAGTATTTGGACGTAAGGTGCGTGGTTAAGAGGTTAATCCGAGGCTATTTCGTACACTATGTGTTTCGACTCACTATTTAATATTTGAAGGATTTCCCAACCTTCATCATCATGGGAGATGTACAGCTGCATGGGATCACTCGTGTTGCATGTAACTGACAACAGTATATGTGACAAGTGGCAACATTTATTTGCATGAAGAGTTGATGATCACCACCAAGTGACATTACTATCATAATTTCCAAGCAATATAAACCTAGTATCACCTGGCCTATATATTGTCGTGGTATCGGTAAAACTCATAATCCACACCCCTGTTGACTCTTTACTCATGCAAATCTAAGCACGATATTTCATCGCTTGATCGAATACAGGACTCCTTGCGGTATGTCACGGCTAATTCACGATTTGAAAACTCTGTCATCGATAATATCTTACATAAAATATTGTGATGAAATAAAGTTAACATTTACCCAAACAGTCAATAATGTCAATTGCTGAAGATGGAAAGTAACTTTTTGTTATATCTCAAATGTCCCCAAAGTGCCCTGCATCAATGTGCCACCACTTGCCAGTGGAGTGAAATGTGTGTATGTTGATAATGATTTCTTTCGGTATTGTGTTTGCGTATTTGCTCAAAGTTACTTCTCCAATATTTATCGATAATTGATCAATAATTAGTTAACGATTATCAATCTCTGTTATCTGTGTCGTCATTCGATAGCCAACCCTAGGGTAGATATTGATTATCGTTCACTTCAAATGTCAGTATTTGATTACATACATGTTAAGCATGTGTTTAGGGCTTTAAAATATTAGGGATTTGGTTGATTAAGCTAACAGTTGCGTCAAATAATATACAATACACTAAATGTGTGCTTGTCTCGTGCATTCCTATGGGGTGTCTGGCTGATATACCCCTTTTCCAGGGATTGACATCAGACACTCCTCGTTCCTAGGGCAGAATACTATTGGTATTGGTGCACTGATTGATTATAAAATTGGTTTACGAGTTATTTGTATGCATTAATTTGATTATCAATCACATTAGCATTAAATGAACATATTGAATACATAGATAATGTCAAGATGTTGCCATTGTTTATCCCAGAGAGAAAGAGGAAGGAGTTTGAATGTACAAGTACACGACATACACATTATTCTTCATAAACTTGGGTTGTAGAAAACTGCTACAGCTGTTGCTCACTGCAAGCGTGGAAATGGCCTGATTAAGGTGAACGGTCGTCCCCTGGAACAGCTCGAGCCACAGATCTTGAGGGCTAAGGTGATTTGATAATTGTATAAATACAAAGTCATGGCTAGGTTTTCCTGTGACATGTAATATGTTTGAAATATTTAAATGTAAAGATTGCGACTTCCATAACTCTACAATACGTACGATCTGCAAGAGTTATTGGATTGTTTCAATGAGTGGCCTGGTTTTATTAGCTTATTGTGCATGTTGTCAGAAGTGAATCATGTTGAGATTACATTGCTACAGACGAGCTTGATTAATCACTTGTCCTGGTACTACATTAGTAGTATGGCTACTCATGTCACCAATCACTAGTTTGCTGGTCAAGACTACATTTACAGGCCACTGTGCTGTATATTAATGACTGTGACACACATCACTGATTTAGTGGTACATTTAAGTTGTTTTTCCTTTCAGCTCCAAGAGCCTGTGCTGCTCCTCGGCAAAGAAAGATTTGCCGGTGTTGATATCCGTGTTCGCGTCAGAGGTGGTGGTCATGTGGCACAGATCTATGGTAGGCATATTTGTACACTGTATCATCTTTATGAGCAGTATCAGTAATGATTTTCGGTCAGTCCAAAAGTATTTGAGCATACTAGCCTGAACTTGACTGTGGTTTAAAAGCGATCATGAGGCTTGACTTTCAACTGTCGTGACGCTGAGATCACTTTGTAAGTGGGGCTTTGTGTGTTGCATGGGTGACATGACATCCTTGTACAGTTTCAGTTTTGGATTTTGATTGGCCCAAGAAATTGGTCATTGAAAAACAATCCCTATAACACTATGTAATTTTGGTGTTGGTTTCCAAGGAACCAGATTTCAACCTTGTTTGTTAGAAATGTTTTACCAGGCTTTCGAAAAAGCTGTTTATAGTTAATAAAAAGTGAATAAATTCTTGGCAACATTATGTTAGCCACAGTTCATCTTGCTAATATCAAAGTCTGTGTGTTAACTGAAAAGAGTTCCAGTTAACTGTTTCACTGAAAGCCAACTGCTAGCACAACTGAAGATAAACCCATGTTTTGAATGTATAATGATTTTTGTCTTCTTGTTTCTAGCGATCAGGCAAGCCATCTCCAAGTCTCTTGTTGCATACTACCAGAAGTGTAAGTTGTTTCTATTATTTGGTTAGGTGGAATACATAGTGGTAAACTTCCTCCACATTTCATCATTCATAAAACAAGCTGAATACAACCAATGTTTCACTCAAAGGATATAAATCCATACTGCTTATCTGGCAATGAATAAACCCGTGAAGATCCCGATTAGAATAGGTCTTCAGCAACCCATGCTTGCCTTAAAAAGTGACGATGCTTGTCGTAAGGGATGACTAATGGGATGTGACTTGATTGATGCATGTCATCATATGCCATTTGCATAGACCAATGCTCATGATGTCAATCACTGGATAGACTGGTCCAGACTCAATTATTTTCAGACTGCCACAATATTGCTGAGAGCAGCATTAAGCAAAAGGAAACAAATAATACATAAATATTCTTAACCTGAACACAGACATTGATGCATATGTTTATGTTTGAAACCAATAACGATGTTAATCAATCACAATTGAGTCAAGATGACACATATAACCCTTCCAAACCCTTTTTAATCCATGGAATGTTGGTACGACCTTGCATAAAATCCCCAAAGTCTACAATTCATTACCTGTATTTTGCACTGATCCCACTATTCATTACCACAGTAACCGTTTTTTTGGAAACGACTTTAGTCCTGAAAGTTTCCCTTGCATCAGAATTGTACACAAGTCATGCTCCTATTGGTGCATGTTCATAGAAACTGGTTCACTCTTGCCATGATAGTATTGATACTGATGAGACCCGTGAAGATTCCGAGGTAGAATAGGTCTTCAGCAACCCATGCTTGCCGTAAAAGGCGACTATGCTTGTTGTAAAAGGCGACTAACGGGATCGGGTGGTCAGACTCGCTGACTTGGTTGATGCATGTCATCGATCCCAATTGCGTGGAGCGATGCTCATGATATTAATCACTGGATTGTCTGGTCCAGACTCGATTATTTACAGACCCCCATCATATAGCTGGAATATTGCTGAGTGCAGCGTTAAACAACAAACCAAACAAACTATTGATACTGATGAAAATATTGCAAATTCACTTCAAGACAGTCATAAGATAAACCTTGGGTTTTCAGATGTAGATGAAGCTTCAAAGAAGGAAATCAAGGACATCCTGATTCAGTACGACAGAACACTGCTTGTTGCTGACCCCAGACGCTGCGAGCCCAAAAAGTTCGGTGGACCTGGTGCCCGTGCCAGATACCAGAAGTCCTACCGTTAAGTCTGTACTATGTGATAATAAAGTCTGGGGACGTAACCTCCTCCTTGTGTTTTTATTGACATTGTTCCCTGCAGCCTTGTGGGGACGACACAAAGATGTTAGGTGTTCTTGTAAACAAGCAAAAACATATTCAGGGATGTGAAATCTCTGCAGAAACGAGGAAAATCAGGGTTTTTTTAAACAGTAGTCCTCGAGGGGAAAAATCATCTTCAGCGTAAAAATATAATCAAAGATTTTTACACACAAAAAACACTCAAAAAGTGTTATCGAAAACCGGACCCCACTAGACTTTTTTTTGGAAACCTGCTCACATCCCTGCATATTGCCAATGCACTGTCGGTCAATATTCATATACATGCAAGTACATCTTCATTTGGATTTGGGGTTAGAATAGGTCCCCAGCAACCTGTTCTTGTAAGAGGTGGTGGTCAGGCTCCGTGATTTGTTGATTGAATGTCGTCGTACCCAGACACTGGTATTTTGCTCATGATCTCAATCACTGGTTTGTTTGAGACTCACAGGTCACTTTCATTTGGAAGAATGTGGCGCGAAACTTGAAAACAATGAACAATTGATAAGTTTGATCACATTTGGTGAGGTAGTAAAATAACTAGGGCTGGCTATCGATACAGATCATAGAGACAGATCATTGTTAACTAAATATCAATCAATTATCGATAAATATCAGAGAAGTAACTTTGAGTAAATATGCAAATGAAGTCCTAAAGAAATCAACATATTTCGCTCCACTGGTGAGTGGTGGCACATGTCATTTATGCAGGGATTACTTTGTGGACATTCAAAATATAACAAAAAAAGTTACTTTCCATCTTCAGCAACTGATAATAACAAGTCTGTTTTGGTAAACCTATCTTTATTTCATCACAATAGTTATGTAAGATCTGATCGATGAGACAATTTTTATATTGATAATTGTTAATATTTTTTCCCATCGCCGATAAGTTCAGATTATCAATTAATTTTTTTTGCCAGCCCTAAAAATTACCTGCTAAAGGTAGTAGACTCACGAAACCAGACCATATGGATCGACTGATTTAACTTATCCTAGTACTTAAGTCCATTCTGCCATGGCTCAACGAGATCACACTAGTGTTTGTTTTGTTTTTTTGTTTAATGCTACACTCGGCAATATTCCAGCTCTATGACGGTGGTCCAGTGATTCATATGAGCATCCATCTACGCAATCGAGATACGACCATCCGATCCAGTTAGCCTCTTGCGACAAGCATGGGTTACTGAAGACCTTTTCTACCCCAGATCTTCACGGGTCCATACCAGTGCTTGTCACTAATTCTGAAGGCACAGACCAATACATCACTACACACAAGTAACTGGTAGTTAGCAGATCTCACTGATGTCTACAACTATATCTACATATACGAACGAAATGACAGGTTCGGTATTTAACAAATTCAGAATAAGATTTCGCCAATCAGTATTCAGGTAAAGCCTGTTGGGCTCTAAATGAGAATGATGAAATGCAAAACAGCTCAAAATCGGGAATAGTCCCTCTGTATTCTTTCTATATTCATCTTCGATTGTGTCGAACCTCGAATAAGTATTTAGGTAGGTCCCTTCAACTTCGACACAACAGTGTTTGACTGTAGCTGGAATATTTTTTAATAATTCAAAAGAAATATATATATATATGTTAATTTCTGCCATACCACCCCCACCACTAAGTAATCTATTGATTGTTAAAGATTAAGTGAAACATACTACAGCCAAGGCCCCTTAATGAAACTGTGAGGGTGGTGTCTGCCCCAACTCCGAGAAAAGGTGTTCTGTACTGCTGGTTCATCTTCGATTATCCATTATTTTGTACTCCATACAATTAGGCTAAAATAGCATGTAATATTTTCTTCCAAATTAAAAAATAACATTTTACTACATATATCAGTTTACAAGTCTCTGAACATTACTTTTCACAGGGTGAGGTGAAATGGGGTTTACGCAGCATTCATGATTATCCCCCGACCAACAAAGTTGGCGGGGGATATAGAAACGGGCTCTGTTCGTCCGTCACATTTCTTTTCCGGAGCATAACTCAGAAACCGTTCAATATTTTTTCATCAATAAAAAAAGGTCTGTCAAGTACATGCAGAACTGGTGGCTTTTGCTATTTAGAAATTTTAGAAATTTTTATTTTTTTGTTTCCATGGCAACAAGATGGACTTCGGTTCCAAACTCTTCTTTTTTTTACAATTTCCATGACAAGTTCCACCTCGGTTCAAAAAGGTTAGGGTTTGTTTAGATTTAATTATGTCCTAAATTCTGCAGTAGGGGCGGGGGATATAGCCACGTTAGTGGCAAACTCTAGTTGCACTTGCATAACGACATGCATGCACATCTGTGCTTGTTGCGGCTTGTACCAGTCCAGACTGTCAGTTTTATGGTGCTATCCCATGTAGATACAATGCCACAGTTTAACATAAATACCCCACTCAGACACGGTACACTGTCTCCGAGCCGAACACTCCTTGTTTTAGCTCCTTAATGCCCAACGCCAAGCACGGTAACAAGTACCATCTTTAAACATCTTTTGGTATGGCACACTCAGGGGATTGAACCCTCAACCTTCCACTCTCCAGGCAGATGCTGTCAACTAGATAACGGAGACGGTCAGTTTTAAAGGACGTGAATCAAATGAACCATAACTGTTTGATAGGAATATGTACCCCGGTATAGAGTGTATTCATCAAGTAAAGAAAGAGAGCAACACAGATTTTCTTCATCTTTTGGTATTTAGGGACAATAATATTCTGAGGTGGTGGTGAGGGAATGAATGAAAATCTTATAATCAGTTTAATATAGTAAACTTTGGTAGGGATAATTAGGTATGTCCATTCTATTTATATATACACTATTATTAGAGTGAGTGAGTATGGTTTTACGCCGCTTTTAGCAATGTTCCAGCAATATCACTGCGGGGGACACCAGAAATGGGCTTCACACATAGTACCCATGTCGGGAATCAAACCTGGGTCTTCAGCGTGACGAGCTTTAACCACTAGGTTCCCGACCACCCCACACTCTGATGAGAATAACTTTTGTGTCATGGAAAGATAAAAATATCCCTATCAAAAGTGGAGTAGTATATTCTGGCTTTAAGATACCTTTAAACAGTGCAGACAATGTGGGAGAATATTTATGAAAGTGTGTATGCTATGACATGCATTCCACAACAGACAAATAAATCTGTATGCTATGACATGAATTCCACAACAGACAAATAAATCTGTGATAAACAAGTCAAGCACAAGCTTTACATGAGTGAGTTTGGTTTAACACTGAGTTGAACAGTATTCCAGTTATATCTCAGCATGTCAGCTTGACCTGGAAGGAAAGCCCGAAGTGATGCAGGTCTTCAACGTTTACCACTGGGTGAAAGTGAGCCTGGGAATGAACCGGAATATGAACCCACAGCCAATTGCAGCACCTTGGATAAATATCAAGCTGAAGTGAAAAGCATCAAATAAAAGCACTTATCAATTGTCTCGTCATTCATCAAACTTTCATCTATGAAACAATCATAAAAGCATATCATTGGGAAATGGTTTTCATATTTGGTCCTTAATTCATAAAAAGAATATACAAATATTTCCCTGAATCATCTTTCACGAGGTACAATTTTGAGCTGGCACATCAGAGTTGGAATCTGCATTTTTATAATATAGGGGTGCACTCTGCTCAAATAAAAAAGTGAATTCCCAATCGCGTAGATCGATGCTCATGATGTCAATCACTGGACTGTCTGGTCCAGGCTAGATTATTTACAGATCGTCATCATATAGCTGAAATATTGCTGAGTGCGGCTTTAAACAACAAACAAACAAAAAGAGAACGAAAACAAGACCACAACTCAGAATTGTCTGATAAAAGATGGTAGGGGTGGTTCCCTTCCAGTACACATCCCATGGACCTGACAGTTAATATTTTTGTCTTGCTTTGCATTTCAGTGTTTGGGGCAGGCAGCTTTCATGACTACTATGAAAGAGTATTATGCCTTCCAATACAGAAATATCAACAGCCATAAATATAGAGACAATACTTCTAACAAAGGGAAGTAACTCCTCCTCAGCACTCACTCCACAGAAGCATCACCATTGAAGAGCATATTTACCCTGCAAACACATTGCTATAATATCCTAATTACGTGTCTTTTCATGACATGATTTACAGATTTGAATTTCAAAGACAATTGCTAGGCACTAGGTTGTTGGTTGACAAAAACAGTTCTGAAACTGAAGTTGATGAATATCAACTGTCCGACCCATTGAAGCACAGATATTATAATTGTGTGCATGTTGGTTTGTTGTTTAACGCCGCACTCAGCAATATTCCAGCTATATGACGGCGGTCTGTAAATAATCGAATCTGGACCAGACAATCCAGTGATTAATATCATGAGCATCGCTCCGCGCAATTGGGATCAATGACATGCATCAACCAAGTCAGCGAGCCTGACCACCCGATCCTGTTAGTCGCCTTTCACGACAAGCATAGCCGCCTTTTACGGCAAGCATGGGTTGCTGAAGACCTATTCTGCCCCAGAATCTTCATGGGTCTTGTGTGCATGTGACCATATTGATCTCATACAGAGGCTAGTTTTATTGCAGAAATATATTTACAAATTGTTCTAGATATTTCACATTTGAAAAGTTTATAGTCCGTAGACCTTGTAATTAATTACAAAACACTTATTGAGACTATGTGTTATTAAATCAAAACCAAGTTAAAGAAAACAGAAATTATGTTTTCAGCTCAGTTTTAACAATTCTTTGTGAAACAATGTTTCCAAAAAATAACTACAAAACATATATAAGAATCTGGATTTATTTTCCACTAGACAACAGAAAAATATCCTACCAAGAATGGGTAGAAAAATATCTAAAGCATGTGTTGTGACAAGTCTACAAAATAAGACTCATTCTCACACAAACTGTTTCTGAATAGAAAACACAGCATCATTTCGATAAATCCAACCTAAAACAAAAGAAAAATGTGTCGCAGTACTAACTGGGCAGAAATATCCTCCACACATGGAAGTGTAAGACAGTGACATTTCATACAAAATCAGATGATGACATCACAAGGGGAAGAGTGGGAACGAGATGGCTTTATGTTCCTTTGAACAATTTTCCCTCAATATCATGGCAGGGGCCACCAGACATGGGCTTCACACATTGCACCCATGTGGGGAATTGTACCTGGGCGTTCGGCGTGACGAGTAAACGCATTAACCACTAAGCTACCCCACTGCCCCGTAAGAGGAAGAGGAAGATGAGACTCTTATAAGGACCTAGCATGTTGTTGCTGTTGCAAAACCAAAAAGAGAACACGCCCAAGTTCTATTGAAAGTACATGTAACTGTATGTGGGAAATGCTTATTTCAAATATCTCCTTGTTATAGATGTCATGAACTTTGATTAATGGCCTATTTTGAGGAAATCAACCTTTGCAAAAAGAGGTCTTTTCAAAATTATGTCCTGACATGTTACATTAATTTCAAATGTGATGTTTTTAAAGTGATGGTGTCCAATTAACCATCTTGGTCTTGCTGGCTCTTCAGAATCTTATATTTGACATTCTCAAATATCCGAAAAACAAGGAAAAGGGGTCTGGCCTAATTTGTGATTAATGCCAATGATCGCTACTTCAGAGCATGTGTCATGTCAAGAAGCATCTAGATAGTTATTTTAGTAGCAGGGCTGGTTAATCGGATGTTAACATTAGCAACAAAAAACACAAGCAGCTAAAGAACCCTGTACCATGCGGATAATTATATACCAAGATTCTTATAATACAAAAATGCTCATAGTATATATTGTCAATTGAATATCAAATCAGATCAATATTTTATTAATTCGTTGCATTACATTACTTTTAAGACATCAAATCATACAAAGAAACGAGTCAATACCATCTATTGTCCATTTTTGTTCAGAAAACATTTTATTGATTTTTTTTATTTAACCAGTTTGAGTTACAGAAAGAATAGGCAATCCAATGTAGTTGTTCACATTAGTCAAGAAGTCATGTCAACAATCAAACAAAATAATAAACATGATTCAATTGCATGGCACGAACGAAAGTGCCCTTCGCCACTAAGCACCCTGCACCATGTTTTCAAAAACAAATCTCAAATATGTCTTTAAAAATGCCCGTCTTTGAATACATATGAATATTTCCTTGGCTCCTGATACATGAAATACGTTTCTTGTTACCAGATGATTATACCGAGATCAGCTTTGGAGTAAGCATCATCACAGTTTCTTCAAGGCAAAGCATGTTCTAATCATAAGCAAGTAATGAATTTATTAAACCATTCAAGCATATAAAAAATATCATTCATCAAAACAAATACTTTTTAATCATGGTCCTATTCATATTAAGTATGTTCAGAAAATGCAGACGAAATAGCCCAATCTTGACATCAACAAATAAGCAGCTTTGTACGGAAAATAAACAAACAAGGATAATCTAACAACCATTGAAAATTCTATCAGCTTTAACTTGCTAAACATTTTTTTCCAATTTGATGATTTTTTACAAACAGACAAGTGTAAAAAGAATATCATCATTCAGATGAAAACTGCAATAAAATATTGTTTGTGAGCACTCCTCCTTCGAGACAATATGTTCTGAAACAGATAAACTGTTCAGAAACTTGGAATATCCCATAAGCACCAAGCCAGGAATCTTATTATAGAGAGGTGTGACGACATTTCGGATACTCTATACCCTTAAACAGTTAATCAGCAAGGAAATAAGTTCCAGGTCAAACTAGTGAGTATGTTTATATACTGCTTTTAGCAATATTCAAGCAGAACTATGTTTGGAGACGCCTTGAATAGCCTTCTTTCATCTTGACAAGCAAATGCTGAAACCAGCAGGTTACGACCCCCGACACAACAGTCAACTTTTAACCAAATAAAAGGGTTTCTCAAAACATTCTTCCTTTAGTCACTACAATGTAAGACAAGAACCACAACTGACCCAAGCCCCTGGTGTTTCATGCTCGTTGTTACTTATACTAAAGATACATAATCATCACAAAACAAAATAATATTAGAACACAATTGGTTCTAAATATAAGAGTTTTAAAATTGGGCAATATCAAAAATTTACATTTTCTTTTCGATATTTTCGGATTACAAGGATGTCAGGTGTTTTAAAGAGAAGTGATGCTCTTCCCAGTTTTACATCCCGTGGTCCAATGGTTGGTGATCATGTGACCGCCATGTTACAGACAGACTCATTATTTCAGCCAACGATTAATCAGCTCAGTATATTTAAAAACAATGGTTGATGATTTATATAAACATGATACATGATTTTGTACACTACAATTCAGTGTTTTGTTCTTCACATTGATGGAAAATGTTTTAGTTCCATTCCATGGTCAAAAACTATTGAGGACGTGGAAGGCAACAACGAGCATTAACACAAAAGTATGGAACCCAGGAGAGTATGTTTCATGCAGCTTCTAGCAACATTCCAGCAATATCACGGTGGGGGACACCAGAAATAGGCTCCACACATTGTACCCATGTTGGGAAAGAACTCTGCCATCCCCGAAAACAAGCGACGCTTTAACCACTAGGCTACCCAAAAGCCTGTTTAACCCATTAGAAAAGGAGAAGTGAAACACTCCTTTACAAAGTTGACATACCAATTCTCTGTTCATAACAAATACATTTAATCATGTATCTTAATGAAAAGTATCTCATAAATATCAGGTTTTGATAGTTCAAACAATGGTCCCATATATATTGTCAACAAATGTTCTTACAGAGAGGTGTACAACATTAAAGATAACTCCGATAGCACTTTGTAGCTAAGGAAACGTTGGTTTCTACTCATTCATCATATGGACATGTAACCGAGAGACAGCTCCGACAAATACAGGTCATGTCGTCACACCTCCTCTGTTAACGCACTGCGTAAATACTGGGGAGTTGTAGGAAATAATCTGTAAACTTGGTCTGCTGTTGGACAAAGATTGTGGTCAAACATTAAATATTCCTCATCTAAGCCTTGCTTAGAAGAGACTTCATCTCATCTGTTTCTGCACAGTCCAGATATGGCCTCCCGTCAGGCGACTTTCCATTCTTGTTTGCGCCCTGAAAACCAAAATACACACTGAATAGTGAAAGATATACCATAATATAAGTTGGTTGGTTTGTTGTTTTACGCCGCACTCAGCAATATTCCAGCTATATGACAGCAGTCTGTAAATAATCGAGTCTGGACCAGACAATCCAGTGATTAATATCATGAGCATCGATCCACGCAATTGGGATCAATGACATGCATCAACCAAGTCAGTGAGCCTGACGACCCGATCCCGTTAGTCGCCTTTTACGACAAGCATAGTCGCCTTTTACGGCAAGCATGGGTTGCTGAAGGTCTATTCTACCCCGAATTTTCACGGGTCAACATAATATAACTGTACATACTGTGCCATGAAATTATTGAGTAGTTAACAATAGTCGTAATTGAATATGGAAAGTTTTTCACCCTCTTAAGTTTACCAAAAGATAAAAGCTACTTTTGAATTTGTTATAAGTAGGAAGCGGTGTGATGAAATGATAGTGAGCCAAGTTAAAAGCCACACTGTTAAAAGTGGCGTTAAACACAACTCACTCACTCACTCACTTCAACGCGCAGAGCGTCAACAGGCTATTGGCATGCTGGAAACTGGAAGAGTGAGTGAGTGAGTTGGGTTTAACGCTGCTTTTAACAGTATTGCAGTTATATCACGGCGTGTCAGCTTAATGTGGGAGGAAAGCCCGAAGTGATGCAGGCCACAGACGTTTACCACTTCAGTGAAACCCACGAGCACGGGTATGGTGCTGACAAACCTAGAAACATAATTGGGGCGAACCGGGATTCGAACCCACTATCATAGGTTTCTGGCGAGCCCAAGGGACGCTGCACAGCGAATCGCAGCGCCTTAGACGACTGGGCGACCCGTGCCCCAGGAAACTGGAAGAAGTCAGCATGCAGTGGCCAATGTGTTTAATGTTTCCCAGTCTGTGATTAGCAGACTGTGGAACAGGTACCAACAAACCCAAAATGTTGAGGATCAATTCTGTTCAGGGCATTTCAGGTCTACAACCAAAGTACAGGGTCAATTGATCCCAAACCAGGTTCAACAAAATCGATTTCAAACGGCGGATCAAATTACTGCAAACCATTTATCAGGTTACAGGCCTCCAATTTTCATTGTTTATCAAGTAGTCATATGGCTACAAATACCTTTTCCAGGTAGCCACTGGTAAAATCAAGAAGTCAAGCCAAAATTGTATGTAAACAAGATTTGAAAATATGTTTTAAAAGCATTTTTAGTTCAATTCCTATTAAAATATGTACAAGTCATAGCATTAGTCTTGGAATCGTATATTATCCACGTATACTTCGTCAGCCATTCTTTGTTTTTCTTTTCAACTAATTTATTTTACTTTCAAACGTCACCACCTTGTCTTCATTTGCGTCCATCGGCTCGGGATCACGTCAACCTTGACTATTTATTACTTTCAAAGTTACTATCATCATCATTTTCACCAACAACTTTCGGTGGTACAATCGTTTTTGGCTGTACGAAGATGGAGAAGTATTTTGCCATGATGTTGTCACGTAAAATGGAACAGTCTACGCATGTCAGAAGTTTGTAACCTCAAGGCACTGCACACAGTAAAATTATTAACCAAACCAAATCCTCACACTGCTGCATGGAGCTATCAAAATGTTTATTGACCTGGTTATTTGACACGAGTGTGGTTATACGAGTTACATTGCAATCAGAAATAACAGGCGATCAAGAAAGCATGGAAGCAAATGTCAATCAAGTTCTTTGTTTCCGTGTCTGCTCATGTGAAGTAATACAACTTAATCGATAAGATATTTTTTCAAGGTAGTCATTTGGTGATCTCTGAATATTTCATAGTAGACACACTGCAATTTAGGTCGCTTTGGTGTTCTAGTTGCCCCTTTGAGGCCTGGGCTGCTGGAGTACAAGTTATGGGTCAGACGATTAGAAATCTCAGGCCTCAAAGTTGCGACTAAAACGGTCGGTAATGCGACCTAAATTTCAATTTGTCTACTGTCTAAAATTCAGAGGTAGCCAAATGGCTACCTTAAAAAATATCTTGTGGCGACTAAATTCTTTTGCTACATATGTGTAGACACAAAATGTCTGCTACTAATTTTGTACTCAAAATAAATTCCTCCTAAAGTCAACGATGAACCGAAATACATAAATATTGATGTAATTAGTGTTTAATTTAGTTGATAATTTATTGGATAAGCAAGGATATACCTATGCAATCTAGTAACATAAATTGCATCATTGTTCGAGCCACAAATAACAAAAGTCAAGTACAGTTTCCACTAATATACAATTCCAAGACTAGTGCTATGACTTGTATATATACTAGTATTATAATAGTTATTTGATAAAAGATAATTTCAAATGCTTTTGGCTACCTACAACATTGGCTTGACTGCTTGATTTTACCACTCGCTACCTGGAAGACAATACTGGTCGCCATATGGCCATTTGGTAAAAATTTAAACCTTGAGGCCTGAATCTTCTACAACAGAGCTACAGATAAGCTTTTGGTGTTGTGGGTATTTTACCCATGCATTTTAAAATCATTGGGTATCAGTAATTCTATCTGGGTATTCAAATTTCTGTTACCCACTAGTTTTTACACATGTGGGTATTTAAGTTAAATATTTAAAAACACTATTCATCTAGTCCCAGCAAAATGGTGTCGTGTGGGTTCGAGAGCTTTATAGGACTAAAAAATACCACGATACTTCCACAAGAAAGTGTGATCGCAAATGATCATGATGTAACTGTCATAGTGGAGTTTGGCAAGGTTGACGGAATGTCCGTATATAATTTCAAAATAAGTTGCTGATTTGCTAATCGAATACACAGGGTTACTTCACAATATTTTGATGATACGCACAAGTTTTATTTTTGTAGCGTATCTGTAATGTTCGTTGCGTATTTTATACGCTTGGATTTTATTTTACTGCATATTTCTGCATTTACTGCATATTTCTGCATTTCTGATGCGTATTTTACGCAGATACACAGCTTATCTGGAGCTCTGTGTCCAGGCTCGACGGATACAAGTTAGACGACCCCTTACAAATCGTCATTGTGCCAACAGACGTCAGTGGTGTACACAACATCAAAACTGGAGCATTTATCGCTGGTCATGTGTCATGTTTTCAGATAAGTCCCAAATCACTTGCAACATCGAAATGAACGTCTAGCCAATGACAACCCGAGACCTCATGACAGATTTGGTGGTGGATCAGTAGTCGTGTGGGGTGGCATCATAATGACTGAACGAAACCCACTACATATTGCACCGATGGTCAGTACTATCGGGACAAAATACTGACACCCTTTGTTGTATTGTTTGCAAGGTGTGTGGGTCGAAGTCTTGTCTTTCAGGAAGACAGTGCCCGTGCTCACGGTGTACGAATCATCAATGCTCACTATCAGCAGCACAATATCCATAGACAGCCATGGCCAGCAATGACCCCAGACCTTTCCCCAACTGAACACGTCAGGGAAATGATTGAGAGATGTGTGTGTCAATATCATAGGACACGGACCACGTTGGCTGAACTTGGTCAGACTGTGCAAGAGATTGGGACACTCCCTCAAATCGCCATTGGGAGACTTGTACACAACAGGCACTACTGAGTGAATGAATGTTTGACAAATCATGGTGGCATTACACACCACTGATCCAAAAACGTCAACTTTGAGAGTTCCAATCTTAACCCTATCATCCTTCAAGATTGTTGGCGGTCATAACATCTGCTGTCTACGTTACAAAAGCTTGTATTGTTCCAAATTCTTTCATTATCATCATACAACTGTTACTAAAACCTAATATCTTTGAAATTTTTAAGTTATATCCAAGTATCCCCTACTTTATGAAGAGTATATATTCACATGAATAGGGAAAATCATAATTCCAAGTTGGGAACTTTTACTGACATTTTCTGCAGATTTTACCCAGCAGCTGAAATACTGCTGACAGGGGTGACTTTCAGTCAGGGGAGCTGAAAACAAGACTTACTTTTTTCAACAGGAGTGCAACAGTTTCTTTGTGACCTTCAAAGATGGCAGATAGCAATGGGGTGATACCGTATTGGTCCTCAATCTAAATAGAAATAAGTCCATCACTTGTCTGCATGGTAAATAGCATTTCTCAAAACTGTCAACATGTACATGATCCTGTTGTGATTTAGATATGCATGATATGAGATAAGTCCGTTTTTACTGAAGTTAGAAGAAAGAGAATCACTGCAGAAATTATAAATCCAGTCAGAAACTTTAGCCACAAGACCAAAGCCTGCATGTAGTAAAATCTGTTCAATCTTGTAAGCTCAGTTTATAATAGTCTTCATAATCACAATAAATTCTGCTGAAAATGATGCCAAGAGCCATGTTCGGGCTAGTAGTCTTAAACACTTTTGGCACAGACTGTAATTCTGTGAACCAATTACCTCTTAAAAGTGTCTGAAGTAATAAAAATAGTGCCATGGCACTGTAGCTCACCTGGATATATAGTCAACAGTTTATAATGTCAACAAAGGCAGCCACTTAACATGAGTTAAACTATTTTCTGCATAATTCAGAAAACAAGAAAATAACACCGAAATCGTAATAATGATGTCATCATAAGAAGAAATATACATGCAAAAGACCACATTCCTCAGTCCTGCAATTTCACAGGAAGAGTGAGATACTCAGGTTTTATTTAGCAATATTCCAGCAATATCACGGTGGGAGACACCGGGCTTCACATATTGTACCCATGTCAGGACCCGAACCCAGGTCTTCGGTGTGACGAGCAAATGCTTTAACCACTCTGCTACCCGACCGCCCTTCACAGGAGGAGAGTGACTGAGTTCAGGTTAACGATGCATGGAAGTTCAACACTATTCCAGTTATATCAATGTGGGAGGAAACCCAAAGTGATGTCAGTCTCAGACGTTTATCACTTTGGTGAAACCCACGAGCACGGACATAGAGCTGATGGACCTACAAATATAAGCGCAAGGAACCAGGATTTGAACCCATAATCATAGGTTTCTGGTATGCCCAAGGCAGGCAGTTCTGCACAGCTAATTGTGGCGCCCTAAATGACTTGGCCATTCTGATGTCATATCAGTGCACATGCTGAAACACCTTCCTCCTGTGAACTGACTGACTTGTAAAAGAAAGCCCTCAAATATCCTTTTGATGGAAAGGATGTCTTCATGTCCACCTCCATTACCCATTTCTTTTTACCCTATCTCAATTTTGATTGGTCGGTAAAATCATACAAAAAATGAAAATTAAGGGCGGGTAATTTCAGATTGCGAGAACCTTGGGACTGGATCCAGGATTTGTACATCTTTCCGAGGCAAGGGTGTTAACTGACTATAAAAGTCCAGGTTTCCACCCTTACCGAACTGGGCTGGAGTTTCCAGGCTCGATCGTAGCCCTACTAGTGGCTATTACGATTTATGTCCCTTTTATTGACCTGTCAGATTCAATCTTTCATATCACTTACATTTGCTTCAAACAAAATGGTGTCACCTATCAAGATGATCTTATCAATAATCAAGATCAAAATTGTAATGAAAGGCAAATTGCATCAAACCACTTGAGCACCTTGAATAAAAATATGAAAAGATTAGCAAAATATCAGTCAACGCCCAGTTGACAGTACCCATGTTTCGCAAATCCTGCAGTCGACTGAAATCTGCATGTTGACATCCATGTTGTTTATGAACTGAATGTCTAGTTCGTTACACGATTTTGATTGGACTATGCATAGACTTGTTAGTCCAGCCAAAATGTAACTCCGGAATTTCTGCCTCGTTCAGCAAGGGTTAGTGTAGGCTGGAGCCCTGGAGATATAGAGCATGCTGAAGCACATGAGTACGGTGCCATCAAACCAAAGATCATAATGCTAGCAAAACAGTGATTTGCATCACCATTCAGCAGTTCCTGATATGGCTAAGGGATGTTACTTAGCACAGTAAATTGCAGCACCATTGTCACCTACGACTTTTGACCCAGTTAAAAGTAGCTGCATAATTGAGAACAAGAGATTAGGCTGTCTGACAGGGAAGTAACAGTAAAATCAATGTACTTACATTTATACCAGCCCCATTAGCCACTAGATATTCCACAACAGCTGTTTGGCCATAATCTGCAGCAAAATGGATCGGGCTCCTTCCTGCTATTTCCTTTGTGCCAAGAGATTTCTGCAAGAAAATTTAACATCAAAACAAATTCATTGATTATCATATTCCATGCATAAAACTACCTGTCTTGGAAAAGTGGATTAGCTTCAGCATTCTTTGCAAATATCAACCAAATTCTATCAACTATTATTGCCGAGTCAAAATACCTGAATTATTCTGTTGCGCTATCAAAATTTGCTTGCAAAGATTTCATATTATTATATCTTTGGTCAGTATCCATTTAACTATGACAGTATTTACTGCAGTGTTGCAAGATGTTTTGCGTTTTTTAAATGATCAGGCTCATAGTTCTAATAAATAAAATATCTGGTTTTGCAGCTGCAACTGATAATATATCTACTCTCAAAACAAAATCCCAGGATTTGATAATACATAACACTGCATACACTTCAGAATCATTATTTGTGCTCCACGCTCAAAAACAATAATTCCTAGAAAAGCTAGCAGGCGACATTTTATTTTATGAACAATATCCTGATCATACCAACTTAAGTTTCAAAACAAAATACATCTACCCATGAAGATTCGGCTTAGAATACGTGTTCTGCAACCCATGTTTGTCATAAGAGGCGACTAACAGGATTGGATGGTCAGACTCGCTGACTTGGTTGATGCATGTCATTGTATCCCAATTGCGTAGATCGATGCTCATGATGTCAATCACTGGATTGTCTGGTCCAGACTTGATTATTTATGGACAGCAGTCATATAGCTGGTATATTGCGGAGTGGTGTTAATCAAGATACAAACAAACAAGATACCTCTAATATCTACAACCAAATAAGCAGAATTAAAAATAATAGAACCTTTGACGAAAAGCGAAATACATGCAAATCAGCCTTAATCACTTATGCAGTCATGGCAGATGACTAAGATGAAAACTGCTTCCTTGTTGTATATCTAAAACAGTAACATGTGGGCAATCAGTTTATGTATCAACTAAATGTCGGTTTGTTCCAGTTTGTCCTGGGTACAAAATTGTACCAGTTAGTTAACGATAATTTAGTTAAGAACAAATCAATCTCGGTGGTAAAAGGTTCTTTAAGCACCATGACTTGTGTTCGACATCCCAAGAATGCGAGATGTAAAAACGGGAATAGATAGTATCCCCAGCAACACATGGCGTACACTAATCTTTTGACACATATTTTCAAAGTTACTTAGGGTTGCGAAGGGTCTAAGAAATCTTTCTATTTAACATTAGGCCTACATGAAATTTGCACTTGGGATTTGTCCAAATACACGAAAACCGAAGTTCTGTCAAATTGCCACGGAGATCCATATACAACAGAGCATTAAACAACAAATAAAAGGATCGCAAATATAAATGAAAACAATAGTAACCTCTTTGGCCATGAGAGTTTTCACTTCTGAAATGTCTCCATTTTTTACACTCCACAAAAAGGATTTAGACAATTCTGCTTCGTCTGCCATGATGCTGAGTAAGATATAAAAATTGGGAGGTCCCGACCGGAAACAGCCCACGAATCTGGCAGCCGCGTGTAAATGTAACGCGTAATTTGATTGGTAGATATCATGCCGAAACCCAATGAAGAAAGACGTAATATACTCTCTCCAGCTAGACTGGTATCCTGTCCTTTGCCTCCTAGTAGACTGGTACCCTTGTCCTTCGCCCCCTTGCGGCTGCACAACGTGAAGTGCTGCGAGGAGCGAAAGCGCTCTATGGCAGTCAAACCTGTCTATCGCCCCAACAAACGCGACACCTTGTGTTTAAATGCCTAAAAGTGTTGTTCAAAGGGACATAATTGGCATTTTGAAAATTAAGGATTTTAGGACTGCTTTCGTCAGTTCCAACAGTTAAAGAATTTGAAGGTTTTGTTCAAGTTTAATGCAGTCACAATATTCCTATATCATCACAGCTGGTAGATAATAAAGGCTGGGACAGAAAAAAGGGGTTGATATTATGAGCAACGATCTACGCCGTCGAGCTACGATGAAACGCAATCAATCAAGTCACTGAGCCTGCAAAACAACCGATCCACGTAATTTCCTTACGACAGGTATATAAAGGTTACTAGCAACATATTGTAACCCAGAAGCGAATTCAGACGAAGATATACTTTCATGTATATATGGACTCATGCGCAATGTTTAGTCTATGCGTAGACGAAGGCCCGCCAAATAAGAAAGCAAGATTGTTTGTTATTCAACGCCGCAATACTCCAGCAATATTCACGACGACTGTCTGTAAATATTCGTGTCTGGACGAAACAATACAGTGATTGATATTGTTAGCAGCGATCGAGGTACGATGACACACACTCTACCGGGTCTGACCACAGGATCCATGGTCATCCCTTTGGTCGCTCCTACGAGTGAGGGGGCGGTCGGGTAGCCTAGTGGTTAAAGCGTTCGCTCGTCACGCCGAAGACCCGGGTTCGATTCCCGACATGGGTACAATGTGTGAAGCCCATTTCTGGTGTCCCCCGTCGTGATATTGCTGGAATATTGCTAAAAGCGGCGTAAAACCATACTCACTCACTCACTCCTACGAGTGAGTGACTATGTTTTTACGCCGCTTTTAGCAATATTCAAGCAATATTACGGCGGGGATACAATAAATGGGCTTCACACATTGTAGCCATGTGGGAAACGAAAACTTCTTAATTTGTTGGCAACCTTTTCTTGTGCGGGAACGAGTGAGGGGTGGATGTTATTTTACGTGACTGCAAGACCAAGTCCAGTTCAACTGCGGCCTGTATGTAATCGAACCTGAGTCTGATAAACCAGTGGTTGAAATCATGGGCAACGACGACACACATTCAATCAGGTCACACATTGCAACCACCCAAGTCTCGTTTAGTTATCCTGAACGATACTCATGTTTGGGAGTGATAATTCACTGACTCCTTAATGAGTGAGTGAGTGGATCAGTATGCGCCGCTTTTAGCAATAGTCCAGCAATATCACGGCGTGACGAGCAAACGCTTTAACCACTAAGCTACCCCACCGCCGTTCGTCTCTTACGAAGAGTATATGCTTGGGGCCAATTCTTGCCTTGAATATCCACGGGGCAAGAGCTGGAGATCCGGGTTAATATTGGTCTTCAGCAACCCATGCTTGCTGTAGGAGTCGACTAACTTCGGGATCGGGTGGTCAGGCTCGCTGTCTTGGTTGATGCATGTCATTGTATCCCAACTGCGTGCATCGATGCTCATGATGTTTATCACTGGATTGCCTGGTCCTGTACCCATCATCCTCCCGAGGCAAAGGAGTTAACTGACTATAAAAGTGGAAACTGGACTTTTAAAGTCAGTTAACTCTCTTGCCTCGGGAAGATGGTACCCATGAGAGGAGTCGAACCCAGATCTTCAGAGGCTCCATATATGTATACATATATTCTGATCCCCATTCAAGGCAGTTTGTGATATCCAAACGTCCCCTGTAAAGTCAATTTCAACGAGTTGGGGTAATATCTATTGATGATAACACCATGAACAGTATCTTATGAAATGAAGGGAACGAAGAAAATAGAGGTATGCAGTGTGAGTGAGTATGGGTTTACGCAGTTTTAGCAATATTCCAGCAATATCCCGGCGGGGGACACCAGAAATGGGCTTCACACATTGTACGCATGTCGGGAATCGAACCGGGGTCTTCGGTGTGACGAGCGAACGTTTTAACCACTAGGCTACCCCACCGCCCCTTGAGGTCTGCAATCAGCTCTTTCCTATCATTGACAGGGGGCGGTCGGGTAGCCTGGTGGTTAAAGCGGTCGCTCGTCACGCCGAAGACCCGGGTTCGATACCCGACATGGGTACAATGTGTGAAGCCCATTTCTGGTGTCCCCCGCAGTGATATTGCTTGAATATTGCTAAAAGCGGCGTAAAACCATACTCACTCACTCACTATCATGGACATATTAAACCGGACATTTCGAGGCGTCACATAAGGGCACTTTAAAACACTTATCCTGCTGTAAAGGGACTAAAAAAACTCTTTTGGAAAAAAAATATATTGCTGGTGAAAGACGGGATTTATATTTGTTTTGGTTTGGTTGTTGTTTAACGCCTCACTCAGCAATATTCCAGCTATATGACGGCGGTCTGTAAATAATCGAGTCTGGACCAGAGATTCCAGTGATTGATAACATGATCATCAATCCGCCACGCAATTGTGATACGATGACATGCATCAACCAAGACAGCGAGCCTGACCACACGATCCCGCTAGTCGCCTCTTACAGCAAGCATAGTCGACGGGATTTATGAAGTATTATTGATGCCTAAACATGGGTCACCGTCGTTGGCAATAGCACAATATTCCTTTCCAAGGCCGAATGTGTGTCTATGGAGTCACCTCGGTCATTGGAAACCGGTGAACTGGTTATCCAACAATCATTATCTTATTATCAAGCTCCATGTGTGTGTGGCAGCAGGGCACCCAGGCTGAGGAGAGACAGTAACCCAGTTTCATACCGGGCACAAATACAACTGGTTATAGCTAATACCGGATACGCTCATCGGACCGGAGAGATGAACCCACGTGTTGAAATAAAGATACTTCCCT
This sequence comes from Haliotis rufescens, assembly GCF_023055435.1. Lineage (NCBI taxonomy): Eukaryota > Metazoa > Mollusca > Gastropoda > Lepetellida > Haliotidae > Haliotis > Haliotis rufescens. Next base: position 25,984,214 of record NW_025964334.1, on the reverse strand, counting down.
CCTCCGCAGTGTCCTAGTTTACCTTTCGCCGCAAGGACGAGGCGTGACGTTCGCTTCCGTGTTCATTTTGTTTGTTGAGTCAAACATTTTACTTGCTATTATCGCGGCTAGATTTATCGTTTCATGTATCTATCCTCCTTCGATGATATCCATCATATACCACAGCTGACAAATTGCCACAGCTTACAGACAACCTGTTTACATTTGTCACTTCTGTAAACACACGTCCATAACACATTCAACTCTGAATGCAGCCATTGTACATGTGCTTGTTGGCGACTGTACACAACGCGCCCTCTCTATTAGGGAGCCGACTGCGTATCTTATAACGACGAAAGCGGGTCAGTACTTATCTATAGCCACTGCCCGAGACGGAGCCACGGGGATCAGGCGTCAGGCCCTCGGAATGGGGATCAATCGGATGAACTAACCCGAACATCCAGACCTATACACAGTCACATTGGCGCAAGCCACGACCACGCCTCAAGGAGAACGCCCCCTCTTTAAGAAGAGTCAGTGCTGTGGAAGAGGACACTGTGGAATCCGAGGTGACACATGGACTGTTTACATCGAGGCGTCATCATTGACAGTATGGTCATTAACAATGCGATGTTTTAGCAGCAGACGACATTGTCATCCCGAGCAGACGACACTGTCACAACACGCAGACGACATTATAGGATACCCCTGCCTGTTCTCACTCTGATGTCGGTATGGGTGAAGGTAAGATGTCACATGTTAAGTTATTTTGTCGCGCGCCTTGTTCCATTTAGCGGTAAAACCAGGAGTGATTTATAACTGAGTCGATCAACTCGCGCGAAGTAGTTCAGCTGTCTTCGCGTGTCGTCCCTGTGCTCGGGTTTGTACCAAACGTCAATAATATTGACACTATTCGTTAATTATTGAGCAGATGGGATTCGGATCATAGGTAAATGTATTTGTTACCTTCTCCACACCAAGGAATTCGGCCCGTGTGGGACAGGCACGGTGAACTGTTGTCACAGCGATAAGATTATTCATCCCTAGGGCATTGAGTTGTACAGCACACTAACCGTTTGGGGCCCACGAGTGTGAATCTCCGAGCTCCGAGCAAAAACACAGTATCTATCGTCACGCAATTAATAATTCAACGTAACTACAATGCAAACGCATCTATTTAATTTCATTTTGTTTAACTTTTAAAAATATTTATGACTACTTTTGTTGCCTACCACATGAATATATTATAAGGTTTCCGGTTCAAGCGAAAATGTTATTGGTTATGCCGCATATAATGTTATCGTCCACACTGAAATGTAACATCGAATGCATTTGGAAATTCAAATCAATACTTTTGTTCATGCACTACAGCTTCACAACATTAAATTATATGCCTTAAACATATCACTAGACTAACATCTAGTCTGAAATGAACATATCGTACAGAAAAAAACAGTTGTTAAATTATCTTAATTAAAAAATAATAAAAGGGAACCAGACACTGTCTTCATTTTCAGATACTGATACTGCAGTAATCTAGACTTGCCAAACATTATAGACTCACATGTGCTGTATTTGATATATTTGTATCAGGGTCTGTAAGACAGACTAATATATCACGTATATATGCATCGTGTATCTCCTGCAGTGACTTCTATGAACTTTAACCCTAAGACCTGAACGTGAGATTGCCACAGGTATTTTGGAAACTGACCCGTGTGTGAGGCGACGATGACGAGCTAATGTCCCAGTGAGATATATTTACTCTAAAAGTCCACTGTTTCACAGTAATGCATCTGTCCCGACTGTCCTGTGACACACCTCCTCGGGAACATGGCCTAGTTTGTTGATGTTAGTCAATGTAGCCAAGCGCGCTCGTTTCCGCTGAATATAAGGAAGTGCGACATGGTACTGACAAGCACATCTCATTAACTGTGAGTACACGCATACACCTTTCGATTCCTACCCCCGTGTCTATGCATACACACGATCAGATCGTTGCTGCTTTAATTGTGTCATCGTCATCTGATTCGCAGACAGTTTCGACACTGGCAGCCTGTCCTCCACTAAATATAATTGCATGTTTGAAACATTAATAAGTATTCCAAGCCCTAGATACCCCACTCGCCGTGTATGCATACACGACGATAACATAACTGTGTGAAACATCATCTGTGACACCGATTCGCGACTGGTTCCCATGGTAATATATTGTATATTTGAAATATCAATACTAAAATAATATAAATGTCACGATGACTCATATTTGCCCTTCAACACTGTTTTCAGGAAATAGCATTATCATCCAAATTATTCCCAAATGTAGCCTATTTTGAAAACACATATGTAGTTTCTAGTCTGAATGAAGTAATTAGGTCATGAAAACATAGAACCGCTATTAGATCGGGTTCATTGTGATTGGATTGTTCATATTTTTTGTCAAACTGTAATTATTGTTTGACGTTTGTTCCGTTGTCGTTACATGTGTCATGTTGATTGTTTGTATTTATTTGTGATTGGCAACTTCGAGGTTAGTTTGTCGATGTTTAAGAGGAGCTTTGGTCGCTGGTACAAGTGCAGGATTCGACACGGTTAATATATTTTGTTTGTCTTGTTTGTGCTTGTGGTTTTCACCAAGGGTGTTTTTGTTCTAAGTACAAACATCACTGGTGTCATTCAAGAGATGCAAGGTTCTGGTGTGTGTCACTTTGGGTTTTCATAATAGGTCATCAATCGTATGTGCTGTTATATAACTCACTCACTGAACCACCCACTCAGTCACTCGCCTACTAACCCACCCACTCAGTCACTCGCCTACTAACCCACCCACTCAGTCACTCGCCTACTAACTCACACACTCAGTCACTCGCATACTAACCCTCACACTCAGTTACTCGCCTACTAACCCACACACTCACTCACTCGCCTACTAACCCACACACTCACTCACTCGCCTACTAACCCACACACTCACTCACTCGCATACTAACCCACACACTCACATACTAACCCACACACTCAGTCACTCACTCGCCTACTAAGCCACACACTCACTCACTCGCGTACTAACCCACACACTCACTCACTCGCATACTAACCCACACACTCAGTCACTCGCCTTCTAACCCACACACTCAGTCACTCGCATACTAACCCTCACACTCAGTCACTCGCCTACTAACCCACACACTCAGTCACTCGCCTACTAACCCACACACTCAGTCACTCGCCTACTAACCCACACACTCAGTCACTCGCATACTAACCCTCACACTCAGTTACTCGCCTACTAACCCACCCACTCAGTCACTCGCCTATTACCCCACACTCAGTCACTCGCCTACTAACCCACACACTCAGTTACTCGCCTATTAACCCACACACTCACTCACTCGCCTACTAACCCACACTCAGTCACTCGCATACTAACCCACACACTCAGTCACTCGCCTACTAACCCACACACTCAGTCACTCGCATACTAAACCACACACTCATTTACTCGCCTACTAACTCACCCACTCGCATACTAACCCACACACTCAGTCACTCGCCTACTACCTCACCAACTCGTTTACACACTCACTCACTCTTTCACCCATTCACTCACCACTCACCCACTCTTTCACCATCCACCCACTCACTCACTCACTCTTTCACCCATCCACCCACTCAGTCACTCGCCTACTAACTCACCTACTCGTTGATACACTCACTCACTCTTTCACCAATTCACTCACTCACCCACTCTTTCACCATCCACCCACTCACTCACTTACTCTTTCACCCATCCACCCACTCAGTCACTCGCCTACTAACGCACCAACTCGTTCACACACTCACTCACTCACTCGCCCTGTCACTCACTCCACGTGAAAGATACCTCAATCACAATAACGTGTATCAATACAATTCAACTGTAATTTCTGCCACTGGATCCGCCATACTGGTTCACTGTATACGTTGTACAAATCATTCGCCATATCCGGTTCTTGTGTACCATACCCACAATACTCCTGTTTGTCGGACATTCATACTCCACCAACGTACATTCAATACCGAATAGCCGACAGAATGCGTTATGTACATGACTGGAATGCGATCTGCAATAGCACGTGTGAGTTCCATTCAGGGTGTCGCCCGTGCCATACAAGCGACGCAGCTCCATTTATAGACCGGCATTTGCATGTAGCCACGAGGCTGCACAGACAGGCCGCCAACAGGTGCTTGATATTGAACAGGTTGACATATCGCATTCATGTCGCTGCACCAAATGTGAAACGGTATTCCTGTAATGACACAATAAACAATTTCCATAATACCCTATGCCAACAGTCCGAAGGCCACAAGGGTGTATTGGTAGAACGAGACACCAGCTGTATACCGTTACATTCAATGTTGTGTTGCAAACATGTTATAATTCAAAAGAGCAATAGGCCAAAAATTATTAGTTGTTCGGATCCTTTTGCATGTCGGCAAATGTGGGGATGGGGTGCTTACAGATCGGCAAACGTGAAGGCTGGGGGGCTTACAGTTGGCTAATGTGGGGGGTGGGGGGCTTCCAGGTTAGCAAATGTGGGGGTGGGGGCTTACAGGTTGGCAAATGTGGGGGTGGGGGCTTACAGGTTGGCAAATGTAGGGGTGGGGGCTTAAAGGTCGGCAAAGGTAGGGGGGGGGGGGGGGGGCTTCCAGGTTGGCAAATATGGGGGGTGGGGGGCTTCCAGGTTTGCAAATTGGGGGGGCTTACAGTTTGACAGGGGGGGGCTTACAGTTTGGCAAATGTGAAGGGTGGAGGTCTTACAGATTGGCAAATGTGTGGGGGGAGGGGGGTTTACAGGTCGGTCAATGTGTGGGGGTTGGGGGCTTACAGGTTGGCAAATGTGAAGGGTGGGGGTCTTACAGATTGTGAGGGGAGAGGGGGGCTTACAGGTCGGTAAATGTGTGGGGGGAGGGGGTGGGGGGCTTACAGATTGTGAGGGGAGAGGGGGGCTTACAGGTCGGTAAATGTGTGTGTAGGGGGGTGGGGGGCTTACAGGTTGGCAAATGTGTGTGTAGGGGGGAGGGGGGCTTACAGGTTGGCAAATGTGTGTGTAGGGGGGAGGGGGGCTTACAGGTTGGCAAATGTGAAGGGTAGGGGTCGTCAAATGTGGGGGTAGCCTCATTTAAAAGACTGCAATACAGGATTTAGTCTGACAGCCCCTGAACCATATTATTTTACTTGACGCCCAGCTCTGACTCTAATGCTGTAACCTAAATGAAGCAAAGTTTCACCCAGGTTCAGTATCTCCCAATATCACTGGGGCTCCTTTTCAATTTAAATTTCAAATTATATATTTTCAGAGACCAAGCGTTAGTCTATAAAGGATTACAAGATTCAGAACAACAAATAATATATTTGTCGTGGCCTTACGTATATTTACGCTCTGCCAAAAAGTTAAATACACCTGGGGACCGAGGTCTAACTATTGTACCGAGCTATGCAGCTGGGTTGATTCAGATTGGTCCTAATGTGCTGCATAATGTGTCCGTGTGTTGGCAAGGCAAATCATTTTCACATTACGTATGCTATGCACAGTGATGAATATCATATATGAACGCTGTTTGCATTTCCACCATTGAATCGTGCCGATGAACATGTTTTTAGAGTCTGAATACCAAGTCGCATCTAGCGCCCAGTACGTCGCTGACTAACTCCATGCGATCTTGTCAGGGAAAAGGACCGGCCATTTTATATTATGTTGCATGGACAAAATAAATTGTCTTTATGTATTACGAAAAATATGTTCGCTGGGCATTGTGGATGTCCTTAAAATAATTGCATGTGTGCTGAGAAAAGGTGAGTATAATTGTTCGGTTACTCCTTTGAGAGAAAAAAACATTGCGTGTTTTGAAGTCTTCAACAAAAATAGCAGCCCCACCTCTACCCCCTTACGATATTAAATGGTAGGTCCCCCACATGTAATCATGAGGTGAGGTGAGGCGAAATGGGGTTTAACGTAGCGTCCAAGATTATTGCACTTATATAGCCACGTGCATGTACGTGTGTGTGTGTTTGTGTGGCTGCTTGTACTAGTCCGGACTGATGCCCATTTATAGTGCTAACTCACTGAGATACCATGCCGCAGTTTAACATAAATACCCCACTCAGACGCAGTATACTGATTCCGAGCCGACCAGTACTTGTTTTAGCCCCTTAATGCCGAGCGCCAGACAGGGTAACGATAAGTACCATCTTTAAACGTCTTTTGGTATGACGCGGCCGGGGATCGAACCCCGGATCTTCAGCTCTCCGGGCGGACGCTCTATCACTAGACCACGGAGGCAGCCTGTTGTTATGATCTGAAGTACTTCCGGTGCTGTGTTATGAATATGATCAGGGTGTTGAATAAATACTCCCGCTCTGCATGTGTACAGGCCATGCATCATGGAGACAATGGACCGCTGGTTACCTTGTCAACAACAGGCGCGGCAATGGAATCTCTGCGTAGAGAGCTGGTGATCGCTGTCAAAGTCGGACAACACGCAGGGTGGGCTCCTCACGAGTTCCTGCTGATGCGGTGAAATATGACGTGGAACTCTCCAGACACAGGCCGCGTGGTTGGATGAAGGATGAACACCGATAGACTGCAGAGATTGTAGAGAAACTATTTGATTTGAGAGGAATTAGATAAGTTATCGATCACACATTTGTGATTGGTGAGAATCATGGCTGATTTTGTCCATGGAAAGGTCTTTGCCATCCATCTTCACCACCCTCTTGTATATTGGCCTGAGGTGTGACATGTGGTCTGAACTCACCGAATCATTGTACACTGAAAGTGTCTGACGTGGAAGGAACTTGACTAGTGACGGGGGGAATGTCTGATGTGGGAGGACCTAGTCTAGTGACGGGCAATATGTCTGATGAGGAAGGACCTTGTCTAGTGACGGGGAATATGTCTGATGTGGGAGGACCTAGTCTAGTGACGGGGGAGAATGTCTGATGTGGGAGGACTTGGTCTAGTGACGGGCAATATGTCTGATGAGGAAGGACCTTGTCTAGTGACGGGGGAAATGTCTGATGTGGGAGGACTTGGTCTAGTCACGGGGTGAATGTCTGATGTGGGAGGACCTAGTCTAGTCCCTGGGAGAATGTCTGATGTGGGAGGACCTGGTCTAGTGACGGGAATATGTGTGATATGGAAGAACCTTGTCCAGTGACGAAGAGTATGTCTCATGCGGAAGGGCCTTGTCTAGTGACGGGGAATATGTCTGATGTGGAAGGACCTAGTCCAGTGACGGGCAATATGTCTGACGTGGAAGGAACTTGACTAGTGACGTTGAATATGTCTGATGAGGAAGGACCTTGTCTGGTGACGGGGAGAATGTCTGATGTGGGAGGACCTGGTCTAGTGACAGGAATATGTCTGATGTGGAAGGATCTAGTCCAGTGACGGGAGATATGTCTGATGTGGAAAAACCTATCCAGTGACGGGAATTATGTCTGATGCGGAAGGGCCTTGTCTAGTGACGGGGAGAATGTCTGATGCGGTAGGACCTAGTCCAGTGACGGGAATTATGTCTGATTTGGAAGAACCTTGTCTTGTGACGGACAATATGTCTGATGCGGAAGGGCCTTGTCTAGTGACGGGGAGAATGTCTAATGTGGGAGGATCTAGTCTAGTGACGAGAGTATGTCTGATGTGGGAGGACCTAGTCTAGTGACGAGAGTATGTCTGATGTGGGAGGACCTTGTCTAGTGACGGGGAATATGTCTGATGTGGGAGGACCTTGTCTAGTGACTGCGAATATGTCTGATGTGGGAGGATCTAGTCTAGTGACGGGGAATATGTCTGATGTGAGAGGACCTTGTCTAGTGACGAGAGTATGTCTGTTGTGGGAGGACCTAGTCCAGTGACGAGAGTATGTCTGATGTGGGAGGACCTAGTCAAGTGACGGGGAATATGTCTGATGTGGGAGGACCTAGTCTACCGACGGGGAATATGTCTGATGTGGGAGGACCTAGTCTAGTGACGGGGGATATGTCTGATGTGGGAGGACCTTGTCTAGTGACGGGGGATATGTCTGATGTGGAAGGACCTTGTCTAGTGACGGGGAATATGTCTGATGTGGGAGGACCTAGTCTAGTGACGGTGAACATGTCTGATGTGGGAGGACCTAGTCTAGTGACTAGAGTTTGTCTGATATGGAAGGACCTAGTCTAGTGACGGAAAAGTCATATCTCTATAATATGTCGCTTTCAGTCATAAAACTCTTGAATACACGTTGTCCTGGGTTGTGGACGTAGAGCTATGATGTAACAGGTTAATATGACCTCTCTTATCTTTTTATGGTTGACGGTATTGCTCTTAGAGTCCTGGTTCAAGAACTATACACAACCATGTGATGTGGAGTTTAACAAACACAAATTGACGGTGAGATAAGCATCTCTAGTTACAGATTGTTCATGGATACCTTCCCTTGGGGTTTCTTGCCGTTAGGAGCGACTAAATATTTGTTTGTTCGTTTATTATTGTTTAATTCCGCACTCACAAATAGTCTAGCTATATGACGGCGGTCTGTTAATAATCGCTTCTATACTAGACAATCCAGTGAATGACATCATGAGCATCGATCTACGCATTTGGGATATGATGACATGCATCAACCAGGTCAGCGAGTCTGACCGCTCTTACGACAGCGACTAAATGAATCGGGTGGTCAAGTTCGGTGACTTGGTTGATAATATGTCGTCACACCCCGACGGCGTAGGATGTTACTCATTGCATCAACCACTGGTTTGTCTGGTCCAGACCCGAATAGTTAGGGGCCAACCATTTGATATTCGGGGGTGGGTTGTTTTGTTACTTTGTCGAAAATACGAATTTTCTTTGACTGATAGTTTTAATTGAAAGAATATTTTTTCATGCAGGTTTCGTTTTTAATTAAAATAATATTTTGTATGCAGGTTTCGTTTTTAATTAAAATGATATTTTTATGCAGGTTTCGTTTTTAATTAAAATAATATTTTTTATGCAGGTTTCGTTTTTAATTAAAATAATATTTTTTATGCAGGTTTCGTTTTTAATTAAAATAATATTTTTTATGCAGGTTTCGTTAGGTAGAGGGGAGGAGAGATGCCATCGGTGGGGCTGGACATGCTTACTATTTCCGCTGCCAATACACACACACACACACACACACACACACACACACACACACACACACATCCACACCCCAACACACACACATCCACACACACACAAATATCCACACACACACATCCACACACACAGCGCGATATAGCGAGGACTAGGCCAACGCGTATCGACATCAAGTAGACCAGGCGCGTTGTCATGCAGCGCTACAATGCCAGGGAACGAATATGGCTTTACGCCGCTGTTACCAATATCACGGCGCGGGAACCACAAATGGGCTTCACACAATGTACCCATGTAGGGAATCGAAACCGGGTCTTCGACGTGACGAGCGAACGCTTTAACCACTAGGCTACCCCACCGTCACCACTAATCCAAGCAGAACAAGTACTGAAGCTGAAGGTATTCACATACAAATAACATGGACACGAATGAATTGCTGGAAAAATATCGTATATCATACAGTAACATCATCTCCGACCATTCTCATTAATATTCATTGCTAAATACTTTGATTTAGTTATTAACCCTTTGTCTACCGCTGATAACGCACTGCCTGTTGCTATAGTGACACACAGCTATACAGCAGTATTATTATCTTCATGGGCCCTTTTAAACAGAGGAGTATAGCTTTATGGCCTTAAAGTCAAAGCCAGTTGTTATCAGTTGGATTTATGAAGTAATAACTGGAATTTAATATTATTGATATTGATATGGACAACATATCTTTACTGATTTATCATCGTGTGGATCACTCGCCAAGGCTTAGTCAGTCTCCCAGACCCTAGAGAATATATATATTAAAGTTGTATTAAAAACCATATCCGACTCAAGCCAGGAATGATTTGGCAAGTCTAGACTGCCTTGGTTAAACATTGTTCTGTTCTCCTTTTGGATTTTATTTATATTTTGTAGATATATATTTTAAATCAGATAACTTTATTTCTGGGACTAAATGTTTGTCCAGCCAAAGCTGACCGAGGTAACTTAATGCCGTTTTAATGCCTATTGGGCTTTCCTTAAAACAAGCCACACCTTTTTCGTTCATGCCTTATTGTGTTGGCTGATTGAGAATGAACATAATAAGACATTTCACCATAGCTTTATGAAGACAAGAATAAAATCTTTGAAATTATTTTTTGTCATTATATTACATATGACTAATATTGAGAGTGAGTTAGTTTGGTTTTACGCGGCTTTTAGAAATATTCAAACAATATCACGGCGGTGGACGCCAGAAACATTGTCTTCCATGTGGGGATTCGAACACGGCCTTTGGCGTGACGAGCGAGCGCTTTAACATCAAGGCTGCCCCATCGTTCCTTTAATATTTAGAACCTTTTAATTAAACAGCAGTATGTTTTTTTTATAATCTACAACGAAAAGAGGCGTTACAGATGCTTCATAAATATAACGATATGGTAAATATGAATTTGAGCACTGTAACTTTGACTTGGTCCGGGTAAGTGAGTGAGTGAGCTTGGTTTTACGCCGCTGTTAGCAATATTCAAGCAATATCCCGGCGGGGTACACCAGAAATGGGCTTCACACATTGTACCCATGTCGGGATCGAACCCGAGTCTTCGGCGTGACGAGCGAACGCTTTAACCACTAGGCTACCCGACCACCCCTGGTCCGGGTAAAGCTTGACAGTTGGTCTTTCAAACTTTAGTTTTGAAAGATAGAACAAATGGAATCTAAACACCACTTCCAACTTCTTACTTCCGCTTGTATACTCGTCAAATGATAAAGACGAGGGTTCACGACATATATACTTTGTAATTTGAATTGCAGTTTTACATAGAGAAGTGAATTCAGGACACAGGTCATATTTGTCATATGTACGATAGGTTATAGCCTAGTTATCCACACTGTGGACGTCAGCAAACGTTGACTCAATCTTATTAAAATCAGATCTTGCTTAGCTATAGCGAGAACTAAGATCTGATGTTAATGAGATTGACGTTGACTTTAGTCATTATAAACGTCGTGCGACTTCATGAAATTTCAAATAATTTTAAAGTAATTTGATCTTGATGAATTGTTTAGAGCTATCTCATTGAAATCTATACATTATATATATTATATACAATAAGTAGAGTAGGCTTCAGTCGAGAAGTCGATTCAATTCGACGATATCTAAACAACTGCCCCAATTCGTACAAAAGCGGGGACAAAAACATATATATTGTCTTAATACAAAATTCCAATGTTTCAATTTCTTAAAACATCTTTACGGAAGTGGGAAATGAGACGCGAAGTCGAACTTTCGAGATTTCCATCATTCCAAGACGGTGTAGGAAAGTAAGAAGTTGAAAGCGGTGTTTTCATCTAAAACAAAAAATATGGGAAACAAATAACTTCGGAAGTTAGAAGTAAGAAGCGGTGTAGAGCTTTCAAGCTCTTCATCTTTAAAAAATTAGGTTTGAAAGATGAATTGTCAAGTGTTACCCGGACTTGACTTGATAACAGTGTCATAGTTCTAAAATCACTTTAATTAACCCATAATTATAGTGGTCATATTTCAAAAATATGTTTTGTATTTTTCTCAATATTTTATCTTACAACTAGCTAAACCTAAATATATGACAACAATAAAGCAACAATAAGACATGCAAATGTAATTCCAGTTAGATATGTAAATCCGAGGTGACACCTTTGTGAAAACACCTCGTCGTGACTCCATTGTCAACGGTGGGGTAAAGTCTGCAGTGTGCTGTGTCAAAGGTCAGTGCATGGATATGGATTGTTCTGCCCCTCCCAAACTAACCCATGTACCAGGCGCCTCTTCTTGTGGCGACTAGCGGCGTCTTGTCGACCATTGGCTTGCCCAGCTCCGACTCTGACATGTTGAAATAAATGTATTGTTTCTCTTGACCGCCCGCCACGAATTAATGTCTTATTTTCAAGCACTGTTAAGAAACGACTATTTCGATTCGATTATTTACAAATCGCCGTCATGTAGCTGGAAGATGGCTGACTGCGGCGTAAAACAACCAACCAACCAACCAGCCAACCAAACTTCATAAACGATCGCTCACTCACTCAATTCCTGCAAGTGTCAAGGTAGTGAGAAAGTTGCCTTATCAGTCATGATCATGGACCGATATTAGAATATTTCGAGTAATGAAATGTTAAAAATGTATAACGATTTTACTGATGCACACGTGGCGGTGCTTGTGTTGTATTATTGGGCTGAAAGTCACTGATTTCGAACTGCTGTCTACAGTTTTGTTTGTGGTGATGACTAATGATAGGCAGACTTTGAAGTGATTACTCTTGATGTTTTTATTTTTAAGAATGGACTTCAATATGTTTTTTGCGTTAGGGAGGTATAAGCGGAAAAACAAGGTATACACACTTTGTTGTGTTTGTTGTTGTTTTACGCCGCACTCGGTCTGTAAATAATCGAGTCCGGACCAGACAATCCAGTGATTGACATCATGAGCATCGATCCACGCAGTTGGGATACGAGGACATACATCAACCAAGTCAGCGAGCCTGACCACCCAATCCCGTTAGTCGACCCTGACGACAAGCATATAGTCGCCTCTTACGGCAAGCATGGGTTGCTAAAGACCTTTTCTAACCCGGATCTTCACGGGTCGTAAACATTTTGTGTATATCCTCCTTCTTGTGAAAGTCTACACGAAGGAATATTTGTGTGTAAATACGTTGAAGTAGGTATATGTATGCACAGGAAGACACGATTCAACCACTCCAAAACTCCATATAATTTATGACGTGACGTGAATTTCACGTACACCCGGCAAGACATTAATACATTGAGAGGGACATTACCTCCGAGCAACATTGGGTCAATGCACAGTCCAATATATCATCTGGTCGGTGATAAGGGGGCATGCACACCTATTGAAATAGGTACATATCTATTGATTTCGGTCATTACAAACACTCATCTGAAACGAATCCCATGATATTTTGACGTTTTTGTCACTTTTAGAATTTGCGGGGAGCAATTTTGAAAAAATGATATGTAAAATGGAACACACCGCGTTAGATCCAATTTATCGTTGTTTTTATTGAGGTAAGTTAAGAAATCAAATTGAATGTACAACGCACTCAGCAATATTCCAGCTGTATGACGGCGGTCTGTAAATAGTCGAGTCAGAACCAGACAGTCCAGTGATTGACGAGTCATGGCATTTACACTCTTCTACAGATACCACTGTTTCATATACACGTTATGGGGGAGGGTTAGCGGGGGCATTTGATATGTGCAGAGGTGTATAATAATTGTTGTGAAATCTAAACAAAATTTTGTTTTAAAAAAACATAATATTAAATGTAATTGTCTGTTTGGTGTACATATAAACTGAAATAGATAGAATTGACAAGAAAAGACTTTGGAAAAGACGGTAGAGAAAATATGTGTATGATTGGTGTGAAATGAACATAGGACAGAATGAACGAATGAACGAGAGAGAAAGGTAGGGAGAGAAGCGATGGGAATAGTAGCGCTAAGTGACAAGTTAAAGACGGGAACATTAAGTGCCTAAATGAATGAGAAATGTATTCCACACGGGAAAACATCATTGGCTGATTAACATAACACAAACTCTAGTTCTCGTGTTCCAACCTGCCATATTAGTATGTCAGTTCTATGTTTCACGAGTGGTCTTAAAGGCAACAAAAGTAACGGTGCTAGGTGTGAGACAAGGAGAATGTTTATGTCCACAGTATCACCACATTGTAAGGCGCTAGTAGACTTTGATGGCCTTGACCGACTTGTGTTGTTGCCAGTAGTTAGTTGAGCTGGAAGTGTACAGTTCAAGCGTATGTTGCTGTCGACGACGGCCATGAAGTCTAATTAATGGTACTTTATGTACACGGTTTGAACTGACTTAGCTTACAGAAATGTCCGGCTATGCGTATGTATAGAGTGTGAAGCTATGGGTGAGATTAATGAGAGAGAGAAAGAGAGGTGGGGAGAGTGGGAGGGAGAGAGAGTCAGAGAGAGAGAGAGAGAGAAAGAAAGAGGTGGGGAGAGTGGGAGGGGGAGAGAGAGATTGGTATAAAATGAACAAACGAACGAATGAGCGACAGTGAACGGTATGGACAGAAGCGAGGGGAGAAGTAGCTCCAAATGAGAAAGTGACAAGTTAAAGCCGGGAACATTAAGTGCCGAAATGAATGAGAAATGTATTCGATCTATTTCACAAGGGAAAACACACTCCTATATGCTTGCCATTTATTTAACAAAACGGAGCTTTGGTGGAACGCCTCAGTCGGAGAATACAAGCATGACCACACGTGAAAAAGACATTTGTTGAACAAATCGCTACTTTTCATGCAGGTACACGCCGCTACATATCTAACCTTACATTCATTTGGGTATTGAACATTGTCACAAAGCAGAACAACTGGTCACAACGGATCATTGACACGCTGGTCGACCCTGGGTTAGAGTGAATAGATCTCATTAACATGTTCTGACCAGTGAGGTGTCGTTGCCATTTTTGTTATAATAACGTCATTAGTATGGTCAGTAGCACCACGTCATCATAAGCCTGACTAGTGTGGCCATGCCATCATTAGCTTGACTAGTGTAGCCACGTCATCATTAGCTTGCCTAGTGTGGCCACGTCATCATTTGCTTGACTAGTGTGGCCACGTCATCATTAGCTTGCCTAGTGTGGCCACGTCATCATTAGCTTGACTAGTGTGACCACGTCATCATTAGCTTGACTAGTGTGGCCACGTCATCATTAGCTTGACTAGTGTGGCCACGTCATCATAAGCTTGACTAGTGTGGCCACGTCATCATTAGCTTGACTAGTGTGGCCACGTCATCATTAGCTTGACTAGTGTGGCCACGTCATCATTAGCTTGAATAGTGTGGCCACGTCATCATTAGCTTGACTAGTGTGGCCACGTCATCATTATCTTGACTAGTGTGGCCACGTCATCATTAGCTTGACCAGTGTGGCCACGTCATCATTAGCTTGCCTAGTGTGGCCACATCATCATTAGCTTGCCTAGTGTGGCAACACCAACATAGTTTGACCAGCGTGGCCACGTTATCATTAGTTTGACCATTGTGCCCACGTCATCATTAGTTTGGCCTTCATGGCCACGTCACCGTTAGCTTGACGAGTTTGGCCACGTCACCGTTAGTTTGACGAGTTTGGCCACGTCATGATTAGTTTGAGCAGTTTCGTAACATCATCATTCGCTTGAACTGTGTGGCCACGTCACTACCATCAGTATGATCAGTTTGCCAACGTCCCTATTAGCAGCCGGCCTTGCCACGTCACCATTAGCTTGACGAGTGTAGTACCGTCACCATCGGCTTGACTTGTGTGGACACGTCACCATTAGCTTGACAAGTTTGGCCTCGTCATCATTAGCTTGGCGAGGGTAGTAACGTCACCATTAGCTTGACAAGGGTATTAACGTCAACATCGGCTTGACCTGTGTGGCCACACATCATTAGTTTTACCATTGTGGCCACGTCATCATTAGTATGACCTGCGTGGTCACGTCCCCGTTAGCTTGAAGAGTTTGGCCTCGGCATGATTAGCTTGAGCAGTCTCGTAACATCATCATTCGCTTGAACTGTGTGGCCACGTCACTACCATCAGTATGATCAGTTTGCTAACGACCCTATTAGAAGCCGGCATTGCCACGTCACCATTAGCTTGACGAGTGTAGTACCGTCACCATTAGCTTGACGAGGGTAGTAACGTCACCATTAGCTTGACGAGTGTAGTGCCGTCACCATTAGCTTGAAGAGGGTAGTAACGTCACCACTAGCTTGACGAGGGTAGTAGCGTCACCACTAGTTTGACGAGGGGAGTAACGTCACCATTAGCTTGACGAATGTAGTACCGTCACCATTAGCTTGACGAGGGTAGTAACGTCACCATTAGCCTGACGAGGGTAGTAACGTCACCATTAGCTTGAAGGGGGTTGTCACGCCACCATTAGTTTGACGAGGGTAGTAACGTCACCATTAGCTTGACGAGGGTAGTAACGCCACGATTAGCTTGACGAGGGTAGTACCGCCACCATTAGTTTGACGAGTGAAGTGCCGTCACCCTTTTTGATGACATTTTATAAGTGAATTCCCTACCATGATAACATTCTACCCACATACACACATTCTACACAAAGACACACACGAAACACACAAAGACACACGCACACACACACACAGCACGCACACACACGCACGCACGCACGCACGCGCACACACACGCACGCACGCACGCACGCACGCACGCACGCACACACACACACACACACACACACTGGATCCGCCCCTGGAGTGCCATAGCATGGCTTAACCCGAGGGTAAGGCCGAACCATACGTCTCACAGGCGCAAATCTCCATTACGTTTATTTACATTCGTCCATTGAAAAATCTTCCGAGCAATTTGAATTAATCTGCACAATACGCTGTCAGCTACAACACGTGATAAATTCCATTAACATTGTTTACAGTAGATAGAGTGTCGAAGGATACACGATACACAATGTATAGAATGTCTTACATAATGCGCAGGTGTCCGTTCACTCCCTGTCACTGGCAGTCATTGTATGCGCATGTCCCCTCGGGTCGTTATTTGCACCTACATTTGTACAATAATGTCAATAAAAGAGCCAACTGTCTATTAACATATCACATACTATGGATCTCATGTTCCAACCTGACATTATAGTATATCAGTTATATGTTTTACGAGCGGTTTTAAAGGCAACGAAAGCAAAATGTGCTAGGTGTGAGACAAGGAGAATGTTTATGTTCCCGCTTTTTAAACTATTAATAGGTTTGGGCACGTTGTAAGGCGCTAGTAGACTTTAATTGCCTTGACCGAATTTAGTTGTTCCAAGTAGTTCGTTGAGCTGGCAGTGTACTGTTCTCAAGCATAATTTGCTGGCACGACGGCCGTGAAGTGTAATTAATGTAACTGTATGTACAGGGTTTGAATTGATTTCTTATCTTACACAAGTGTCCAGCTATGCGTATATATAGAGTGTGAACTCATGGGAGAGAATATAGGATGGAGGTTAACATGTTATAATTTTAACGTTCATTGGGATGGGGTCAAACGTGGGAACACCCTTGACTAGGGAAGATGGGACGGGGTGGGTGGCGTCACATTTTGACATTTGGCAATATACACGAGTATTTGATTTTGTTTGCTCTTCATTCAAATGGGTTTTTTCATTACAGAATACTGGACATGAGGACATATAAGATTATTATAGAAATTGCATTACTTGATAGACATAAGATAATTGTTGGATTACAGTTTCAGTTGCAATCAACACGAGAAGGCTGAGTTTTTGTTTTGTTTGGAATATTTAAAAGTAGCTGGAATATACAGACATCTCATCATTCATTCATTCATTCATTCATTCATTTAAATCATTTCGAGAATTATTATTGCCAGGCAGTTTTATCATGTCTCACAAACACACATTCCCCCTATTGTCCCCACCCCACCCACCTCGATCTATCAACCTGGTTTAAGCTCAGCGACATTACTATGTACGCATCAGGAAGGTAAACACAAGAGTCGTGATATGATTCATTCTGTAAACGCTCCCACTGATAAAGGAGTCGATACGAGTAACAGTTTAGGAGGCTTCGTTGGTTCCATACTACCTTTCCCCGGTAGATAAGATTTAGGATTATCTTTTCTAAAATGGGGGTAGGGGGTGGGGAGTGAGAGGGGTAGCCTTGTAGTAAAATCATTCGCTCGTCACTCCAAAGCCCCGGGTTCGATACCATGATAGACCAACATTTAGTCTCTGATATGAACTAATTTACAGAAACAACAGTTGTTAAATTATGGTTATAAAATGTAACAAAAAGGATCACAGAGACTTTCTACATTTTCTGATGCTGCAGTAATCTAGACTTGCCAAACATTATAGACTTGCATGGGCTGTATTGGATATATTTGTTTAAGGGTCAGTATGCGAGACTAATACCATGGGTACAACGTGTGAAACATATATCTGATGTCCCTCGCCATGCTTTACCTGAACGATTGCTAAAATAATCACCGGTTGAATATTTAATAATATGATGTGGTAGATTGTACCTGTTCTGCCAACGAGATATATCTTCATACCGGTAACAAAAGTCAGAACGAAACGATATCGTTACAATGTGGCTGTTTAAGAGTCTGCCTATCGCGGTATTCGGTTTCACCATAAAGTGTTGCACCTGACGGAAGGACATGTTTTTTGTTTCCTCGTGAAACCGAGCCCTACCCTTACATGTTATGGATCAAACGTATTTGACAGGTTATTTGCATGTTATTTGACCCGTTATTTGACAGGCACTTAAAGGGGCGCTCTACTACAAGGAAGTGTTCTCAGTCTGTGTTTTTTCTTCAAGTTCTCAGTCCTCAAAATGAACTTGCTATTAAAGGAAGTCATCGATCGATACCCATAGGCTGATTGACCTAAAGTAACACGTGGCCTAATTACAACCCCCCTTTTTTACTAGTGTTATGACTACCACTACATCACCTTGATTGAAAGTATTTCGCGATGCCAAAATAGTAACAACGTAAGCAACATTTCAGCATTTAGCAGCACTTTGAGAGACCGCTTGATGAGTATCCTTAGAAAATAAATTACTTGATATTTAAGGGTAACATGGTTGTTTGTCAAATAAAAACATACTGTTCTTAGATAATGTGGCCGAATCTGTTCACTGCTTCCCTTTTGTGAAAAAGATCATGATACAAAGTATTTGAGTACATAAAATCGTTATGGATGAGGTAGTGTTTAATGTCCTTGATTCAAACACGAATGTTTACTGTAATTATGAATGAAACATCCATGGTGCAAGCCAGTTTATCATTTAGCGTTTTAAAGGAGTACAAAATCGACCAAATTTATTTCTGGCTGATTACAATATTTATTGCATGACAGGTGTAGATCATTTTGAAACTTAGATCTGTTATATTTTCACAATTATATATTTGTCATGTTGCCGTCGCCATGGTGAAAAATATGAATGTAAAGTATGGACAGGTCTCTTCTTGTCTTTTGTTTGAGCACAATACGGGTTTAACTAATTATACCATCTTGGAAATTCAAGAAAATATGCAGCTTCTGTTTTATCTGCTGGTCTGTAGAGGACTTTGTTCCACTGGGGGAGATTGTTTCGCTTGGCGTCGACACACGCCTCTCGCAGACAATGACTCTCTCATGCACAATGTCATGATAATGTCAACATTGCGTGACCTGGTCCTCATTCTTGTCCGGTAGGGTACCTTTCTCCGTTACCATTGTGTAGTCGAAGAATAGATATACTAGTGCGTGCTGTCATTAGTGACTGTTCCTGCGGCCCTTGCTGTTGCTAATGTCGTTCCTAGTGTTGATGTTAGTGTTTGTACGGGGGCACGGGTGGCCCAGTCGTCTGAGGCGCCGCGATTCGCTGTGCAGAGTTGCGTCCCTTGGGCACGCCAGAAACCTATGATTGGTTCGAATCCCGGTTCGCCCTGATTATGTTTCTAGGGTTGTCAGCACCATACCCGTGCTCGTGGGTTTCACCGAAGTGGTAAACGTCCGAGACCTGCATCACTTCGGGCTTTCCTCCCACATTAAGCTGACACGCCGTGATATAACTGGAATAATGTTAAAAGCGGCGTTAAACCCACTCACTCACTCACTAGCGTTTGTACAGTAGTATAATAGCTACAAGTGTCGACGCTACTGTTAATGCACGACCGCCTGGTGCTAGTGTTGGTAATATGGTACCACTAGTGCTGCTAATGAACTCTCCGGTGTTTGTGCTCATGTTGTTGCTATTAATGTTACTCATACTTGTGCTTATGTTAGTGCCTGTGCTCGTAGTCGTGCTTATGCTAGTGCTCGTCCTAGTGTTAATGCTCGTGTTTTCGTTGGTGTTTAGGTGTTTTGTACTGGTGCTAGTGTTTGTGTTATTGCTCGTTCTCGTGCTTGTGTTCGTGGTCATGTTGCTGCTCATGTTAGTGCTAGAGATCGTGTTCGTGCCAGTGCTTAGGTTGTTGCTTATGACAGTGCTTGTGCTAGTACTGGTGTTAGTGCTTGTGTTAGTACTCATGTTGGTGCTTATGTTAGTGCTCGTGCAAGTACTGGTGCTGGTGTTTCTGTTTGTGTTAGTGCTCGTGCTAGTGATAGATAATGTTATTGCTAGTGATAATTTAAGTTTCGCTAGTATCTCGCTCTAGTGGGCATGTTAGTGGTCCTATGCACTAATGTTAGTGATTATCCTCATGTAAGTGTTAGTTTTAATGAAAGTGTTCTTAGTATGAGTGTTTCTGTTAGTGCTTGTGTTTATGCTAGTGTCTGTGTGAGTGCAGGTGGTAGTGGTACTAATGACGACAGACCTTGTATTCGTACGAGTTGACATGTGTGTACTAGTAATAATCACACCACAACTATTTCCGTTTATGTTAAAAATGTATTGTTAATCTTTACCCGATGATACCGCGACTGGTTTGTAAACAGTCAATAACACAGTTAAACGTTACATTGTATGAATCACATGTTTACAGAGAACAATAAAGAAATACAAACAGTACGAAGCAATATGAGAGACTAGTATGATGATACGCATCATCTAGTTGACTCCTTGGTCTGTTGAGTCAAACATATTTATCTTCTAAACGCCCTGAATGGTCATACCGAAACCCTTGCCGTGTATTTGATGAAATGTACAAAATACATAAACCAATATCCACGGTAAGGGCCAAAGTCCTATAGAGACATGCCCTAGAGGGGCAGATTTAACTAAGTGCCCCTGTCCCGTATGAAAGAGACCCAACTGCTTGGTCAGTGAGCCAAGGTGTTTCTATACTCGGAGCGTAAACCTCCCCGGAGGGACTAACTTTACACGTACCCGGTCTAGATTCCTTCAACCCGTCCCCCCCTCCGGTAGACACGGGGACATGGAAGTGCTCTCGACCAATCAGATGGCTGGAGGCGTTGTTAACGTTTCGTGCAAGTCAGTCACGGGGGGTTTGCATTGCACCAAAATCAATTTCAGCAAAGCGTTTTATTGACACATGTATTCCACGTAAACTCCGACTGAAGGCTATCGCAGAGAGGCCGATATCTAGATGCAGGGGTACCCAAACAGTGGGGGTCGCTGGGCAGGTCACACTCATGAAGACGGACGCGCAGAATGGTGAGATGGTTGTTACTGTTGTTACGTGTGTTATATTGCATGTATTAGGTTAGTAGTTCGGTCTTACCGTCCCGCTGTTTATCTGCTTATCTTTGCTTCGCGTTTTTTTACTACTGTCATATCTGCCTTGCTCACACACACCTAAACCCGCACACGTCAACACACACCACACGTCAACACACATACCATCCCCCACACAACACACACACACACATACAAGATTGACACCTACACACCAACCCACTCACGTCAACACACACACACACACACACACACACACACACACACACACACACACACACACACACACCTAAATCCACACCACACACACACACAACAACCCACAGAATCAACACCTACACACACCTTAACACACACAACATACCTAAACCCACACCACACACACATAATCAACACCTGCACACAAGCACACAGCAACGCACCCACCCACCCACGTCAACACACACCACACCTAAACCCCCACACCAACCCCCACACACCATCCACACACGCACAACCCAACCCACCCACGTCAACTCAAACACCACACCTACACAGTCACCCCACCCACTCTGGCACACACTAACACCGCACCAGACTACACACACTACGACAGCACAGCACACACCTCGACTACACCGCCACATCTACACCCACCCCACCCCACCCACTCTAGCACACACTAACACCGCACCAGACTACACACACCACCACAGCACAGCACACACCTCGACTACACCGCCACATCTACACCCACCCCACCCCACCCAATGCCCGCAACTCCAACCCTACCCTACCCTACTCCATCCCACCCCACCCCACCCCATACCGCGACTCCAACCCTACCCTACTCCGCCCCACCCCACCCCACCCCACCCCGCGACTCCAACTCTACCCTACTCCGCCCCACCCCACCCCGCGACTCCAACTCTACCCTACTCCGCTCAACCCGACCCCACCCCGCGACTCCAACTCTACCCTACTCCGCTCAACCCGCCCCTACCCTGCGACTCCAGCCCTACCCCACCCCACCTCAACCCACGACTCCAACTCTACCCTACTCCGCCCCACCCTGCGACTCCAACCCTACCCTACCCTACCCTACCTCAACCCACGACTCCAACTCTACCCTACTCCGCCCCACCCTGCGACTCCAGCCCTACCCTACCCCACCCTACCTCAACCCACGACTCCAACTCTACCCTACTCCGCCCCACCCTGCGTCTCCAACCCTACCCTACTTCGCTCACCCCGACCCCACCCTGCGACACCAACCCTACCCTAATCCATGCCACCCCATCCCACCCCGCGACGCCAACCCCTCGACACCAACCCTACCCTACTCCTTCCCACCCCACCCCTCGACACCAACAAAAGTATGGTATGGTACCGCGTTTAGTTGCATCTGACTCTCATCACCCGCAGAGCGACATTTGTACAACGTGTTTTTGATGCGCCTTGCTTTTTGCAATATTACATACGTACAAACGGGGAGGCATTAATAAACAATTTAGAAATACTTTGTACCATCCACCCACCCACACCTCACACATCCCAACTCCACCCAGCCCCTCCACCCACCTCCACGCATATTCCTTTATCTTCTTAGGTCAACCCCGCCAGCCGTCCCACAGTCCACGTACCTGCAATAGTTATCACGCGGCCATCAGAGATAGTGTTTTGTTAGTCGAGAAGCATTAGTTTCTTAGCGTTTGGCGTTGTTCTACAGGCCATCTGTAATGGGGTTAGTTCAACGCTCATGGTCACATCAGAGTTGGTGTTTAACTGAACTTTGTACACCTTTATATCTGAATGGTCTGTCAATAGTCCGCGGTTAACATCGTGAGATACGGGTAGACAAGAGGTGGAGTGGTATACAAGGGTAGACAAGGGTGGGGTAAAGGTTGGGGTCAGAGTTTGGGGGATTAGGATTTGAGATAATCTGACTGTTTGTCTTGCCTAACGGGGGTGTAGGGAGTTTGGGGCTGGGAGGTCAAACAGAAAATTACACATGACACAATCCAGGACAAACGATGTTTTAATTCTCCAGTTTTTAATATGTTGAGACTTGGGTATATATATTACCTGTGTGATGAGTTGAGACACTTATACTCTGTCATGCCCATGTTTTGTTTGTTTGTTTGTTTGTTGTTTAACGCCGCACTCAGCAATATTCCAGCTATATGACGGCGGTCTGTAAATAATCAAGTCTGGACCAGACAATCCAGTGATTGACATCATGAGCATCGATCCACGCAATTGGGATCGATGACATGTTTCAACCAAGTCACCGAGCCTGACCACCCGATCCCGTTAGTCGCCCCTTACGACAAGCACAGTCGCCTTTTACGGTAAACATGGGTTGCTGAAGACGTATTCTACCCCAGATCTTCACGGGTCGTCATGCCCATGAAATCTACATGGACAAGTATTGTAAATGAAAGAGTTCAAAGACAAAGCTCCTTGTCATTATAGAGGCCAATGTCCGTCACAGAAGATTTATGATGTTAACATCTTCCATAGATTACTGCAAGTAAAATATAGCCTGGCGAGTGTCTGTGTTGCAAAGTAGCAAGCGATTTTGTTAAACATATTCTTATGGTTATGTTCCTTTAATATGCGTGAAAGAAATGAGTTTTGGACGTATATGCGATATTATTTATTCCAATGACTTTGTAAATATTTCATTGGTCTTAAAAGTATATTGCTAAAAAAAATGGAAAAAAATATTTAGTCCTCAGATTTTCCTCCCAAAATATATATTGTTCGCTGGGCATGATGGATGTCCTGAAAATAAATTTGATAAAAAAAATTAAATTTCACAGAAAACAAATTCGTGTTTTTAAACAGTAACTGACAAAAATCTCCTCTCTCTATCAAAACTACCAGCTTTCACAAAGAATATTTAGTGGAGGGTCCCTTAGGACACAGATGCCAAACCGCACGGGTCGGTGATTCTGTGAGAATATTATTAACAATGATTATGTAAACCACACGTTTACTGCCATATGACTTGATGCCTTCCACAGCTGCTACATGGGCCAGCTGAACTATGTCAAAGTGTGGTGTAAGTCGGTCATTGAGCCACTGAGCGTGACATACGTCCTCAATGCACACACACACACACAACTGTGACAGAGACTTGGACAAAGAATGAATGTTTCCGGAAATCGACCCCCCTTTATGTTGACGTGTAATCAGTTATGAATCTGTTACCCATTAGTGTGCGGCTATGTGATATATAGCATTACCACATCTCCTACATCAAAACTTCATTCCACGAAGGGCTGTTGCAGCGGCGAGTGCCACAACGACTGTTTGGGGGGGGGGGGTGAGGTCCCAATATTATAGGACCAGTCCCTTAATATTGTGCAGATTTATTACCATTCATTTATTTGAAAAAGTAGTTGTTCATATCCCCCTCCCTGTAGTAGCAGTATTTGTTGGCAACCCCCAACCCCCATTTCGATGTGTCATTTTTTTCATGATCCCTTTTAATCTTACCATCCCACTCTTCTATAATAATGAGCAGTCCTTCCACAGCATGGCCGTATTATTAAACAATGTCCAACGTTGTGTTCCATCCATTTGACCCTGTTCCATTTGTTTGTAAACACCGTCTATAACTGTTACAGCAGAACGCTGACGATTCAATTGGACGTCAAGCGTTTAGTTAAACACGCTCTCCTTTGTCCATTTGCCCAAATAGAGTCTTTGACAGGCGTGGGACAATGTGACAATGTGACATAGATATACGTCACCGTGAGGCAACGTATTAGACAATAGCTTGCAACACAATAACAGCTGAGGCTTCGGGCTGACGATCGTATATCAAGCAAACATCCTTGTGCCGGCATGTTGTCATTGTTTCAATAATCTTGCTTGATCAATGTCCGTTAACCTGATATAGCCATTATATGTGCACAGTGGGAGTGTTCGCCTCTGGACCAGCGTGTTCTTTGAACCAAACAATGTAATTTTGTCCCGCTGTCGGCGGATCTGGTTTCTTATTAATATGTTTTCATTGTACGTCGTCTTCTCGAGATTTAACTGAATTAACCGATTCATAATTGATGTTTGAACTGGGTATGTTGACATCAATTCATATACATGGATGTGTTCCACGTGACAGGGAAACGGTCGACACGGCATGTAGGGCAACTATGGTTCATTTGTTGCAATGATCCGCTAGTATCAGGTTCGAATCCACGCTTGCCCTGGTGGGGATTTTATCCCCCGAAAAAGGAAATTGTCCTCGAAATGTTTTTAAAAAGTAATTGTACTTCATATTATTGGAAAAAGAAATCGTTTGCCATAGAAGTTTTCTTGATGCAATGTGAATTTCAGTAGAAAAATAGTTTGGCTCATAGCTGTAATTGAAATATATATCTGGGTTTTTTCAGCTGTACAAAATCCCAGCCCCACACCCCGACCAGAACCCCCACCCCCAGAATATCATAATGTCGGTCACTAGCTCAAATACTGCTCGGAGCAACGTAAAGCCCAACTCACTCACTTCGTCACTATGACTGTGGGTTCGAATCCAGGTCCGCCCTGATTATGCTCGTGGGTTACACCAAAGTGGTTATCGTCTGAGATCTGCATCACTTCGGGCTTTCCTCCGAAATTACGCCGTGATATAACTGAAATACTGTTCAAAGCGCCATTAAACCAAACTCACTCTCTCACCAGTGCAGATATTTACAAAGGCAACACGGAAGCTACTGATATAAAAGTTAACACTAATTATGGGTCCGCCAAATTGGTTATTGTTTATGTTTTCATTTCCTTACACAACATTTCTGTTCTTTCTTCCTTAAACTCCCAGGAATATGGAAGTGTTTCATCATCAGTGTTCAGACTACGTACCCAGGTTCATATACACGTTGCGGGAACGTCTGTATCTTAATTGATTCCCTGATATTTTAAGGAAATCCCACACAAACTGTCAATGAATGTGAATCAGAAAATATTGGCAAACAGTTTGATGATGACATCGACCCTGACCTTCCAACATGGAGTCTATGCAAGGCCGTAGTTAACTCTTTTTTTGACATTTACTCAATTATTTTATTTCTATATAAAAAAAACGCCACAGTAAAATACAATTACATGTCTGTACAAATCGAAAACCTTGCAACAGCATTGCATTGCAGAATGAGTGTGTGATTTGGTTTTAACGCCGCTTGAAAAGGTTCTAGACTTTCACGAGTTGGTCAAACTCGCGACCACGGGGATGGTGCGGACATACCAAAGATCACAATCAGAAGGAATGGATTCGAACTCACAATTACCAACCCTGGCATTCAAGGTCACACGGTCAAAGGGCTGGACTAACGCATAGTCCCTGAAAATATGTAATTTTGATAGAAACAAGCAAATCCATTTAAATTGAAGAGGAGCTCCAGTGAGTTGGGAAATTCTGCATTTCAGTAAAGGCTGGGCGGAGGGAAACCAACAATGTTCAGGGACTGTGAGACAGGCTATCAATGGGCAAGCCATGCCACTTCTTGATGTTTGACTTCGTTTATGTTTGACCCAGGTTGAAATGTTGAATCTGTGGATAAACATCCATGTCTGTGTGTGTGTGTGTCTGTCTGTGTGTCTGTCTGTCTGTAGTGTAGTGTAGTTCCCGGACAGGTTCATCGTTGGGTAAAGACAAAAGTAGGTCAATCCCTACTTCTTCGTGTTTGTCCAATATTTAATCGTTTAGATAAGATGTGTGTTCTAGTAACACACGCTGACCCATGACCTGGACAGACACCCGATCCCATGCTCTTCTCCTGAACTGTAGGCCGATATACAAGGCTGCACAAAAAATGTTTCTAGGGCACATTTTACAGAAGTGAGGAGGGAGGTAGGACTTGAAAAAAATTTCTTATTACAAACCATCTTGATGTGGGAGAAACAGTATTTATTTTTTCCCACCAAGAATATTTACACGACACTTTGCTCACATTGAACTCAACTCGTAAAAGTGGTCAGCTGTCAGACAGGGCTTGTTATTAACAGAGTCTGCATCATATAATGCGGGAAACTTATAAATATGTTTTTTTTCATTGGCTATTAAAATGACTGACGAGCAAGATTGTCCAAGAAACATTTCTGGGCTTTTTTCGCTGAAGTCAAGTGTAATCTTAACCGTTTGTTTGTTTGTTGTTTAACGCCGCACTCAGCAATATTTCAGCTATGTGACGGCGGTCTGTACATAATCGAGTCTGGACCAGACGATCCAGTGATTGACATCATCGATGTACGCATTTGGGATACAATGACATGCAACAACCAAGTCAGCGAGCCTGACCACCCGATCCTGTTAGTAACCTCTCAAGACAAGCATGTGTTACTGAAGACCTATTCTCTACCCTGATCTTCACGGGTCGTTCATTTTATAAATAACAGAGTATGCTTCATATAACGCGGGGAACTTGAAAGATAATTATGTTTTTTTCATTGGCTATAAAAATTACTGACGTCCAGAATTTAAAGTGACGCGCCCGAGAAACATTTCTATTTTCTAAGTCAAGTTTCATCTTAACTATACTCCATGGCAATGTGAATGATATCATATATGAATAGATTCTATATCATTGATGATATTGACTATATGGCTTTAAAGATTTATTAATGTTATATACACACAACGAACTCTACAAGATTTTACGCGGTATTTCGGCCAAAAAGAAAATCGCTTCTCAAACAGCTGTTGGTCTTCAGCAACCCATGCTTGCCGTAAAAGACGACTATGCTTGTCGTGAAAGGCAACTAACGGGATCGGGTTATGGTCAGACTCGCTGACTTGGTTGATGCATGTCATCGTATCCCACTTGCATGGATCGATGCTCATGATGTCAATCACTGGACTGTCTGGTCCAGACTTGATTATTTACAGACCTTCACCATTCAGCTGGAATATTGCTGAGTGCTGCATTAAACAACAAACAAACACTTTTGGGAATGAAAATTAATAGACTTAGTCTTAGTCTCTGAACATATAATTTTGATAGAAAAAAGCAACTCAATTTATTTTTAAAGGAAACTGCGATAAGCTTTGAACGCGACATTAAGCCCTATTTCAACTCACTTAGCACGCTGAAATTTTACGTACGCTTGTCGGTACTTGTTATCAAGCTTAACAAGACCTTGATCAAATTGACACTCTAAAAATAGGGTTCAAATTCCCCTCCGACTGTCAAAAGATAATGTGCGATTTTAAGGTTGTTACAAGCCGGGTTGTAAGATAACGCTTCAAAGTTGCACACATCACAACCGCTTTGTGCATTAAATCCGGGTCCATTCTGTCGCCCCTTTATGTGTTCGATAACTGTTGTCATGTGCTTGTGTTGGATAAGAGTGTGGTATAATAAACGATAGGGATGTTCATTTAAAAACTGATAAAGAATGATTTTTGTGTAATATTCCGATATCACAGCCCTGTCCTCGTTATGATAAAGGTTTATCACACATATATATATATGAGGTGGCAAACTGACACAGAACAAAGTCATGGTGTTATCTTAACCGAGGCTGTTATCTGAATACATGATAACTTAGCTGTACCCATCCTAACTGGACTGGCGTTCCTTCGCCATTGCTAGGCATCCACCCCCTACAGGTCGCGCAGATCTCCCGTGTCTAATTCCCCTAGGTGAGTCGAGGTCTATACACTGAACTTGTGCACAGAAACTTTACTCTGTAGTAATGTCGGGTAAAGTAAATGTTAATTCATAAATGTATTTTTTTTCCTCCCAGATTCAAACACAGAAACGCCATGACACAAATTTATATCAGTCAAACTGAATAGTGTCTAAGTTTCGCTTGTTCTATATACGAACAATAATATTTATATGATTCAGATTATTGGGCGTCATAATTCGATAGAATCACTGTGGATTACTTTTATTAAATCTACTACCGATATTATATTGATAACCTACTTCTGAGTTACACAGCCCGTGTCATATGAATGCAGTATGTGTGTGTACACAATACTGTTGCTGTCACTCGTCTTCCTAGTTTCATAGTAAAAGCCCGGATGCATTTTGCTTAGCTCAAGTGCAGTTCGAAACTGGTGGTATGACAGTTGTTATTCAGTTTCCTAAATGCTGGTCCGCGTCACAAGTTGGCAGGACAGCTGGTTTTTGTACATACAGGCGAACAAATGCATGAAGAACGCCATCTCACTGATTCACGTGGTACATGCTGTACAGTTGCGTCTGTCACAGTTGTAGAGGAAGCGAAAGATGTGGTAGTGGTAGAAGATAGACGAGTAGTGGTATTATCAGTCGTCTTCATCGTCGTCATCGTAGTAGCAGTAGTAGTAGTAGGAGGAGTAGGAGTAGTAGTAGTAGTAGTAATAATAGTGGTAGTAAATGGTAGTGGTGGTTGTTGTGGTGGTAGTAGTAGTAGTAGTAGTAGTAGTAGTAGTAGTTGTTGTTCGTCTATTTGTTGTAGTTCAAGTAATAGCTTCCGCTGTACAACTCTATGAAACTGTTCTGGGATATTGCAGTATAAATCTTAGTTTCACTCGCGCTGTAAGCCTTGTGACAATGACTGACAATGTGTTTCCCTGCTGCAGGTACAGCGGTCATGGCGGGCGCCCAGGGCCCCTTGTTCGCTTCCCTGTATGGTGACCGTGATCCTGTCAGCGTGCTGATGGAGTATGGCCAGACGAGGGAGGTCACGGTGGAGTTCACGGACTTCTCTCGCTCCGGACCAGACCACGCCTCTTGGTAAGTGCCCCGGAGACAATTAATACACCAGTGCATCTGGGGACTAAATCGATTCATTGCACAGGGCCGAACGAAAGCCTTGTGGTTAAAGCGTTCGCCTGTCACGCCGGAGGCCCGAGTTCTATTCCCCATATGGGTGCAATGGGGACGCCCACTTCCGGTGTCCCCCCGACGTGTTGTTGCTGAATAATTGCTAAACGCGGCGCAAAACCACACTCACTCACTCGCCATAACGCTCGATTAACACGTGCGCGTGTGATGTTAAGCCAGAATGTTGTTTCTTAAGGTATAATATATTATCATGTTGATATCACCGCGACCCGTGAAGATCCGGGGTAGAATAGGTCTTCAGCAACCCATGCTTGCCGTAAAAGACGACTATGCTTGTCGTAAGAGGCGACTAACGGGATCGGGTGGTCAGGCTCGCTGACTTGGTTGATGCTTGTCATCAAGTCTTAAATGCGTGGATCGATGCTCATGATGTCAATCACTGGATTGTCTGATCCAGACTCGAATATGTATACAGAGCGCCGTCATATAGCTGGAATATTGCTGAGTGCGGCGTTAAACAACAATTAAACAAACAAAATGATATCATCGCCTTATCAGCCAAGCGATAATTATTTCTGAGGGGAGATATCGCGACAATGATATTGCATCACAGTGCTTTGAAGACAATTGTGACGTCTTCGTTATCATGACGTCACAATCAAATAACGTCACTCATCTCTGTTTTGACACTCAAGACACTGGTTTGTAGTGTTTGCAAAGACTATTGCACTTAGATAGCGACGAGCATGCATGTGTGTTAGTGTAAGTGTGAGATTCAATTTTGCAGTTTAACATGGATACCAAACCCAGACACAGCATACTGACTCCGAGCCGACCACTTCACCATGCAGGCGGTCAGATTCATCAATACAACCAGGGGTGGCTTTGTTTTAGATTCTGTGCATGAACTATCGTTATTCGCCTTATTACTTCGTTAAACCACGAGTTGACTGCACTGGATATGATACGTGACAACAATGTCCTTTCTGTCCCCAGCTTCCACACCGCCGCTGTAGTAGACGGTGTCCAGCACGTTGACGGCGTGGGGTCGTCCAAGAAGGTGGCGAAGAAGGAGGCGGCTGAAAAGGCTCTGAAGACCATCTATGACAAGGGACGCAAGAAGTTGAAAGAAGCCAACTTTGAAATGGTTTGTGTATCTATCATGTCTTCTTTGTGGGCGTGTCACCCCACACTTTAAAATCTAAATCATGCTATTCCAGCAAAGTTTATGTGAAGGAGAAAGTCTGCAATCTGATTTGTTTCGCACGTGAGGGTTGTTCGAGGTCGTGAGGCTAGGTTATTGGGCCGTGTACAAGCATCACATGCGAAACTAATCGCCTGATTGCGGACTTTCTCGACACGTTACCTGGCACGTGCAAACACAATTCACCAGAGTCTGACCTTGACCTTCAAAACCAGGGGTCCTGGGGACCCCAACAGCTAATTGCAAGGGTCCTTACAGGAGTGAGTGAGTGAGTGAGTATGGTTTTTACGCCGCTTTTAGCAATATTCCAGCAAAATCACGGCGGGGGACACCAGAAATGGGCTTCACACATTGTACTCATGTCGGGAATCGAACTTCGGCGTGACGAGCAAACGCTTTAACCACTAGGCTACCCGACCGCCCCCCTTACAGGAAATATAAGGGTGATGTAACGTAAGGAAATGGTGTAGTGTAGTGTTCTGTATGATTTGATAATTACTAAAATAACAGGACCATATTATTTCTTGTCAAGAATTTGGTATGAATATTATTGTGCATTCCTGGAAACGCTGTATATTTCTATGCTAAAACGGGGTCACGGGGGCGCTTCGCTGTGCAGAGTTGCGTCCCTTGGGCCTGCATCACTTCGGGCTTTCCTCCCACATTAAGCAGGCCCGCCGCGATGTAACTTGAATACTGTTAAAAGCGGCGTTAAACCCAACTCATTCACTACACATGCTGACTGGACGCACATTTCTGCGTCGTGTAAAACCCTGAATTAAGGATTATTGTAGATTAGAGAACTAACCTCGTCTACCCCATGTGTTATAGGTCTCAATTATAGTCGCAAATGTCAATATAACTTCGTTTTAGTATGTGCAAAAGAAGTTAATTCTTTGTTCGTAAAGAGAATCTGTTCATATCAAGTTGTATGTCAAACGTCTCCACTCGGGTCTTTCCGTAGGCCACACGAAGGCACGTCCCGGACTGACACGAATTGATTGTTTCGAGATAACACTGCTTCAGAAAATCATCTCGGGTCGGAAATCGCTCGATGATGCTCATTTCTAGTCTAGAAAAAAATAAATTAGTTCTCTGTTTAACTTCAGAAACTCCCGTGTATAAAGTTTATTTCGACTGGAACGAGATTACCGTCACTGGGTAGAAATAAATAGAAAATAAACATGCTCCGAGTATGAGCTCGTGGAGTATGAGTATGAGCCTTTAGCAATACTCCAGCAATGTCATGGCGGGGGATACCAGATATGGACTTCACACATGTACCGATGTCGGGAATCGAGCCCGGGTCTTCGGCGTGACGAGCGAACGCTTTAACCACTAGGCTACCCGACCGCCCCTCCAGAGTAAAGATCTAATTTTAAGATATTGCCGAAACTTTTTATTTCAACACATACCAAAAGGAAATAGGAGACGAGTCAATTGGGCCTATATTTTATATTGTACTCCGAATCCCCACGGGGATGTTGACGGGCCACCCAGTGCACCCCTGAGGATTCCGGGACGGACACACATCCCCTACATCCCACGATTGTCGTAATAGCCGACGTAAGTGGGTATCAGATGGCCACAATGCGTGGCCTGGCTGATCGTGTGTAATCGTATCTGGAGATCCTGGGTAGAATAGGTCTTCAGCAACCCAGTCTTGCCGAAAAGGCGACAATTCAGTGATTGACATTATGAGCATCGATCAACGCATTTGAGATTCGATGACAAGCAAGAACCAAGTAAGCGAGCCTGACCACCCGATCCCGTTAGTCGCCTCTACGACAAGCATGGGTTGCTGAAGACCTATTCTCACCCGGATGTTCACGGGTCATGAACGCTAGTTGTACAACAGTATGTGTTAAGGTCTTTACAATAATGGAACAATATTTTTTTCAGAACAACACCTTTGAAGATCAGACTGACTTGAGCCACGCCCACAAGATCAAACTTCTGACCCGCGGTGTGTTGGAGTTAGCGGAGGAAACACAACTGGTCTATTACACCAAAGACAAGATCGCAGCCGCCATTGTTCTCGAAATGCATCATGGGAGGTTTGTGGCTGTTGGCCTCGGAACAGGTGCGTTTTCAACATCCTATTTTCCAAATCCCATGTTACCTTTAAAATATACATTTCCTCAAACGCTGAATCTAACCAAAACTTGTAGAGTGATCAATTTACAAAGAAGTCCAAAAGTTATATGAGATGCATTGTTTCATGTTGTATATATATTGAATTAGCTATTACAATCAGTTGAAACAATGTTGCTGTTTTGAGTATTGAATAGTATAAGTACTCAGGATTTAGAAAATAAACTCTGAACACGTTTTGCTTTCACAGAGACAGAAAAAAGGTAAAGGTTAAAGGTTAAGTTTGTTTCACCTTCATGTGCTGACCTTCACCTACTGATCTGGCTGGCGTGTGTTTAGTTGTTGGCGTTGTGTTGTTCCCGAACGTTGCCGTGCATGTCGGTGTTGTACTTAGACAGGAGTGTAGATGACGAACAATGTAGGCTGCCATGCATAGCATGCAATGAGACATCTCCAGTAGATTTGTGTTGTTTCCCTTTAAAAAGTCCCCTCGACCCGTGAAGATCCGGGTCTTCAACAACCCATGCTTGTCGTAAGACGCGACCAATAGGATCAGGTGGTCAGGTTGGTTGACTTGGTTGATGCATGTTGTGGTATCCATGGTATGGTAGATTGACGCTCATGATGTCAATCACTGGATTGTCTGTTCCGGACACGATTATTTACAGACCGCTGTCATATAGCTAGAATATTGCTGAGCGCGGCGTTAAACAACAAACAAACGAAAGCTTCCACAGTTATTAAGATCTTCAAAGAATCGGACAGAACATAAATATCAGTATGAATTTGAACAGCTCACCTCGACTGATCTCATATAGACAACGGAATCTACTCGCCTGTTGAAAATAACCTTTGAGTTGTGTTATGTCATTGCACTGAAAAGATTCAAAATGATACATAACTATACAATGGTCATTACTGAAACCAATAACCCAACCATGAAATCATTTTTTTACAGTTCGCGTATAGTATACGTATGCATGTAGTACTAATATACTCAACTATTTACCTGTTTACCATGCATTTAACATTTCGTACTACGTTATGGTGATGTGGTTATTAGCAGAAGATGTTTCCCTCTTCTTACCTGCATTTACACCTGTCCGGCGTTCCAGGTAACAGATGTATACTCCATCAACACATGCTAGACGATGGCAGCAGAATCATCCACTCACACGCAGAGATCATCGCAAAGCGAGCTTTCATCAGGTAAAGGGATCGCCTCCACTCGTTGTTGCACATCTCAAAGCATTCGTCATCACTCGCCCCTTTCCGTAACCTGCAAGGAACCTCGCCCCCCATTCGTGACCAACTCGTGTTATTCCGTGTTATACTCGTGACCCTCTCATGGCCATTTTGTGCGACCGGGTTCCGTCTCAGCGCAAACGGGCATACCTAAAACCATTGTCAACTCGTTGCGTAATGGTTCACATATATTTCCCCATATATTATATATATTTCAGATGCAATTTAAAGCACATCGGGACGTGCGGAATTATACAGTATGATTGAACACACTTAACTGTGTCTTGGGTATATTTTTAGACGCAGGACATATGTAAAATCAAAAATTATTTCTGAGGGATTCTCTGATGAAGAACTAGAAATCATACGCGCATTCTGATTGGTTTGTCGTATTTTAGCACATAACATTCATCGATAGGGGGACGAGTCTTCTTGCAGGTTACGGAAAGGGGCGAGTGGTGACGAATGCCTCGCCCCCCTATCGATGAATGTTATGTGCGAAAATACGACAAACCAATCAGAATGCGCGTACTTCGGTTAAAGAATCCCTCAGGAGTATTTTTTTCATTTTGAAATTAAACCCAAGATACAGTTAAATGTGTTCAATCATACTGTAAAATACTGTAAGTTCCGACGTGTTTTTGTAGTATCTAGAATATATACGATAAATAGAGGTATATACGTGAATCATTACGCAACGAGTTGACAATTCTTTTGGAACCCTGTCGCAAAAATGGCCACTAGAGGGGCACAAGTCGCTGTTCGACTTGACCCGGATTAACACGAGTTAGTCACGATTGGCAAATGGTTGATGGATGAATTTCCAATCGTATAAGATATTTGTGTTTGGTAGTCATGTAACACATGTGCTATATTAGTTTAAAACAAAACACCAAATGAGTTAATTATATATAGTGTTAGAATGCCTTATTACACTTAGTAAACATTTATATCGATTTAAAGGTGCTCGGGAATACTATGTACAATAAAAATACATATATAACGAAAACGCTTGTATCGAACTGCCGGATTTAACGAACTTATTTTTTGGTCCCGGCAATTTGCTGTATATACGCTTATAACAAACTACAGTTATAACAGACTAAAGTTACTGGTCCCTTTAAGTTCATTATAACCGTAGTTTACTGTATTGTAAAAGTGGTTGGGCGGTTCTCCACCCTATCCACAAAGCTCCCCCACCCTACCTGATATAACGTGTGTCTTGTGTCTGTATGTCCTTGTTTTTCCGTCTTCCCCGATATAACGTGTGTCATGTGTTTGTATGCCCTTCTTTTTCCGTCCTCCCTGATATTACGTGTGTTTTGTGTCTGAGTGTCCTTGTGTTTTCCGTCCTCCAGGTACTTGTACAAGCAGCTGGAGAGGTACGAGGACCGGAGAGGACATCATCTGTTCGAGAGGAACCCCGTCACTGGGAAGCTGAAGATCAGGGATGACGTCAAACTTCACCTCTACATCAGTCGGCCGCCGTGTGGAGACGCTTCCGCTTTCCCCACTATAGGGTGAGTCGTGGTATAATGAGGTACATGCTCCCGAGAACGTCTAATGAGGTAACGGTAATGACGTGTTATAACGATGTAGGATGATGATATTTCGCACTGTGCAGTAATGTGATGCTTTCAACATTTTGTCCTTGGTGAAGCTTTGGAGATGCATACATGTCGTGTATCTGAATATATTCACTTCAGTCTCAGGCTGACTAAGTTTTACATTAATATTAAAGCGTTCTACGAAGTGATCTTAGCGCTGCGACTTCAATGTCAATGTTGAAGAATGGGAGTTACGATCGTTTAAGCGCCGCGACTTCGTAAGTCAATGTTGAAGAATGGGAGTTACGATCGTTTAAGCCCTGCTACTTCGTATGTCAATGTTGAAGAATGGGAGTTACGATCGTTTAAGCGCCGCGACTTCGTAAGTCAGTGTTGAAGAATGGGAGTTACGATCGTTTAAGCGCTGCGACTTTGTAAGTCAATGTTGAAGAATGGGAGTTACGATCGTTTAAGCGCTGCGACTTCAATGTCAATGTTGAAGAATGTGAGTTACGATCGTTTAAGCGCTGCGACTTCGTAAGTCAATGTTGAAGAATGGGAGTTACGATCGTTTAAGCCCTGCTACTTCGTATGTCAGTGTTGAAGAATGGGGGTTACGATCGTTTAAGCGCCGCGACTTCGTAAGTCAGTGTTGAAGAATGGGAGTTACGATCGTTTAAGCGCTGCGACTTCGTAAGTCAGTGTTGAAGAATGGGAGTTACGATCGTTTAAGCGCAGCGACTTCGTAAGTCAATGTTGAAGAATGGGAATTACGATCGTTTAAGCGCTGCGACTTCGTAAGTCAATGTTCAAGAATGGGAGTTACGATCGTTTAAGCGCTGCGACTTCGTAAGTCAGTGGATCGCTTTGTACTGGAATAATCTGACACTTATCAATAGAGTAACACTAGGTACCCTTGATTGGTCCAGCATTGGTAAAAACTAAGGTGTTTCCAAGATTGTTATGTTTTGTGGAATTTGCACACCGC
This sequence comes from Haliotis rufescens, assembly GCF_023055435.1. Taxonomy (NCBI): domain Eukaryota; kingdom Metazoa; phylum Mollusca; class Gastropoda; order Lepetellida; family Haliotidae; genus Haliotis; species Haliotis rufescens. The sequence continues at coordinate 25,947,077 of NW_025964334.1, read as the reverse complement.
CAGACGTCACTACTTGCTGTCTGTTATCAGACGACCTCGGTAAAACGTCCACGAAGCACAACTTTTAACTTATCAACACATCTAAGCTCATTGACAGCCTACTTGAGAAGCAGGTATTGATAGTAAACATACTCTTTAGCTGAAGGCCAGTACAGTACAGAACAGACATCTGTTCCACTCAAGCCTATGTACACAGTGTGTTGAGCACAGTACCATATTTGTTTTTGATGGCGACTATTTCACATTTGTGACAATTAATCTAATGAAATTAACAACACCACTACAATCACATGGTCCCTGCCTTGACCCCCATCCCTTTGCTTTTTGTCCAGTAATGGCCCCACTAGGATGAAGGCTATCAGAAAACAGGGGCAACTCCGGACAATCATTGAAGACGGTACGTACCACTGTTTGCTCATCCGGTCCTTAGCACCTTTTGGTAGTTCGTGGATCGTTGCTCGTATCAAAATACTTTGTCTGATACATTCATTTTGGGGACCCGTGAAGATCCGGGGTAGAATAGGTCTTCAGCAACCCATGCTAGTCATAAAAGGCGAATAGCTTGTTGTAAGAGGCGACTAACGGGATCGGGTGGTCAGGCTCGCTGATCTGGTTGATGCTTGTCATCGATCCAAATTGCCTGGATCGATGCTCATGATGTCAATCACTGGATTGTCAGGTCCAGACTCGATTATTTACAGACCGCCGTCATATAGCTGGAATATTGCTGAGTGTGGCGTTAAACAACAAACAAACATTCATTTTGGGCCGCGGGGATGTTGCAGGAATATTGCCGACATAAACAACATGTTCTCATGCAGTCCTTGTCTCTCGACTTTTTCGGAATCAGTCGATTGGTTTTCTATTAAAACGTCGAACCCGGGTTCGATTTCCAAAATAGGTGTTTGACATTCCTATATGGTGTTCCCCACGTGATATTGCTAAAGGTCACAAATCTGAAAATGACTTAAATTTGAACCTGCCTTGATAATCTCCAAAAAATGTTTGAAGACATCACAAAAAGATAAGTCCGAAACATTACTGTGTGAACTTGAATATTTAATAGTGTATTTGGATGTGTAATCTGGTCGTAAATAGAGTAAAATTGTCCAAATAAATCTCCTTGAAATCAATCTTTGTCTTACTTTTAGCCTTTGAAAGAGGCTCATTGCCTTGAAAAGGGTTCAATTTGAGGATCATCCACATGACTCACTTCAGCACTTTCAAGCAACAGATCATTTCAAGACAGACATTTTTGATAAGGAAAAGGGAAATATCTAATATGTATTTGCTGTAATCTTCAGGCGAGGGTGCCATTCCCACCGATTCCTACATTCCTGCTGGTGAGAGCGGAAGTGAGCGACTGCGCATCATGACCTGCTCAGACAAGATATGCCGGTGGAATGCTCTCGGCCTCCAGGGGGCGCTTCTAAGTCATTTTATGGACCCTCTTTACCTGTCATCAGTCATTATAGGTGCGTATAAGTGTACAAGTACTAAAAGTCATTAAGCCACATGCAATAAGGAAGGGCAATAACAATTTAACAATATAAGCGACAAAACCCTTTCCACAATCATAAGAAATCTCCACTATACAATTCCATCTTTTTCACAAGCATGTGTTTATGAATCACCATGAAACAGTAATGATACCAGTGGTTCTCAAAAAGGTGTGCAAATTCCGATTTACCAGTGGCACCGATCACAAACACATGCAAAGGCAAGTCAAATTTTCACCTGAACATAATCCGGGTACATATGTTACAAGTCACAATGGGGAATGCATCGGACATCATTTTAGTCACTGAACTAAAGTTTGGAAATTTGGTTTGAAATACCGTTGTTTATTTCTTATTCATGTAAACATTCAACGGTATCGGTATGTAGTTGTTGCTGTCCGACCATGTGTCACATGCTTCTCTTCTTTGCATGGGAGACATGCTTCGGGCTGTTTCATGATTAATATTGAAGTGGTTCAAGTCGCTATTGAGGTGTATTTGAAAGACGTGTAGAATTAGTTTTTCTACTGTAGTAGGGTTCAGTACACTTGGCCCAGTGTTACACAGACTTCAAAGCAGTTGATTTCATTTAAATGCAAAGGTTTCTGAATCAGACATGCGGATTCAAATTGAGTGGCGTTAAAACATATATCACCTTCGTATTTGGGTGGTAATTTACCTCTGCCATAGTTGTGCCACTTTGTGAATATTGTGATCATATATTGACTGTCTTTACCTTCCCACAATGTACATTTCTTTGAAATATTCTAGTAAATATAAACTAAAACGTCCGATATTTTCAGTCGAAAATCAGTAATTATTCCATTACAGGTGTGTAATTGTGTGACAATGGAAATGTATTTGTCGCATTTTACTTGACTGAGTACACAAAGTCTAGTCAGTATTTTGGGGTAATAAATAATAGTTATTGAGATTACACATCGTAATTGTCAAATATGAGGAAAAAATGTGAGCATTTACCGGAGATAATAACATCTTGTTATTTATAATATCATTTTTAAAATAATCATTGGATGTGTTTATGAATACAATGATTGAGTGAACCGCCTCATTTACTATATAGTGCCAGATCCCATTCGTGACCAAATCGTGCCTCTCGCGTGGCCATTTTTGCGACTGGGATTCGTCTAAGCGCAAACGGGCAACGTTAAAAGAATTGTCAACTCGTTGCGTAATGATTCACGTATATTTGCCCAATGTCATATCTATTTTAGATGCAGTTTAAAACACATCGGGACTTACGGTATTTATATAGTATGATTGAACACATTTAGCTGTATCTAGGATGTATTTTTTAGATGTAAGACATGTAAAATAAAAACTTATTCCTGAGGGATTCTTTGACCGATGTACTTTAAGTCATTCTGATTGGTTTGTCGTATTTTCACACATAACTTGCATCGATAGGGGGACGAGTCTTCTTGCAGGTTACGGAAAGGGGCGAGTGGTTACGAACGATATGGATCTTATTAAAGTAGTTCCTGTGTGATCTCATTTGCGTATGTGTCGGATCGTGAAATGGAATTTCTTGGATTGGTTTATCACATCGTGACACCATACATTATATGATAAAGATACCTACTTAAGATTTTCTCAATCATCAGTTTACTTGATTTCATTACGTCATAACTTTGTATAGTGCTATCCCCCTGGCTTGAAACACCGGCTGTCCGTGCGTTTGTCCGTTTTCCGTTCACGGAGCAGAGCTCCAAAACCGTTATATTAACCATATAATTAATTTGAAAGTTGGTATACAGATCAGTCCAGTGGTGAACTCGTGGCTTTTGATGATTGGGGATTTTATTAGCTACTGAACAGCAGTATAAAAAGCGAAACACTTTGTCCAGTCAGTTTGTTGAAAATAATTCAGTTTCATAGAATATATGTAAGTAGCCAAACGCAATTTCCGAATTTCACTAGATCGGGGGAAATATGTCAACTTCTGAAGGCTCTTGCTTTTCTAATGATAAAAATATGCATAGTGCGCCAAGTCAATCCCCTAAAGCACCATCAAAGCCTACATTCTTACCCCGGGCAATGGATCAGTGTGCACTCGATTTTCATTCTGAGCTCCCTGGGGAGTATACAAACCAATCATCATCATCCTACCGGGTACCCATTCACATCAGGATGATCAATGGCATATTTTGAACAGAGTCACTTGCCTTAGGAGACACCACTGCCGAAAACAGTCACCCATCCACCTACTCTCCGCTTTGCTTAACTTCTCCTAATTTGTGACCTGTGCGCTGCACACACATGCCCCCATATCGATGTATTGGGTCAATTGCCATGCACTGATAGATCAGTCCACCGTTTCACCCCAGCAATGCAGCTGGTCTAATATTACCCCCCAATCTGTGTTCTCAGGTAGCTACTCAGGGGATCAACGGGAGCACATTCCACGCGCTATTTACGGCCGACTCACAACCGGAGACCTCCGCCAGGACTTGCAGCCGCCGTATCGTGTTAATACGCCAGAGATATCATACCCGGATGCAGATCTCCATGACAACTACAACATCAACAAATCCCGCCAATATTACGTCACGTGGACATTCGGTGACGCAGGGGTGGAAGTCATCGATGGAATGACGGGCGCTATGGTCGGAGGGTATGACTATCTTCTCTTTTATTCTTTGTTTGTTGTTTAACGCCGCTCCCTGCAACATTCCAGCCATATGACGGCGGGCTGTAAATAATCAAGTCTGGACCAGACAATCCAGTGATCGATAATTATGATATGGCTGGTTTGTTGTTTAACACCGCACATTTCATCTATATGACGGCGGTCTGTAACCGGTCTGACCAGACAATCAAGTGATTAATATCATGAGCATCCATCCACACAATTGGAATCGATGACATGCATCAACCAAGTCAGCAAGCCTGACCACCCGATCCCGTTAGTCGCCTCTTACGACAAGCATGGGTTGCTGAAGACCTGTTATAACCGGGATCTTCACAGGGCAAGTAGCAGTAGTAAAAATATAAGAACCTTTACAAACTGTAACTGATTTCGTTGTCCATCAGGTCCATCTCTGCCAAAGAATCCCGTCTATCCAAGCAATCCTTCTTTGCCTCGTTCCGGAGTCTGTGCCGGAAGTTCGACAGACAGGATTTGCTGAGAACAACCTACAAAGAGGCCAAGCTGCTGTCAGAGGACTACCAGGCCTCGAAGAGCACCCTGTACCAACACTTCCAGACCTGCGGGTACGGGCCGTGGTACTCTGTGGAGAACAACTATAGTGTAGATAGTTTCTCATAGGAGCAGAGCGGTATAGCTGGTTCCATAGTTGGCGCACCGCTAGCTGTAAAACTTCGAATAGATGCCGGGCCCAGTGCAGAGCACGTGATCAAACACACAACGGCAACGTCTTGCCTTCATCCTAACAAAATGGGCGTGTTCGCATTGCGCGGAAGCCCTGATGGCCTCGAATAGTCGGAGCAGATGGCTCAAAAAGACGCCGTCCAGTGTGAAGATCGCTGCGTTCAGGTTGTCTCGCCTCACCCGCCTCTCTCTTCACATTATCTAGTCCTTTTGCAGTTACTGATTTTGATTTCTAAACAGGTTAATTTCATCAAAAACAAAGTACAGTGAACTTGTTTTTGGAAACCCCAAAATCTAAAATGCTCTCTTTTTAGCTTTTTAGCTTTGAATATTATAGTGGGGCTTTGGGGGATTCATGATGGACTCCGAAGGCTCTCTCGATATTTTTAACGAATTAAGATCAATATTTAAACAACTTCAAAGTTTCGGCCTAAAAGTAGATTTACATTCGATGAACGTTTAGCGAGGCTGGGAAAAGAGGCTTAAGACAAATGGCGTCAGTGCTAGGTTTTACTCTCGGAATTGTGCAATATTAACATTTTATCCCTTCCTACGAGAGCCACTACCTAAGATGCCTGTTCTACACGCAATAAGTCGGAGACTCCACGAGGAGGACAGATCCAGACCAGGACGTCTAGTTAAACAGAGGCCCGGGGCGCTATTCGAAGTTTTACCGTTTCAAGGTAGTATTTCATGTCTCTCCGCCAGGAACCTGTGATTTGAAAAGAAAAATTGTCAGTATATGTGATGTCTTAAAAATCTTATTTAATCATTGAAATATTTTATATGATTCTTGTGTATAGCGTAAGGCATACCGTTATCTGTTAATACCCGACTTTATTGGCAATGACATTTAATTACTTGAAACTGACTATGATATATTCATGTAAAATTTAAATGGCATGTTGTATACTAAGCAGGATCCAGGATTGTTTGAGGTGGTAGGGGTGGGAGTAATTTTTATCGTGAGGGGTGGGTTTTTTACAATCTGAATTATAACGTTTAGTGTGAACAGGTGGGGTCCACTTGGCATAGACACGAGTATTTCGATAACAAGAAGGTGTTAATACAAGAAGATTATTTATTGACATTGAGTTAAGATGTTAAAAAGGGGAGCTCGGGGTCGAAACCCCTGCCCCCATCCCTGTATCTGCCACCAATAACGATCAACCTGTGTACAGATCAATATCCGACTAGAGTTGCCGTGATGTCAGCTTTTACTGCAAATAACTTTAAGACAACTCAGACTTTGATGCAAATATACTCCTCTATTTTTGAAAGGAACATTCAGATATGTCATATATTTAAATATACACTTGACATATAGAGAATCTCAACCGACTGTCTTTTGATATCAAATATATCAACACGAGTTGATAAAAGTGGAAAAATTCCGAGGCTTGCCGAGGATTTTTGCCACTTTTATCAACTCGTGTTGATATATTTGATATCAAAAGACACTCGGGTGAGATTTTATTTATCATCCAACATCATTCTTCCAACTTTTTCAATTGTCTTCAGTGTAAAAAGTACTGCTAACAGCTTCAGTAGCAGAGCCATTTGTGATGTCATTTGATTGTGACGTCATGGTAACCTGTGACGTCACAATGGTCTGCAAAGCATTGTGATGTAATTTCATTCCAGCGATATCTATAGTGTAGATATCGCGCGATCTCATCCAAGCGCTATCTCCTGTGGGAGCCAGTTTTGGATGATAACTGAGAATCAGTGTGGTGTATCATGGAAACAATTTTGATCCCAATCAAACGGGGAGTAGTATAGCAGCACAAACTGTGCTGTGGTGGCTTCCTGACGAACTGGAGAGAACGATGGTGTTAAATGGCAAGTTACTAAGTTCAGTTTCTGTTCGCTACATCCGTCAGGTACATGTATCGGCCAACAGCTTTAGCTTTTGAAAGTCTTTCAAAATGATGTCTGATCTAGGATTTGCTAGTGCTAGAGGTTGTTCGTTCTCCCGTTAGCAAATGTGGTGCCTAAAGTATCGTCTTACCATTATTTCAAGAAAAATGTGCTTGCGGGTAATACAAGGTCTCACCTTGTGACGAACGAAGTTTGTGCTTTATCGATTCTGTAAATAGAGTGTCGTAGGGAACGTGATGCACATAATGTCTTATTGCCACAGCGGAAATAGGGACACTGTGTCTCAAGTCAAACGCATGGTGATATATAATACAATATTGTATATGTGTTGGAAAGTGACATTATTCAAGCGAAAAAATATAACGTCAACATTTTGGGACATTTTGGGGCATCCTGAAGCTTGTGTTTCTTCTAAGGATTTCAGTCAGAATGGGAACCAATCTGAAAAAGGGAGGTAATTACGGGTCATAGTCACGTGACGTAGATAGATAATAGGATAGTTGTGTTATTAATAGCTGTATATATCTCAGTAAGTATATAGTTTTGACGGTAGGATATGAGCTTAACAACCCCTAGCTAAACCCCAGACACAGATTTTGACAACTTTGCAGTAGGTCAAGTTCAGGGCCATGGGCACACACCCCTTAAGTCTATACAGTCAAGTACATGTATAGTGACACCTTGTTATTCCGGACGGTACAATAATGTCCTTTGGGCCTTATATAGTTTTTTAGTTGGTTTACGAGACTGATCGACAAAAAAAAAGAAAAAGAATAAAAAAATGGCTTGTCTAACTCTAAAGGTTTTGGTCGACGCTGTTTTACAAAAAGATGGATAAAAACACGAGATTTTATCACCGCTGTTCGTAAAAAATATTACATATAAACATTGTTATTCTAGCAGCAACAAAACAATGAGGTAACTTTTGGTATCTTGCCATGTTAAAACTTTTTTGTTTTTCGTTCATTATTGGCAATAGTTATCTATAAGTTGAAATTTAAAAAAAAGTTCGACCACCTACATTGAATTTTAGGCCAAATATTTGTAAACCAAATAATTAAAAACTAAGGAATTGTAGAGTTTTCACTTTCCTAACAGTATACGTCCGGAAAGCTCAGGGTCCGGAATAACGAGGTTTCACTGTTCATTTAAAGGGGGATTCGGCTCTGGCAAACTGGCAGCCCCAACAAGCACAATACAAGTCGTTCAAACATAACTTTGTTTGTCTGTATTTTCAAAATTCATCATATATGTCAATCTAATTTAATTCTATCACTTAATGATTAACCAAAGCACATGAGATACCGTTACGGTTCTAATAAAGACATCCATTACTATCTAGACCTGAAAATAGGAATCAGATTGTGGAGCACAAACAAATATTATGGTAACTGGTTGAAAGATGACGCATATAGTTCTACTAATTTTGAATATGATGATTAATGAAGCATTGATCACATTGTTGACATAACGAAGTTATGTGATTCTGTTTTACTGTGATCCGTGTTTTGTGGTTATAAAGATCATTTATCATGTGAATAAGTATTGACATACATGTATATCATTAATAATTTATGTAATTAATCGATCAATATACGATTTATACGCACATGCAACCGTCAGATAAATATCATCTGTATAATTTAAATTGCTCATGTTTAAATGAATGTACACTGTATGTGTGAAATCCAAGGCATTGGCAGATGCTTTTGTTATGTTTGCTTATATTGATTGATTGAGTATGGTTTTACGCCGCTTTTAGCAATAATCCAGCAATATCACGGCGGGGGCCACCAGAAATGAGCTTCACACATTGTACCCATGTCGGGAATCGAACCCGGGTCTTCGGCATGACGAGCGAACGCTTTAACCATTAGGCTACCCGACCGCCCCTGTTTGCTTATAATTCAAGTTCATGATTTTAGAGTGAATGTTCAATGAGTGAGTGTCTTTGTCAAATATACAGCTCAACTTTTGCTGTGGCTGAAAGCTTAAAAGGAAAGTATGACACTATCGTTGTCTTGTTCGGTTTTGAATACTTTTTATTATGTGTTTGATTGGTAAAGGCTTTGTCAAGTTCAACACCATTATTGAGAGTATGACACCCGATTAAATATGAATTTTTTTATGGGTAAATATAAACACGACGAGTTCCCATCCTTGATATAATGTCTGGTTGGTCCACTCATTCGCTGCACTCCTGTCAGTATTGCTAGCGTATCCCTGGCAAACGTTGTGTAGTATATAGTGTCCCTATCCCTACGGTGACTGATGGCTGCTACACTGTTAGGTAAATATATTATTCTAAAACGGTTAAGGACCACCCGATTCGTTCCTATTATTATAGCTTATATTGTCATGCCCTGACAGATTACAGCAAACTTCGGTTATAACGAACACGCTTATAACGAACTGACAGATATAACGAACTATTTTTTTTTGGTCCTGTCTATTTGCTGCATTTATTCCGTACATTTGCTTATAACGAACTACGGTTATAACGAATTAACATTAGTGGTCCCTTTGAGTTCGTTATAACCGTAGTTTACTGTAACTATATATGGTAGTGTGAAAGAATCGGGTGGTCCTCGGCTCATTTGTTTTGAGTAGTATATGAAATTCTAGTAGGTATAGACGCCGTACTACTACCGAGAGAAGATATGTACATATATTACAGAGAGGTGATACAATTCCGCCTATGCAATTCGAAATACGATGTTTTAAGGATACTGTTGGACAAAAGAAAGTATTCATTTGAAAATTGGATTTGGTGAAAACAATTACAACGTCACTAGACTAAAAACAGTCTCTGAAACACTGCAAAAGTAAGGTTCAAAAGACAACTATGATAGCCGCATCAATACATCACCATCGAATAACCATTTCTTGTTTGTTTCATGTTGTAGCTACCATCAAACATAGGTGTATATTCTCTTAAATGTCCTCAATTTTCAATCATTAAAATAATTGTGTATTTCAACCTCAAGGTGTTTGCAAAACAGAAAGTATACGTGCATATAGTTGAGATAATTTGTGAAGGTGGTTCAACACTGTTATTCAGACTGGTTTCAACATGTATCAAACTCAAATTATTCCCATTAAGTGACTGGATTATCGGGGTCCGGATAAACGAGGGTAGACAGGACATGTTAAAATGTCCATTTTATTGATATAGTTTCTATAAAATCAAGGTCGATAATGTGGGTCGTTTAAAGGAAGTCTTTGAAAGGCATTTAGAAGTGATACACATAAGGTGAGTGAGTGAGTAAGTGGTGCTTTAAGCCGCATCAGCAATATTCCAGCTATTCGCGGCAAGGATACACATAAGGAACAGAATTTATGGATGTCAACTTCTTTATTATGAGGAACACAGGGTTTGATAATGAAGGAGTAAGTATATACTCCGAAACGTTGTGTTCCTAATAATAATAAAAAAGTTGACATCAATAAATTCTCTTCCTTACGTTTAAAGGAAATATTCATAAATTAACAAGGAAGTATTCATAGACGTTCATGTACAGCAAGTAGCAGGTTCGCGTAACCAACATTATTCGAAGTAATTATTTACTAGATCTCAGTATTATATTGCTGTTGTGATTGGGTGAGACACATCTGTGATAGTAGAATGTAATATAGCAACACTGTACAGGGTAATGAACTCCCACCATTGTAGACTACCATATGCCTAAGTTCACCTGTAGCTTCGTTGATTTCATCAAATCTATGTTATAAATAGTGGACCTCTTCCAAAGATGGCAGTGACAATCTTGACTTCAAGCCGTCGAAATGGTGCAGCACTTGGACTGCTCTTTAGAAAATATTAATACATCTAAGTCCAATCTATGCTCAATTGTCATTCCATTTATTCCAGGGATTGTGCATCAGCCTATAAATACAATTTTCAAATACTCGGGCCTTTAAGTCATGCCGGAGTTCGAAAATATCTGCATATCTCGAAAGTCGAAGTCGTCCCAACTTTCCCCCGAGTTTTCAGTGTAAATATCTCAGCCAATCAACAGTATAACCACATGTCGAAATGTGTATTCAGTTCGAAGTCACCCCATGTTCTTCAACCGTGTTTCGGTAAATATATCTGTAACTCGAATCTTTCCAAGATCTCGAAACTGATGCCTTAGTTAAATTTAGTTTATATTTTTCGCCCAAAGTCACTGATGCATGTAATAATGACACCACAACCATTATGTGCGTTTCTTTTTCCTTTGAGTATATGTGTGTATGTTGGTCGAGTCTGCCAGTGTACACTGTTTGATGATACTGTCTACGAAAGCTACGATTTGTTGAATGAATTATGCACCTGTATCGTCTTGTCAAATGTCTAATCAAAACCGTCCTTCGATATCTTGACATCGATTTGTTGACATAAATAGTTACGCTGACATCGATATGGTGACATAGACGTACTAACATCGATGTATTATCATCGATATGCTGTTATCGATATCTTGATATCGACCTACAGATATCGGTATATTGAAATCGAATTGTTGGCAGATACGCTGACATCGATATGCTGTTATCGATATATTGATATAGACATACTGATATCGGTATATTGACATCGATATGTTGACATAGATAATTATACTGACATCGACACATTAACAGCAGTATGTTTAACTCAGTTCATGTACATGTATATGCGACCGTACATGGCCATTCGGTTATGTCTAAACTTGTGGACGGACCACTTCGTCAGGGGTGGCTACTAAAATATATTTTGTTCGCAGGTTGTTAATGTCGTGAAAGAACCGTCAATTCAATTTTTAAAGTTGTTCTACTGGTTTCACATATTTAAAAAACCACATGTTATATCTTGCAGCAGAAACCGAAAACATATTCAGTCAACGTAAATATAAGCCCAACTCCCTAACTATGAAATGGCCAGTCCCTCGCTCCAATCTTATCCATCCACGTTTAGCGCAGATCAACTAATCAGTCTGAACATGGATTCGTGTCAGATTTCCAATGGCACGTTACCAAACAAGGTCGATCCTTCTTCTTCTTTTTTTTTGTTCGCGATTGTGAGTCCTTATATAACACTTATCATATTTCATAACGGAATAGTTTTTCCTGTCGCTGTGGATTGAACCGTGACATAGCTATACAATATAGTGTTCCCCATTTAATCAAAAGTGTGAAAGTCGCACTGCTGTTTACTGGATCACAGAATCAAACTTCCTGGTATGTTTGATAAGAACACTATTTCCCTTATTCCTTATTGACATTGCCGCGAATAACTGAAACAGTTTGCTCGCAGTGCATATAAACACGAAGAGTAAATAAACAAATCTTGAATTAACAGTGAATGCAGGAAAGGGTGCAAGCAATATGGGAAGTCTTTTGTCGTAAATTTAACATAAAATCTTCTCGGTGGATTGTACAGCAGCTTACCATGTATTTACGCAGAACCTATTTAAGGCCGCTCTATTGTTTTGTAATTATAGTCGAACCTCGTTGTGTCGAACTGGATGTGTCGAATTCCCGAACTTTTCTCCAGGCCCCACGAGTTCGACACAACAAGGTTCGACTGCACTTTGATTGTCATGAGAATCATGTGTAATTCATTCTGAACTGATTGTACCCTGTATTAAGTAATGATTGTGTCAGTATGTATATGACAGTAATCTTTCCCTGTCAGCACAACAGCGTTCGCTTATTTGCCATAGGTCGTAATGTATAAATGTCAGGTCAGTTATTAATAGTGTCGTGTTGAATATTTTCCGAAAGTTCTATTGAATCTTCCATGATCCCACCGCCTATCATTTACCTTACGAATATTGTAAGGGGTTCACAACCAAAGCTGCCTTCATAATAAGATAGTAATATTAACCCTCATATCATATGCTACGGAGAGTATGCATGTTATCATAGTGAAATCTGTTTAGTGAGCAGCCATGTGATTTTCAAGGGACGGGATTTGGGGTTGAGATCAGCATATATTTTTTAATGTGTAGGAGCTCATCTGTTTTTTCCTACATACTCAGGTGTTCAATTATTTTTATAATTAATAAGAATTACGGACTGTATTATTTGGAAACTAGCATGCAAAAAAGGGTCACATTATTTGTTTTCTTTCATATGTAATATGTTTTCAGTAGCACCGAACAGGATCATCTTTTTATAACACCAGCGTGTTTATAACATGCTTGATGATGTCGGAGTTCTATTTTCAACGCAGATTACTCAAGTACCTTACCATTCCACAGATGATAACACCGACTGTTTACTAAGGTAGACATTGCCTGTTCTACTTCCATATCAACCATATACACGTGTTATTTATTTGTGACTACGCAAGAGGCATGCTTAGATATTACATGTTTGTTATTGTCTAGTCAAAGGACAACTATTTTGATACATGAGACTGTGAATAAAGAATGAAGTATATTTGTGTCTTTTTTATCATTCTTCGGTGATCAACTGAAGATCAATCAAACGTTCACATGACAGCTCTGACCGCGTCATACCAAAATACCTTTAAATTTGGTACTTGTTGTTACCCTGCCTGGTGCTCTGCCGATAATACAAGGAGTGTGTGTGTGTGTGTGGGGGGGGGGGGGGGGGGGGGGGGGGGGGTGTTAAGCCAGTGCTTAGTAATATTCCATGTGTATGTATTACGACGGTCTGTAAATATTCCAGTCTGGACCAGACAATCCAGTGATTGACATCGTGAGCACAGATCTACCAATTAGGATACGAACATGCATCAATCAAGTCAGCGAGCCTGACCACCGTTAGTCACCTCTTTCGACAAGCATTGGTTGAGAGAGAGAGGGGGGGCCACTTTTCTTAGTGTATTCTTCATTCAGTCAGCGGTCAAAGGGAGACAACTTTTATCCCATAGACGGTTTTATGTAGTATGTGTGAGTGAGTTTGCTATACAGTATTCCTGTTATATCACAGTGTGTCAGCTTGTGAGATGAAGACTGAAGAGATGCTGGTCATAGACATTTACAATCATGGTGAACCAACGAGATGGCTCATATTTATGGCTCAAGGCTAACTGGGATTCGAACACACGACCAAAGGTCTCACTGGCTGAATGTGATCTTACTCTGGTGGCGGGAGTCCTTGTCAGTGAGTCCAGAACATTAAAAAAAATAACACATATAATACACTTTAAACTTTATTCATAAAAATAACAAAATCTTTTAACAATCTTATGTCTTCTCGTTCCTCTTCAAAAACTTAATTTTAGCATTACCGGTACACAAATCAGATGTATAATCATATCAAAATGAAAGTTGTAACATTGCTTACATACTCATTCCCAAGATTAAGTACATCAACCATGCATGATATTTGGGATTTGCTATTTAATCACTGTTATTTCTTGACAATGAAATATTCCTTTCTCATATCTAACAGTAGTGATTGATAATATCCATATTTTAGAATAATAAATACAACTTAGTAAATATTTTTGGTGTTAATGAACAATTTTTGCAGTTCTATATGTCTCCTACATATAAACATTACACAATAATAACCTTTAATATTTACATATATACAATATACACACTGACACAATATTTCAAGTATTGTTCCCCGGTATTAATTGAAACATTATAGCACTTTGAAAGATAAAATATTGTTGGAATTATATGTGAAGAACAGATTCTGGGAACATGTATTCATCTTAATCAGTAATCACCAGATGAAGCTTCTATGAGTCATCTATGTGGGTGGGAACCAGAGAATAAGGGGAGGTTCACCACAAGCCATGACAGTTATTCATGGTAAAAATAATATTTTATTGGATTTTCATCATAACAAAATACTTTGAAGGAGTTAAATGATTGATGAAACAACTAGTGTCTATGCAGCAAAATTGTCCCTGAACCAAAGGCAATTTATTAAGGACAAGTTAAGAATATCTATAGTTAACATTGATGCAAAGCTAAGCTAGAATCAAAGTATGTAATTCAGGGATGAGAATGTTTGTGTTGTAAAGACACTTAAAGTTTGGGCTCTAGGGAACTATATGATTCATGTGTATATTGTAACGTATCAGATTAGATTTTAAAACACTAAGTCTTGTTTGTATGTAAAATATTTAAACAAGAAAATAGCTGAAATAGAAGATAAAACTTTGAATCCCAGTTTGATAAAAATGCTAATAGTATTTATTAGGATGAAATATGGGGATCATGCATTCAGAGACATACTGGGGTTTTGTTACTATGGTTATACCTTAGTCATTGATGCAGATGTTGATGCTGAGCAAACTGTCTTGACCAGTTCCAGGATGATGATATACAGTATAACTCCCTCCAAATCTAGTGACACTGTCCCACAGCTATACTGTGATGATATACAGTATATAGCCTCCCTCCACTAGTGTCATTGTGCCACAGCTCTACCGTGATGATATTCACTATATAACCTCCCTCCACTAGTGTCATTGTGCCACAGCTTTATTTTGATGATATACGGTATACCTCCCTCCAAATCTCTTGACACTGTGCCACAGCCTTCACCGTGATGATATACAGTATCCCTAGACTGTCTTGTTGTGACGCCACAGGATTACTAAGAGGCTGATACCAGAAATAATGGCAATTATCTGAAAATAAAGATATACAGTCATGAAAATGAACAATGTTGTAAATTGTATATGGAACCAGTCGCGCAATATCACAGCTATAGAAGGGCAGAACAATAGCATGTGAATACTTGAATCTGTCCCCGACAAACTGGATGTTGTCTGATGTCAGCAATATCACTACTATAAGACTAAAACATGTTTGCTTGCTTGTTTGTTTATTTGTTGTTTAACGACACACTCAGCAATATTCCAGCTATATGACAGCGGTCTGTAAATAATCCAGTCTGGACAAGACAATCCAGTGATTGACATCATGAGCATCAATCTACACAATTGGGATACAATGACATGCATCAACCAAGACAGCGAGCCTGACCACCTGATCCAGTTAGTCGCCTCAAACGACAACCATAGTTGCCTTTTACTGCAAGCATGGGTTGCTGAAGACCTATTCTACCCCAGATCTACGCGGGTCGACTATAACATAAGTCTCATTGCATGTAATTGTAGCTCACTGTGTACCCCGATGGTTGATAATATGAATAACTGGTGTATCTGGTCTAGACTTGAGTATTTACAGCCCACTGGACGTTGCTGAGTGTGGCTTTAAACAAACAAAACAAATTACCCAATTAGACAAACTGTTGGTTGCTGACATGAGGGGTGTTGTGTACCATGGTCAGCAATGTCACAGCTACAGGTAGACAATGTGTGAGTGAGTGAGTGAGATGAGCTTAGTGCTGCTTTGAACAGTACCTCTCTCATATCATATCAGTTTGAAATGAAGGCCTGAGGTGGTGCTAGTTTGGTGAAACCCACGAGCATGGGTCTGGTGCTCGCTGCTGTTGACAAACCTAGAAACGGAATCTGGGTGAGTGTGGGATTCAACCCCCTGATCACTGACTTCTGGCATGACTAAGGGACACAACTCTGCACAGTGAATTACAGTGCTTTAGAGGACTAGGCTACCTGCACCCCTCAGCCTGTCAATAACCACATCTGGTCGAGGCAAACTTGCGCTTACTGACATGAGTGGTGACCTTGCCGTCAATGCGATTAATGTCAACCATTATAACTGAGACTCCGCTTAGCATTACAAGGAGGCACGGATGGCCCAGTCATCTAAGGTGCTGCAATTCGCTGTGCAGAGTTACGTCCCTTGGACAGGCCAGAAACCTATGATCGTGGGTTCGAATCCCAGTTCGCCCCGATTATGTTTCTAGGTTTGTCAGCACCATACCCATGCTCACGAGTTTCACCAAAGTGGTAAACATCTTGAGACCTGCATCATTTCAGGCTTTCCTCCCACAGTACGCTGACACGCCGTGATATAACTGGAAGGAATACTGTTCAAAGCGATGTTATACCACTCTCCAGAAGAACAAGATGTAGCATTACAAACAGGAAAGTAATTATTCAAAATAAATGTACACCCATCAAATCAGGAGGTTTTGAACTGCAGACACACCTGACAAACTCCAAGGCCAATTCCTGCTGCTCCCAGATAGTAGAAGTTGTCCTTTATCTCTGACTTTACCTTGGTGAAGCAGGCCTGGAGATACACAGGACACATTGGAAACACACTTACACACAGACAGACAATGCTACAGTATTTGAATTATGCAAAGGGTAAGGAAACAGGGTCATTACCCTTATGTCCAAAATTAAGGGGGAATAACTCTAAAAGGGCATCTCCATTGCCATAACAGGTCAAGTGAGACGAGTTTTCTGGCATTGGAAACAACATCATTATTAACACTGAGTGAACAAACAACTGATTCTCAGTCAGTGGTGTGGGACCAAAAGGTCATTATTTCAAGATGAAATTCTTCCCCTCTGGTGTGTTTTGCTGACTGACAGCCTGACCACTAACTGGTTCCATCGTTGGTTTGCAGTCTTTAGTCAACAGGCAGCAGCCAATAGATGTGCTTAAAATCTGTACCATATGCAGTTATAGGTGAGTATGTGTAGCATTCTTAATTATGAATATAAATGTCTATGTCGCAAAAGTTTGTTTTGGGGGCAAATAAAAATCCAAATCTATATAATTATGTTACCTATGAATTATGGTGAGTGCAGTTTTATCTTGTTAGGTAGTCTTTAGGTAATCTGTTATTTGTTTTCATTCGATACCGAGGACAAGTGAATGCTATGTCTATCAAGTCCTCCAATCAAGTCTTTGATAGGCATTTAGAAGTTGGGAGAACTTGATTACAAGACACTTTTTATGAATAGCAACATCTTAAATTCTTTGTCACAACGTTTTTTTAGCTACTTCTTGCTCCTTCATTGTTCACGTGATGAAAGAGCAAGAAGAAGCTCTGAAACGCAGTGACAAAGAAGTTGCTATCCATAAAATGTGTCATGCATGCCGACAGTCTAGTCAAACATTTGGCCCCTGGTGGGCCTGTTGCTTACATCTCTGTGAGCTATTTTGACGCCCTGTAATCCACAGCGAGGGAATCTGCAGCAGGAGTCAGGGATGGAGACCTTATCCCCGATCAGCCAGTCACTGGCATTGTTCACTCCACAACACTTCAACTGTAACATCAACCAGGTCACTCAAACTCACATTAGCAAGGGAGGTAATTCATGATCAAGTTTTCATTCCGACTGTTTAAAAAAACAATCTACATTTCAAATAATAAAAATAAAAAACAGATGCATATTTATGAATTATTAGGGATACGAAACCAGCGGAAAATTACCTCCCTTAACTTAACCATTTTCTTGATGGGATGATCACTTACTGAGATAAATATAAAACTAAAAAAAAGTGGCATTTCAGAAGCTGTAGTAACAATGGAGACAGAGATGCCTTAAGGATTCCGACTTCTGTAATCTGTCAATGCAACACTTCGCTGTAGGCACTAGCAACTGTACCAAAACATTGCATTGAAAGAATAGAAGTTGAAATCCATATGCCATATCGTCTTCTAGATAATTTCAGAAGATACTTGGCAAATCAAAAGTCGGAAGCACTTTTGCTTGTTTTGTAAACTATAGCTTTTATTGTTTCAGCACTGATAATATTTCCATACTACGACGTCATGACAGCAAACACCAGCATATTCAGCAAACACACACTAAACTGATGATAAGGTTTAAAGTCAAATGTCCACAACTGAAACAAATTAAGGCTTTTGTTAATTCAACTAGAATATCCTGTAAATCGATTCCTTCAATGTATGATCAAAGTAACTTTCTGCGACATACTTTCATCATCAAAAGGTATTTTTCACACAGTAATTCCAAACCAACCTTATTCTGAATGACGTCCCACGAGGGATGGGAAAGATCATTCTTCATTCCTTCAAGAAGTTCCTCCTTTAACGTTCCTTCAATCTTAAAAAAAATAGGAAAAACAAATATAGATAGGAACAATAGGAAAGAATATCATGCACTGTAACCAATGATGTAAACTAACATTTAGTCCCAGAAATTAAGTTGTCATATTGAAAATACATATCTACGAAATATACAATAAAATCCAAATGGAGCCAGAACAATGCTTAATTTGCTGAGGCAATCTAGACTTGCCAAATCATTCTAGACTTGAGTTGGACTCCTTTTTTAATATATTCTCTAAGGTCTGGGAAACAGACTAGCAGTTATATGGTGCTCCATCATGCACAAAATGATCAGAAAATGAAAATCTCTATTAAAAATATGTCGCTCGCACCATTATTAATTCCAGTCAAATCTCACTGAGTAGATACTGGATAACATGGGGAAATTGTTTTTATAAGTAGATAGTTTTGTTCGGCCAGTTTGCTGGTGCTATGACCCATCTGAAAGCACAATGTCTAACATTTGTAGAAAGCTCACCCTCGTCACGATATGGCTGAAATACTGCTGATGTGACGTAAAGCATAAACTCACTCACTCACTCACTCACAGAAAGCTCACCTCATTCCTGTGCAGAAAAGCTATGATGCCCACTGCCAGCTCCATCATGAAGACAAACAGGACACACACCACGAACTGGAACATACATGACTCAGTACATCAAGTGCAATAAGGCTTCAGCATGTACTGACCACCAAACAGTGTATTCAGTCATACGCCAGTGGCCAAACATACATTAACAATTTAACTGAATGAGTGAATGTTAGTAGCTGTTGTCACAGAGATTTATCTACACCTACTCTGAGGCCAACATTCAGCGCCAAGTCTGCATCAAAATTCTGTAAAAATTCCCACAATTTGATAAAAAAAAAATCCCAGGTTATGTTATTCTAGTTAGAACTAATGTCATGTCTTTGAATGCAATGGTAAAATAATTCTGAATTTCAGAAAATTAGAACAATATAAATCCCAATTTTGAACAAAATAAGGATTATTTTTCGATTTGCCTATCAAGGGCCCTAAATTTAGAAACCTAGATAAAACCATGAGTCATCAATATTTCAAAGATTTTAAATCATAAATAGATCCTTGACCATACATATACCAGAGACCATATAATATTATTATATATGGTCTCTGCATATACAAACCAAAGGTTCATAAAATGACCAACAAACTATGCCTCCTGCTGAGAACACACACAGTCAGCCCATCTCAAGTTTAGTTGGCTGTTATGGCAATCATAGGGAGGTACCTCGGACTTAGAATGCTCAGTTTAATCAAGAACATGTTCTGCTTGAATCCATCTCCTGAGGCAAGGGAGTTAACTGACTATAAAATAGTCAGTTAACTCCGTTGCCTTGGGAAGATTTTTGAATCACTATTGGAGTAAGTCCACAGACTACAAAAGGGAGAATAATTGTGGCCATAAACGTAACTTCATGTTTTCACCAAGTATGTATTTCTGTCAAGAGTCACTATAGTAATGATAACCAAAGTGAGGATCCATCATTTTTAAAAGGGAGGGGTCCAAAATATCAAAATCCTCTCTCAGTCAATTTAACTGCCTACAACATACTAAAAGGGGGGTGGACGGTCTGGACACTCCAGACCCCCGGACCCCCCTCTGGCTCCGCCTATGATAACAATGATGACCAGCGATAGTTACTAACATTTGTAGTCCACTATGGCAAAACCTGTTAAAAATGGCAAGTTTATACTGGTCCTTATGATTCCTAATTACCATTGGGCAGCTTGGCAAGGACTATAGGACTAGTGCCAATTGATATCCCTGGATGACACATATTAACTATAATCAGCGACCTTGAAATAAGGGATGCATCAAACAAAGCTGTGATCATATGCATCGTAACAACAGCTTTGTCCAGTGTTGTCCAGATTAAATTTTTACAAAATTAAAATTTCAGGAGCTGGATAAAATATATAAAAAAGTTAATATTAATCATCCCATGGGGTCATGTGGCTAATGACTCCCCATACTAGTACCTAATCATTATTCTGATCTTATGTCTGATGTCCAATCCACATGTGACAATGTCCCACTCACCATGATAAGACAGCATTTCTGCTGCATGAGTGCACCAATACAGCCGATGATTGAGACGATGACGACAATGGTGCCGGCTGCTATCATCACAAGGGGGACGCTGACGTACTTGCTGTCAACAAGGACGCCCAGGAAGTCGGCCTGGTTGAGTTGGACCCACACTCCTATACCCACCATGGCGAAACCCATCAACTAAAAACAAAGGTGGAGATTCATCAGAGGAATATTCAAATTAAAATATCTTATATACTGGAATGTCCAAAAATAATTTACCATCAGTCATGTACACAGATTTTGAAATATTCATATGCTTTATTAAAATTTGCTATTTTCACAATTTATAAATCCTACACCTAAGAAAAGTGATAAACAGTTATACTGAGGATACTATTTCAATCAAAAACATCCTAAATCCATAAATATATTTTTAGCCCAAAGACTGTTTCTCCCACTAGGGTCAGTTGATAAATTGGGTAAGACAGAAGGCTAAAATATAGCAAGTATGGTAAGCCTTCAATCAGTCATTAAAAAATAGTTGAGGTGTTCTGTTTACTTAAGAGATACAAAAAATATTTTGACCACTGGTCCTTCTACCCTCCCCTCCCCTCCCCCCCCCCCAAAAAAGAAATGTGAATAGGAAAGTCAGTAATTCTGACCACCTAATCCTATAAGTTACCTCATATGACAAGCATGGGTTACTGAAGATCAATTCTATGGTATAATTTATATTTAAAACCTGTTTGTTTTTCACATGATCCAGTCAAACGAAACTTCAACTCACCAGGAATAAAATGTCCACCAACATAAAGAAGAACTTGGTGAGTTTCAGCGAGCAGCACATGGTGACAGGTTAGAAGATCTGCAACAAAGAATTAGTGTGTTTAAAGGGCAAGTTCACACGGAAATGAACCAATTTTTCTTGTACTTTTTCCACATTAAAAGTGTTAACAAAGAAGTGTCATAGACAAAAATATAAAAACATCATATTTAATTAACATATTTTTTGCATTAAAACGATTTATATTTTTCACATTTACCAAGTGTTCTATTTCCATAACAAAAACACCATGGCTTATGCCCCTTGCAATATGACGTCATTGGTGCCAATTGATAAACATTATGACATCATCATGCTTTGTTAGAGCCGCTTCACGTGGAGTAGGTACAGGTGTGTGATTCTAGGGTCTCAGATGCCAGCCAGAATTGTGTTATGCTGAGTCACCACTGCGCCGGAGTGTGTCGTAGACCATGTTGTTTTACCGCAAACTGGTCCTTGATATCTTTTGCGTTGAGAATAGACAGGGACCAAGTTGAATTGGCACCAATTACGTCATAATCTAAGGGGGATAACTCAGGCCTGTTTAGCTCGAAAAACGAAGGCCTCATAACGGCATATCATTTTAACACTATTGTGAGCTTCCTACTTTCACTGTGAAAAAAATGAGTGTATATTTTCAAACACAGATACTAACTAATTCTAAAATTGCGTTTTGTTTAGAAAAAGAAAGAAAGTGATTTTTGCGTGTACACTTCCCCTTTAACCTGGCTATTCTGAATGGATGTTGATCACACAAAGACTTTGATCAGCTTAGTCTAGAGAACATTAAACACTATAAGTTGTAGCAGGACCACTCGGGGTACATGGGATGCATAATACCCCATATACCAAAAGTATTCCTGCTAAAACTAACTTATCTTGTAAAAGAATTCAAACAAATTCAAAATTGATGGAAACAGCTGTTCCATTGGTCTGAGGTATGTCATGTGTCATGCGTGCAGCTTTATGCTTTGAAGTGGGGTATAAAGGATTTATTCTGCCTCTCAAAAATCCATGTGCAACCTGCTTGTGGTGGGGTATAAGAGATTTATTCCGCCGCTGAGAAATGTATTCCCGTCCAAGGTTGGTTACACAGTATTTTATCAAGATCACGTGAACCAATCAGATCTCATCATTCTGACACGGAGGTATTATGAATTGATATATCGTGTTTATCTAGGATTTCAAACTAAGTGCCCTTGACAGCTAAATGGGGAAAATATTCATTATTTGTTCAGTTTTTGGATTTAATTTAAGTTCTTACTTTCCTAAATTCAGAAAAGTTTAACACTGTATATTTAACACTGCATACAACTGAGTGCATTTCAATGATCTAAAATTAAGCATTGAATCCTCTTTCTCTTTATGTATAATATTGGTCTTGTTCTTAGTGAAATACCTCTCCAAAGCCATAAATTAGCAGGGATTTATCGAGATCTGCCCAGAGACAAATCTGCAGCAAACGTCATTGAAATTTCCCAAAATGGAATTTAAAGTTTCCCAATTTAGGTAAATAGATATAACAAATAGCTAATATCATACCTTTTAGAAATAACCTGATAACAGGACAAATAAATAGGTTGTAATGCTCAGTTATATGTTATTGCATTGAATGCAATCTCAAAATACAACGTTAAAAACAGGCCTACCTCAATTTGTCTTCCAGGGGCACTTAGTTTAGAATCCTTTCAAGTCCCTTATAACTATATGGACAGTAAGTGAGTATTGTTTCACACCACTTTTAGCAATATTCCAGCAATGGGCTTCACACATTGTACCCATGTAGGTTATCAAACCCGGGTCTTTGGCATGACGAGCAAAGGCTTTAACCACTTGGTTACCCCACTGCCCCATATATGGACACTTGGTTGATGCATGTCATCGATCCCAATTGCATGGATCGATGCTCATGATATCAATCACTGGATTGTCTGGTCCAGACTCGATTATCTACAGACCGCGGTCTTGCTGAGTGAGGCGTTAAACAACAAACCAACAACAACAACCTATATGGACAGGAAATGGGAAAGGTTTTAATTCCAATTTGGATATTTTTTACTGACATTTGCTGCAGAGCAGGAGCTGAGTATTGGTCTCAGGGCAGGCCTCGAAAAATCCTTTAAAGTTAACAAGAATGTCTACAGTCCATCATAGACAGCTATCGACAAAAACAACTGCATTCCAGAAACAAATCAGTATCCCTACTGGTACTGGGTTATTAGTCAGCTGAATGCCAGATGTGATTATAGGAAAATTAAAGTACTACATATGTGTCTTACCTTACACATGAAGGTCAGAATTCTAATTGGCTAAGACTCATCCTATCATTTTCAATGTACCACGGTACATTTCATATATTCCCCCCTCTATTTGCTGAACTGTTGGTATTACATTTGCAACATACCAACCACAATTTTGTATCTCGAATTATTAATGTAAGACGTCATTCTCCAGATATTTATATTTATATATCCAAATGAAATAGGTCTAGGGGAGATAACTCTAAGTTTCTTTTCTGTCATTGGCTTAGTTGATAAATGCCTAACTGTGGTATTCTTACCAATGAAGACCAAAGCATGCGTGCATGTATATAAGACATACTGTACCTGGAATATCATAAGGTGTGCGGTAAGATAAAATGGTTATTCCCCTCAAGACCAGAGGGCAACTTATATTGTATTGTCAAAGGACCTTTATAACAGTAAGGTCCCAGCTTTTTCTACAGGTTAATGTTGATCTTGATGATTAACTCCGCACTCAGCAATATTCCAGATATATGAAGGTGGTCTGTGTATAATCGAGTGTGGACCAGACAATCCAGTTATTGATATCATGAGCATAGATCCACGCAATTGGGATACAATGACATGCATCAACCAAGTCAGCAAGCCTGACCACCTAATCCCATTAGTCGCCTCGTACGACAAGCATAGTCGCCTTTTACGGCAAACATGGGTTGCTGAAGACCTATTCTACCCCGTATCTTCACGGGTCTATTTCTACAGGTAGGGCCAGTAGGTAGGTGGATCACAATAATAAGTTGGAATTCAAACCCATGATCAGCTAATCCCACACCATCAGTACAGAGAATACATGATGAATAAGTTCCTTGCGTCATCTTCACATCACTCCCCAACACTTGTCCACTACGGATCGATGTATTAGTTCATGGCATTACACTGCAGCTTTACTGCATATAGACATGCACAACTCTACTCCTTTTTCTTATATACTGTAATCTTCCTGTTGATGTCAAAATCTCTCCAACACCTATTGAGCTATTTTTTTAATCAATTTTTCTACGAACTGAATATATTAGAATAAGTTCTATTGCCATCAATAATTAATTCTTTGATTTTATTCAAATGTTAATTTTAATACTTTGGGATGCAAAACCTGTTAATTACAAGTTGTACAAGGGCACACAATCTATTTTCAAACATGTAGGATTTGAAATAACAATACCTTCACTGAAAACCTGCATTTCATTTTTTACTTGCAAACGTCAGAGCTGATTTACTAGTATTTTCAATGGATGTTAATTAATATTCACGATCTGAGAACCACTGCCCACTAATGACTAGGTATAGTGCCAAATCCTATTGACGACGTAATCGACAAATCCAATCTAGGTGATTGTTAGACTGTAATCGAGACTACAGTCACATTTACCATTCACCCTGAGACTTTAACAGAACAATACACACTGTTAAGTGATGGCTATGGATATTAGGTCATTATTTCAGGAAGTTAGAAAGATTAGTACCAATATGCTGGCTACCATATGATGTTGAACACTGAATTGCTTTTAACATTCTTTGCAGGGAGTTTGCTTCTATTTTAGTAAATTTTGGTCTTGATGTCTCTTTACATTCACACAAAGATATAAATGAGGCATGACTTTTAAGAAGGTTCATGTGGATCTGATTGTTTCAAAAGAAATGAACCATAGCTCACCTGTTTACAATCATTAACTGCATAATTGTGAAGTCTCTGATCATGAATTATATTACCTGATGATTCCATACTCTGTGTTCCAAAACGTTCAACAGTAAAAATTCCTCTCAGTACAGCAGTGAACTGTGCAGACTAGGGCTGGGATGGGTAACTCGGGTACTCGGGTCGGATGGGTACTGAGTAGGACCCGGGTACCCACAGAACTACCCGGACCTGTGGTTAGTCAAGTGATTATATTTTTAATGGCAAAAATTATCTAGAACTCTGTGGTTACACTATAAGTAACAAATGTTCACATTTCTTTCTGAATATGCACACATTCCTCCTGACATTATATGTTTACATAAAGATAAAACTTCAAACAACTTCAATGTATGCATGACCAGATAATTTTATACCTGTATCTAAATACATTTTGACAGGAGTACGGTCAAACGTTTCCCAATCAGACATTTTGTACATCTCTCTTGATACCTACAGCGGGTACCCAAGTAGGGTCGGGTAATAGGGGGGTGGGTACCCGATAGTAGATTGGGACTCGTCCCAGCCCTGGTGCAAACCATGTAAAATGCAACAGAATGTTTTTCAGAAAAAATACATTAATCATTATTCTACATGGACATTTACTTGTCTCCATTTTAACTTGTTTGGTTTTCCTGTGAAACCTAATTTAGATGATTGACAAAGTGAGGTACTGTTAACTGTTCCACCACAGGAATCACCATGGTCTTGGGGAAACTCATTATAATGTGTGGCTTTTCTTTCCAACATTCTCAAAGCAACAATAGTTTCGGTCATTATCTATTATGTCATGGAGAGTAGTTGACACCATGTGACCTTAATGCCATGAAAATGTCAAGCATGGAAATTACTATTTTCAAAATTAATAATGGAATTTAAGATTTCCAGCTTCATGGCCATTGCTTGAACAACACAAATGAATGGAAACACCAGCACACATCCCCGAGTTGAAATACCACATCAGATCATGTGATACAGTGATTAATGGGGCTTCACTGAACGTAACTTTTGTTTTTAGTTTACTGTACCATGTATCTGGATCATAAAATATAACCTCTGTCTTGTGTGTATCACCTGGTTTTACAATATTACCTATCTTTTGAGTCAGGGACTGGTCATTTATTATAGCGAGGGGGAAGGTCGTGAGAAAAGGGGAATGCCATGACAAGAAGTAACTTGAAATGAGAGAGGTAAGCACAACTGGAGACAGCCCTGAGACCAACTAATTGGATTATACAGTATATCCTGTTGTGAGTCAACCAATTGGATTATAGAATATACAACTTCTGTTTTAATATGTCCCATGAAAAATATATCTCCTTGATCAGTGTATCTCATCCCTCAATTTAAGCCCTTTTTGTGACAGTTCCCATAACCATGTCTGTCTTCCATTACCAAGTAGTGTTGCCATGGAAACCACACACATGGAATTAATATTTGAACAGCAAAATGACAGTCCTTATTTCATATTTGTTTGAGTGAGATTCTGGTTCTTGCACTTTTGTGATAAATAGGGGCTGTGGGGTAGCTGAGTGGTTAAAGCAATCGCACGTCCCACCGACAGCCTGAGTTCAATTCCCCACATGAGTACTATATGTGAAGCCCATTTCTGGTGCCCCCCCACTGTAATATTGATGGAATATGGTTAAAAGTGGTGTAGAATCATACTAATTCCCTTCCTATAATAATAAGTCCTTTGGAAATAGTCAAAAAGTAGTTTTCCTAGTTGACATATTACTGAAATCACAAAATCGGATATTCTCTACATGGTGTAAGCTGCCAGTTGACACTGCGGTAGAACCTATTGGTTCGTGAATAGTTTGACAGGCATTTCTTGGAAGTTGACAGATGGCAAAAGTAGACTCAGATTAAGGATAACAACATATATACTAATATACTATTATAGTGATGGATACTTATACTGTTGTCAAGCAGTTAAAGAAGTTGTTATCCATTAATTGTGTCTACTTTGTCAAAGGTTTCATTTTTCACCCTCTCATTTCATTTACTCGAATACTATCAGCATAACTCTGGCTTCCTAAAATACAACCCTGGTAAGCCATGTAATTAGGATAGGCAATAAAACACACAGAAACCAAAACACTCCAACTTGCATGTGATTGAATGTTAAAATACATTCATATATGATACATATATGAACATACATCAATTAGGCTATATGTTAATCAATATAACATATTAAAACATTTTATAAAATATTAACAGCTTCACATTCATATTAACGCTGCCATCAGTTTACAGACATCATTAAACATATTAAAAACAACCACCCAATTCTTTAACATATCCGATCTGACGGTATTTTCATTTCGATGTTGGCTAACATTTCAAGACTATCCCGGACACAACGCTATATGTTGTCCGTTTGAACATTGAAGATTACCTGTAATACACATATTATTCTCACCTGTGCCCTGTGTGAAGTTAAAAATCGTGTCTTCGACCGCCAGTTGTGGAATGAGCAATATAAGGTGTGGGTTTCGCGTTGTAGTCTTGCCTCAAACACCCTGCAAATCCATTGAAAGAGCTAAAAATATCAGCATTCTCGGTCAGGCAGAACCCGTCCTGCGGGTTCACGGTGAGTGTCGTCTGCTAACTAGACTTGCCGGGGCCTCAAGTGATTATTATCCACCCTCAATGCGGGCAATGCTGATCGAGTGTGTTATTGAACAGAACCGTGAACGTTTCTGATTGCTTTGATACCACAAACGCTATGTAGCCGGGCGTGGTGTGATGTGTCCAGCCACTGGGCTGCTAGTCAAAACATGAGGCAGTTCTTGAAGATGATGATGATATTTATTCCTTTGTAGTAGATGGTGGGAGGGAAGCTGTAAACAAGAGTCCTCCCTCCATAAAGAGTTCATGCAGAATATGTTATAATTTAATTTAAGCCAAAAGGAAACAGATTAATTTATAAGGATATGTTGGGTAGCACATGGTTGAAGCACATGGTTGAAGACCATGTGCTCAATTTATGTAACACAAAATGTGTGAGCTGGCAAATATATAGATATGACAAATTAAATAATAATGCAATTAAATATATTTTACTTTAATGAAAAGCTGTGATACCCTTTCTATGAATATAATTGTTTCTAAAGCAGGATGGAAAGAGATAAGAATATTGAAATGTTTCTCACCTGTAAACAAGAGTCCTTTTAAGGGCTTATAGTGTTTTTGTGTGTTTTGGAACTGTCAGGGTGAGGATGGTAATTTGGGGGGTTGGGAAAGAGGCGGTTGTGTTGAGGATGGTTGGTTGGTTGGTTTGTTGATAAACGCCGCACTCAGCAATATTCCAGCTATATGACGGCGGTCTTTAAATAATCGAGTCTGGACCTGACAATCCAGTGATTGATATCATGAGCATCGATCCACGCAATTGAGATCGATGACATGCATCAACCAAGTCAGCGAGCCTGACCACACCCGATCCCGTTAGTCGCCTTTTACGACAAGCATAGTCGCCTTTTACGGCAAGCATGGGTTGCTGAAGACCTATTCTACCCCGGAATCTTCACGGGTGTGTTGTGGATGGAGGGGGTTATCATGGTGTGAGCGGTGGTATAGTTACGCTGGGGGTTGGGACGCTTTAGTATGGTGAGAGCTGTGGTGCTTATGCTGTGGGATGGGGTGGATATGTCGAGAGCTGGGGTAGTCATGGTTGTGAAGTGAAATCAGCAGGACTGGCACAGACGTCGCAGACGCCGAAGTTCGCTGTGCAGAGTTGCGTCCCTTCAGGCGTGCCAGAATCCTATGTTCTTGGGTTCGAATCCTATATTAGCCCTGATTATGATTCATGTTTGTGTGTACCACACCAGTGAAGATTGTTTGCTTATTCGGTCGTCGCAGAGTTGCGTCCCAGGGGCACGCCAGAAAACCTATAACTGTTGGTTCGGATCCCAGTTCTAGGTATATCATCTCACCACCGTGGGTCACCATAGTTGTAAAAGCCTACGTCTTCATCACTTCGGACGCTACCCTCCCACATCAAGTTGACTTACTGCAATACAAAGGAAATCTTTCAAAGTGGACTCAATTCCAACTCGCTCACTCACTTAAATGCCTGGAAGAAACACTGATAGCCATAGCTGGGGACATTCCCTTTTTGAATGATCTTAAACATTTACTAGACATCCATTTCTGAGTCAAACCATTTCTTTTGGAGTACCATGGATATATATGGATATATTATGCAGAAGCTCCAAATCGCACGTTGGTTGAAGTTCCTGATGATAATTATTTGTTTTTTTAGGTTATTTAACGCCACGCTCACCAATATTCCAGGTATGTGACGTTGGACTGTAAATATACGAGTCTGGACCAGACAATCCAGTAATTGACATCAGGGTTTTACATGACGCAGAAACGTGCGTCCAGGACGCACAAATGCATGTGTAGAATGATTGGTTTGGTTTGTTTGTTGTTTAAAGCCGCACTCGGCAATATTCCAGCTATGACAGCGGTCTGTAAATAATCGAGTCTGGACCAGACAATCCAGTTACTGACATCATGCGCATCGATCCACGTAATTGGGATCCATGACGTGCATCAACCAAGTCAGCGAGCCAGACCACCCGATCCCGTTAGTCGCCTCTTACGATAAGCATAGTCGCCTGTTACAGCAAGCATGGGCTGCTGAAGACCCCGGATCTTCACGGGTCATGTAAAATGAATCCCGAGGGACTTTACAGTACCACACTACGCCATTTCATTACTTTACAAGACCGTTATGTTTCCTGTAAGAGCCTTTGAAATAAGAAATTGTTGGCCCCTTGGGCCCCCAGTTTTGTTGGTCAATGTGAAACTCTCTGGCATCATGAGTATCGATCTACGCAATTGGGATATGACGACGTGCATCAACGGGTTTTTTTTCTTCGTTTTTTTCTGAGACTGCGAGCCAGACCAGCTGGTCCCGTTAGTCGCCACTTACGACAAGCATGGGTTGCTTAAGACAATTCTAACCCGGATCTTCACGGGGGAGTTGATCGTTTAGATATAACAGTATAATCATGTAGTTTAAACATTTTGAATTAAGAAGTGTTTGTTTATTAATGATTCATTTCAGTAGAAATAATTGCCCAATCTCCATTTCTGATTTACAAAAAATATCCAAATAATATAATTATTCCGAAAGTTAATTAATTTCAAGGCAAACTCTCAACGAGGCATATTCCACATGGATTAAAGAAATGAAAAATCACACATGCGCACATCCAGGACAATAATGTATTCATTTTATATCCCAATTTCTACCTGTTACAGGGGCGGCCGGGTAGCCTAATTGTAAAAGCGTTAGCACATCACGCCGAAGACCAGGGTTCGATTCCCGACATGGGAACAATGTGTGAAGCCAATTTCTTGTGTCCCCTGCCGTGATATTGCTGGAATATTGCTAAAAGCGGTGTAAAACAATACTTACTCACTCTACCTGTTACAACCAAGGTGCGATGACATGGGATTTAACGTCGCGTTCAAGATTATATAGCGACGACGTGCACGCACTTGTGTTTTATGTCTTTGCACTAGAACATGCATGCACACAACTTATAACCATTTGAGAGTGCTGACTCACGGAGATATCATGCCGCAGTTAAACATGGATACCCTACTCAGACACAGTACACTGACCCCTATCCAACCAGTCATTGTGTTATCCCCTTAATGCTGAGCACCAGGCAGGGTAACAACAAGTACCATAGTTTGGTGTGTTGCTGCCAGGGGATCGAACCACCGACCTTCAACTACACTACCAAGGCAGTGTGTTTTGGTGTACACGGTGGGGGACACCAGGACTAAGCGTTAAGGCTCTGTACCCTAGTTGAGAATCGAACCCGGGTCTGGGCGTCACGCTTTAACCACTAGGCTACCCCACCGCCCTTTATGCTGTACATGAGGGGTGTATCGATATATTGCCAAGGTAATTAAACTTCTAGAAGTAATGCTAGGTTAACGTTTTGTATGCAGAAGCTGAAATTTCAACATGGATGTAAAAATGACGTATTACTCTCTGTATTTTTCACTCGTACCACTGTATCATTGCACATAGAAACCTAACACAGACTTTTAATGTTACTTAGCCACATGTAGCCTATTACGGTATACAGTGATGCTAATTACATAAACAGGCAAAGGAAACTTGTAAATGTAAGTAACAAATATATTTCAATTGTTTTATGTAACAAATTCACAGATATTCACTCCCAAGCTCATTAATTGTCAGAAATATACTGCAGTCCATATATGGCAACTTGGCTCGTGTGAGGCACTAGCCACGAACACGTGTTCACGTTATCATGACACGCTGCTCGTGCGGCACGCGCACGGTGTCTGGCACCGCACCTGCAAGCTGTCTGTGCAGCGGAATGAAACATGTCGGAATTAAATTTCGCTCACGTGACGAGACATAACCGATAGTGACATTTTAATTTTTTCTTATATGTAAGGAATATTATTATGCACAATTTCAACATATCGATAGAATCAGATTAATATTTTTTAAAGTCGTGAAATGTATCAGTATTGATCTGTTGGATCAAGAAAAGTTCAAGTAAAAGTTTGGCAACTTTCCAATTTAAAATTGTCGAACGAGTACATTAATATTAGGTTCGAACCCAGCCAGAGCAAATACTATTTCCCGTAACGTCTGGTGAATATTCATATACACGGTCAACGTGAAAGATCGACCTGGAGTGAAATTAACACCACTGTCCAAGTTGTGCGTAGGTGGACATAGGTGTTTTGGGTCAGTTCAAAAGAAAAGAGGTTACGTCATAGTGGGGAAATCTGGCGGTGTACATGTATTTCTTTGAGTAGAATATATCGTGAAAACATGCTGGTGTTTAGTTCATATTGCTTTAGTTTTAGTTGTTTTAGTGGATGACGATATTTGTTACTTTTGCCGATGCTGTCGTTGAGATGATTTCACGATAAGATATAGATAGAAAAACCGTCGAGGAATCTTTAATTTAGAGTAACTCGCAAAAAATAACATTTTTAAGTTGTTGCTATAAGAAGCACTACAAACTGAGGAATATTTTTCACATCTTGTCAAAATAAAACTTGAACATTGACATATTTCGACAAATCAAGCTTCGGGTGGGTGCATCCAGCTTGTAGAAAGCGCGTGCTGCACGTGCTGATCGGCTTTTTCCTGATCTCAAGTCTATTGACACCGGCGTGTGCATAGACAAGACATAAAGCACGAGCAGTTTAAATTTTATGTAATATGCTGTCGTATATAGCTCAAGAAATCGCAAGCATCTAATCAGATATCGGCTTGAAGCGAAGCGAACAGTAGGTGCTTGAGGAAAAAAGATTTGAGAAAATGGAAGGTGTTTCCGTTTCTAACTGGAATCTTTCTAATAAACACAGCGAAGAGGAAAGTATAGAAAGTTACCTCAAAGCATGGGATGCTATCAAGACGTTAGAGGTGGGACCTTCTCATGTCAATCTGGCTGCTGAAATTGCCAACATGTTTGTGAAAGGTGGACATTATGCAAACATGGTTCACTTTGTGAACAGCCTAGATGACAACTTCTTGGACAAAATGAAAGAAAATGAGAAGTTTGTCCGAGCATTACTGAGTTTGAGGATGACACAGCGAAAATATAATGAAGTTTTTTCTCTTCTCGAGGTGAGAAAGTTGAACTTAAATACTTTAGAAAGCATTCATATATTAAGCTACAATCATGCATATTTAGACATGCATGTATAGATGGAAGGAAACGGGATTATAAGAAGTTACCACATACTATAAATATCATCTTTCATAGAAAATAGAACAGATCTTAAATCTGTCATGATACTAAAATTATGTTTCCTCTAAATCGTTATTTTGGTGTAATTGTGTAACAGTAACAGTATCCATCAACAATTATGAATTCTAAATAATAAATAAGAATTAGTTTTGCTGTCCTAATTAATGTAAAACGTCCGACCGTGATATATCCCATGCCTCAAAATTTGAAAAAAAATCCTAACCCCTGGCTAGAAATATTCAAAAACCATTAATGTAACAAAATATGATTTGGAACAAGCTATTTAAAGTTACAAATATTTACATTTAGGGTTAGGTTTAAATTATGAAGCAGCGGGTACGGGCGGAAATTGTCCCCCTAATTAGACCAAACGTTAAACTGCCTTCATATCGCTGGAATATTGCTGAATGCGGCGTTAAACAACAAATATACAAACCCTAAGTAATGTTTGTATTGAATAAATAGTTTTATGGGCAAAGGATTCTTGAAAACTGAATATGTTCCAAAACAAGCGAAAAAATTGTACTCCTATCTTGAATACAACTAGATAGTAAAGATAAGACAAATTCACAATTTTAATATAAACATGCTTATGACATTTTGATTGCTATCTGAACGCTTGCAGACAACATCCGCCCGCAAAACGTCTTCATCTCCTAGAAACTAGAACCATTGCCGAAGGTCTGTCATGCATCTGGCATCCGCAGCGTCCCACTGTGAAATTAGCCCAAACTGCATGAAACGTATTTTCGGTAATTTGGCTAAATTTAATTCGGTCGGATGATTGAATGGACAATATGCACTCTGAAAATAATCTGGAATTGTTTATTTGTGTTCAGCATGCAAAACATTGAGTCACATTTAATGTTTCTTGGATTTTTGGGGATGGGGAAATTTTACTGCCATGTAGTTATTACATGTTCCTCGTTTTGATGCAGTGAAAGCACGTGACTGGTCATCGACTGATTTGCGATAAGGTCACATCTGCTGCATTTGGACTTTAACTATCAGAAATATTTATTACTTTCCATCCAGCGTGTGTGCGTTTTTCTATTTACCCTATTTTCCAGTAATTTAACAGTAATTACATATAAGTACAACAATCGCGTCTTGTGTGTTGAAAAACTTGTCCCAAAACACAAGGTTTAATGATTTCAGTAGGGTCGGTGATAGGAATGAAATACGGCTATAGAAACATGCATATGCCAGTGATCTCGTGAAGATTTTGTCAAGTCAAGAAAATAAAACAGTTGTTTATGACTGACCAGTTCAAATACCTCTCCA
This sequence comes from Haliotis rufescens, assembly GCF_023055435.1. NCBI lineage: Eukaryota > Metazoa > Mollusca > Gastropoda > Lepetellida > Haliotidae > Haliotis > Haliotis rufescens. The sequence continues at coordinate 25,912,503 of NW_025964334.1, read as the reverse complement.
CTTACCATATTAAGCTACTTTTCTTTCAATGAAATTTTAACAAACTGCCGAATCTCAAGTTTTAATTCCACAATTATTTAACAAGTTAAATGAAGAACATGCGAATTCCTATCTCAATGATTGGGTATTCATCTGACCTGGTAGTTTGTTTATCGGTCCACCCCGGCGACGCGGGACGTTGTTTATTCTGTCACGGCAGAGTGGCCGCCTTTGGGCTTGCCTAACCCTGTGATCGTGGGTTGGAATCCTGGTTCGCCCTGATTGTTTCTAGTGTTCATCAGCACCATGCCCGTGCTTGTGGGTTTCACCAAAGTGGTAACCGTCTTTGACTTGCATCGCGTCAGGCTTTCCTCCCACAATAAGCTGACAAGCCGTGATATAACTGGAATACTTTGGCGTTAAGTACGTTAAGCCCAACTCACTCACCCACCCACCCACCCACTCACTCACTCACTGTGATGTCACCCGTGAAGATCCGGGTTAGAATTGGTCTTCAGCAACCCATGCTTTTCGAAAGAAGCGACTAACAGGATCGGGTGGTCAAGCTCGCTGTCTTGGCTGATGCATGTCATTGTATCCCAATTGCGTAGATGGATCCTCATGATGTCAATCACTGCATTGTCTGGTGAAGACTATTATTTACAGACCGCCGTCATATAGCTGGAATATTGCTGAGTGCGGCGTTAAACAACAAACAAACAGTGTGATGCCAACCCCTGATAAGTTCGGTTAATATATTAAGAATATGGCCGGACTATCGTTTTCAGTGGCGTTAAACATTTCACTAGCTAAATCGAAATATCATAAACGTTTATGTGATTTCTCTTTCTTTTTGTTGGATCAATTGTACACAAAAGGGAAAATAATCAAAAACCTAAACGTATGGTAACATGTCTTATTCCACATGTCTCAATCTACCTGATCTTGCTGAAAGAGATGAATACGATATGAATTCAAATATGCTTTGTAACATCTGTTCAGTGAGAGGTGTTGAAAGGGAAGCCTGGTGGTTAAAGCATTCGCTCGTCACGCCAAAAACCTGGGTTTGATTCCCCATATGTGTACAGTGTGTGAAGCCCTTGTCTGGTGTCCCCCGCTGTGATATTGCTGAAATATTGCTAAATGCGGCGTAAAAAGATACTTTTGTTCAGTTTGGGGTAGCCTAGTAATAAAGCGGTTCGATGCCCAAGATGGGTGCACCGTATGAAACCTATACTTGGTGACCCCGCCACGATAATTCTATAATATAGTGCCGTTTAACAACCTAATCCTGGATTATTGGGTGTATGATATTCTATTTTGAGCTCTGCGCATGTGCGAGGAGAGGGTGGACGTGTATTTCTCACTCTTACAATGGGAATCTCTATGTTCTAAAATATCGTGCTAAAATCGGATGATGTGTTAAAGGCAAGTCAAAACAAGCACGGTGTACCTACAAGGGTGGGAGGGGGGGCATCAAGGGGCATCAAGCAACACTATTAGTGAGTGGATGAGGTTCAATCGAACCAAGTGATTGTGAAAATCTTGAAAATGCTGAGGGACATTAAAACTAATACTTCGACAATGAATGACAAGTTTGAAACAACAAGGTCACGAAATGGCGTCCGACTTCAACCAGAAACGCCATGCTCTCGGGAGGAAAACTAACAACTTCGTGGTTCGGTGACGCAATTTGAGGAGGAACTCGAAGATATGAAATGCACTGATCGGAGGAACAGCCTGATATTTCACGTCATTGAAGGAGGTAGGGATAAGTCTTGGGAAGTATCGTTGGGAAAGACCGACATTTCGTGACTGTCAAGTTGAATATGGAAAACAGCAACAATAGGTTGTCATTATACGTACTCGCAGACTAAGTTCAAGAAAGCAAGACACTCCCATCATTGGACCACTTCTACTAACCAAGGAAAAAGAAACATGTTTAAAAAGGACCGTGAAATACTTGGAAAGGATTCTTTAACAACGGTAATCGGAAGGTTTTTCACAACAAGTGCGCGAGGATCGACGAGCATTTTCCCCGTGGTTTGTTCAAGCTGAAGACGAGGGAAGAAGGCCTAAAATGCGGATAAACAGGTTAATTGTGAAAAGATTAATGTATGATAGAACATAAAATGATATTATTAATATCAAAGTTCTTGCGATCAGCAAACAAACCCCTCAGAATCGTCATAAACGAGACGCACCTGGGATAGTTTGTTTGGACCCGGAAGTGGAGTTACGCCCTCCTTCAGGGGAGGTAACTCTCGCAACAGCTTCACAAAACAACTTGTGTGAGGGTGGCAATGGACGTACTTTCCGTGTTCTATCATGGAACATGTAAGGACTAAATAAACAAGATAACCCGAATTCTAAGGTAAAACAATTCTGTAGTGACTTTGACTTGTTTGCTTTCTTTGAATCTTTTGCTCGCAGCGTAGACGACCTTTCATACTTATGTCCGGTTTTCGGTCATTCAACAGTGTCAGAGTGAAACGAAAACAACTCTGCCACTATAGTGATGGTGTCACTATTCATTTTAGGGATCACTGGTTAAGTAACAGGTATATCAGAAGATCATGTGATGATTTTGATAATACACTGTTTTTTTTTCTTCTGTTTCATACGTCCAAATGACACAGCTTTGATACTGACATATATTTCACATGACGAATCTCCAATATGGTAGGATGCAGATCAGATGGTAACTATGTGACTGTTATCTCTGTTGACCATCCAGAGAAAGAAATATGTTTTGCTGGAGATTTAAATGTGACCAGACAAAATGCTTTATAACCTTTTTGCCCCAATACTTGAATTAGAGTTAAAAAAAAGACTCAAGTTCTGGTATTTAGAAATGGGGGACCATTTCAAATGATAAATGGACATACACTGGTGATAATATTGAGGTTGTTACAATCTATAGATATGTTGGTTTAATGTCGCCTAGATTGATTTGGACACAGGCTCAAACTTGTCCAGCTGCTCAGAGCACTAAAGGGGCGGTCGGGTAGCCTAGTGGTTAAAGCGTTCGCACGTCACGCCGAAGACCCGGGTTCGATTCCCGACATGGGTACAATGTGTGAAGCTCATTTCTGGTGTCCCCTGCCGTGATATTGCTGGAATATTGCTAAAAGCGGCGTAAAACCATACTCACTCACTCACTCAGAGCACTAAAGCTGTGATGGCTATTGACAGATATCAGAGGACAGTGCGTGATGCCTGTTCATCGAAGAAAATTTTTGTCACGCTTTCAATGCAGCAACTTTAAACTGGCTGCAACCTCATTCAAACGTGGTCTCAGTTCTTGCTACCGCTAAACAAAGGTCTGAGGGCATCCCATTACGGTTCACCTTTCGTGAACTTTGACTGACCATTGAAATCACTAACAAGAAGTCGACCTTTGCAGTGTTTGTTTCAAACTGGCGACTTCCATTCCAGACTGCACTTTGAAAGTTTGAAAACTTGAGAAAAGAAAATTCTGGAATGTCTGATAGATGGTCGATATTCCCACAGGGCATGGAAAGTCTCTTCTGTTTCAGATATTTATCCAATTGAAGTGAAGATAGAAATACGTACAGAATACCACATGTTAACCTTTTTGCGGTTGCCTGATCAGAAAACACATCCCGACTGTCACTTTCCCGATTTGGTAAACGATGCTCTGATTGGTCTGATGAAAGGCCGTTCTGACCTTACCAGTAATTGGATGTCATCAGATCTTTGTTTCAATTTAAACTACCTAGCTGTAAATACTGGAAGATACCATCACATACTCTATTAGAAAAACTTTGTTCAGATTGTCTCCTTTGAGGAAAATACTACTTTGAGAATTAATTTCATAATTTGCTTGTGTGTGAATCATATACTACTTTGGGTACTGCTATTATAGGTAAATATACTACTTTGGGTACTGCTATTATAGGTAAATATACTACTTTGGGTACTGCTATAATAGGTAAATATAGGACATCCACATCTATTTATTGTTCTAGAAAACTTATTATATCTCAGGAGTATGAAATATTGCATAACACCAGTGTATATCTCCTGAAAGTACAGCAACATATACACAGTTGCTAACATTTTCAATTTGTTTGTAGTGATGTCTGTTTAATTGTATGTATTAATCCAGCAACCCATGCTTGTCTTAAAAGGTGACCATGCTTGTCTATGAGGCGACTAACATGATCAGGTGGTCAGGCTTGCTGACTTGGTTGATGCATGTCATCGATCCCAATACCGTGGATCAATGCTCACGACGTCAATCACTGGATTGTCTGGTCCAGACTTGATCATTTACAGACCGCCGTCATATAGCTGGAATATTGCTGAGTGCAGCGTTAAACAACAAACAAACAAACAAAGTATATATTAATCCAAGTATATTGAGCAGTTAAATATAATTCTGTTTATGAATGTATTTTGGGCCAAAGGCCTTTTTACTGAATAAAACTATGTCTGTATTTTGAAAGTAACCCTAGACCCATTTGCCCAGTCTTATTCCAAATATGCGAGGCTGAAAATAGCAATCCAATCAATTACGCTCGCGTGGGAGAGACCATCTTTGCAAAGTTACTGACAGGCTAGGATGCTGACGTCATTGACAAAACTGGGTCCAGGCTGTTTATCTTAACGGCATGGATGTATATTACACTGGATTATCGAGGATGACCCCAACACAGTTGCTTATTGTTTCAGAATGGCTGCTTCAGCAACAAAGACGGTCTGCTGGACATATGGGATGAGGCACATTACCGGGAGTGGGAGGAGCGCATGGGCAAGCCTCTCAACGCCCTGCTCAGATACAGAATACGACAAAGGTGGGACTATCTCCATGGGGTATAGGTCATATGGTAGCTTAGCAATACACGTGTCCGCGTTCGATTCATCCACAAGGGCACAATTTGTAATGCTTATTTATAATTGAATTGAATAATGCCTAAATCTTTGTAAAACAATATTTACTTTCTCCCTCGATGTAAATTGCTCAATGATTTAGTCATATTAATATCCAAAACTGCTGCAAAATTGCTGATGCGGCTGTAAGAAGTATATACCTCCCTCTCACATCAAGCAGCATTATACCAAACTCATTCACTTCAAGCAATTCTCACTCACTCCCTATTGTATATTAACATATATCTATGTGTTTGAAGAAGACCCTAGGTTATCCTCAACATGTCTTTTGCAGATTTCTGCCCCCTGAACATATCTGCCCAAACGGGACACGCCCCACGACCCGACTCCCAGGCCAAGCTCTGCAGATCCTGAGGGCGTGGCTCCTGGATCACCGGACGGATCCTTACCCTTCCAAGCTTGACAAGGACCTGCTTACGAAGAACTCAGGCTTGTCACCAAGTCAAGTGAAGACATGGTTTGCCAATGCCAGACGTCGCCTTAGGCTGAAGAAAGAAAGTAACGCTCACAAAAGTAAAGGTGGCCATCCATCATCTTGCAGTGAAATTGAGGCTGACCTGAGCTGCTCGGATGGGTTGTCCGACTCCCCCGAGGATCTTCTGTCTGGAGAGGACTCGACTCACAAGGAGGAGGGTGGGGAGAGTCGCTACGGAGGAGGAGATTTCCAGCAGGTTGATGGCTTGCCCATGGAGTTAAAGCAAATTGATAAAACCCCCACGGGGGACTTCTTCATCCCATATGCCGGGAAGAACCAGTTCTACAACAGTGTTGTCCATCAGCCATACCAGCCTCCAAGCTTCACCTATGACACCATCAGCGGACAGAAGGTGGAGAAACATGAGGTTGCTCGAGCTATCCGGTCTGTGGCAGCGGCAAGTGAAAAGCTGATCTCAACCCAGAAGGTGTCCACGTCATACCGACCCCAGTACCAGCACTCCACCCAGACCTCGGAGTACCTGAAGGCAATGGCGGGCATGTGTGAAGAGATCTCCCCTTCCACGTACCAGCTCGGCATGCCAAGAATCCCTGCACCCAAACACTCCATCTGTCAGTCAGTTCCTGACTACCATCCTCAGCAGCAACCTCGACAGACCTTCTACCAAGTCCTACAAGACGAGACCGTCAGGTACCTCTCCTACCAACAGGGTCCTGTCACGGAGCAGCCTCCTGCCTACCCAACGTTCCGCCCAGCCCCTTGTCATGACGACGCCTTTCCTCAGAAGCAGAAGAAGTGGTATCAGGGTCATGAAATCGGCCGGGACCAGACGGTGACCCGACCATATTCCATGTCAGCACCACCGTCTCTGGGGGTACTGACCAACCTGGACACCCGTCACACCTACCACCAAAGTAGCTCAGTAGTCCCCCCAGTCCACCAAGGGCACCCTCAGGAACCCCCCTGGCCTACATACCAGCAGTCCTACACCAGCAACTGCTTCCTGGGTTGTAACACTGTGGGCTCTTGCACGGGTTAGTTGTGTTCGTAGAGTAAGCGTACATCTTCCAATAGTGACTGCCTCCGTGGTCTAGTGGTAGAGCGGAAGGTCCGGGGTTCGATCCCCGGCTGCGTCATACCAAAAGACGTTAAAAGATGGTACTTGTTGTTACCCTGTCTGGCGCTCGGCATTAAGGGGCTAAAACAAGGACTGGTCGGCTCGGAGTCAGTATACTGTGTCTGAGTGGGGTATTCATGTTAAAATGCGACATGGTATCTCAGTGGGCTAGCGCTATAAATCGGCATCAGTCCGGACTAGTACATGCAGCCACACACACACACACGTGCATGAACGTCGCTATTTAAGTGCAATAATCTTGGATGCGACGTTATACCCAATTTCACCTCACCTCTTCCAATAGCCCAGTCGTCTAAGGCTCATGTGATCGATGTGCAGGGTTGTGTCCCCTGGGCACACCAGGAACCTATGGCAATGGGTTCTAATCCCTGGTTGCCCTGCTTATGTTTCTAGGTTTGTCAGCACCATACCCATGCATATCACCTGCATCCATGGCTTTCCTCCCACATTAGGCTGACACGTTGTGATATAACTCGATTATTGTTCAATGCGGTGTTGAACCCAACCCAGGGGCGGCCAGGTAGCCTAGTGGTTAAAGCGTTCACTCGTCATGCCGAAGACCCCGGTTCGATTCCCGACATGGGTACAATGTGTGAAGCTCATTTCTGGTGTCCCCCGTCCTGATATTGCTGGAATATTGCTAAAAGCGGCGTAAAACCAAACTCACTTACTCGCTGAACCCAACTCACACTCACTCTTTTGGGATCCCTTAACATTAACAAAATGAGCTCGTGGGCTGGTGTTAATTTCCATCACTGTGGTACAAGGTGTGTGAAAGTTGTGTTATTATGCATACTCTCATGTGTCATCTCGCTACACAGAGCCATACAAATCACAAAACATGTCTGCTTCGACTGACAAACTGTACACAATGTATATGTGCATTTTCAGCTTGCAAGCCGGCGACTTCTCGACTGACAAATGATGCTTCCACAGTTCCTCTCCCGCCGTTTGGTCTGGCAATGATGGGAACCACCGTTGCTACCCCCGCCATCCACAGCGAGCCACACCAGGCCCCTCTCCGCCGCACCCCCTCCCACCCCAGTCTGTCCAACCAGCCGGTACTACAGTGGACCCCCATGAGTAACTCCCCAGCCATGAAGTACAGGTCAGTTCCAGGGCTCGCCTTTAAGTTGGGTTTTGTTACTAAAGTAAACTGTTAACATACTCTTCCTGCTTCCAGTTGAGATCCGGGTAAGAATAGGTCTTCAGCAACCCATGCTTGTTGTAAGAGGTGACTAATGGGATCGGGTGGCCAGACTCACTGACATCATTGATGTGTGTAAACGTATCCCAATTGCATAGATCGATGCTCATGGTGTCAATCACTGGATTGTCTTGTCCAAGCTCAAAGGCTGAGTTTGTTCCAGACCTTAGGTTTGCAGTTTTTCAGGGACTGTTTTCAGCCTGGTTACAGTGTGAGTGAGTGAGTGAGTGAGTGTGTTGGGTTTAACGCCTCTTTTAACAGTATTCCAGTTATATCACGGCGTGTCAGCTTAATGTGGGAGGAAAGCCCGAAGAGAGGCAGGTCTCGGACGTTTTCCACTTCGTTGAAACCCACGAGCATGGGTATGGTGCTGACAAACCTAGAAACATAATTGGGGCGAACCGGGATTCGAACCCACAATCATAGGTTTCTGGCGTGCCCAAGGGATGCAACTCTGCACAGCGAATCTCGGCGCCTTAGATGACTGGGCTACTCGTGCCCCCCGGCCTGGTTACAGTGTTGATGATGATGATGATGATGATAACTGCATTTGTAGAGAGCAGCATTTACTGTGCATAAGTGCCCTGTGTGCTTGTGGCTTGATAATGTTTGTAATTTTTTAGTCAAACCTTTTTTTTCAAGTGCATATTTTCTTTTACCATGTTTGCATGACAGTTCATGTCAATATAGCAAGCCAAATAACACTTGGCTTGTCATTAAATAAGAAACATTGTTTTACCCTGACCAACAATTCTTTTCATATAAAACCATGTTTTCACAAAACAATTACTACCAAGCCCATGGTTCCGTAATCCATAGCCCTAGCTGTGAAATTATAGCTATATATCACTCCCATATCTCAGGATACGATGGACATTTGATACTTCAGTGCTCCCAAACCATTTACCTTCAATACAGCCAAACAAAATCAGCCCTGATATAATATCATACTCATCCCTCTCTCCTCAGAGCAACGACTCTTCCAGCGTTTGCTGCATCTTTCACAGTCCCAGCATCCTCTGTCCCTCTTCCCTCACTCTCCTTGAACTTCATCCAGCAACAACAGCAAGGTCAAGGTCAAAAGTCGACTTCACCCTCCGCAAGGGAACAACAAAGACCACACGCACCCAAGAGATCAATTGAACCGTCAACAACATCGGCCTCCGTCCACCCGAAGAAACGTCAGCGACATCAAAGTCAGCCTGTTCGACCAGGAGACCGTCAGTTCGAACCCAACTTTCGTCTGACGGACGACACTCTGCCTCGACCGACAGCCCCTCGGCAGGTGTTGATGGCCACAGAACAGCAGCCTCCGTGTAAGGCGAAGCTCAAGCGATCGTGTAGCACAACAGAGGAAGAACTGAAGAACGTGAAGGACACCAATCCTCCACTCATGTCAGACTGGTCCAAGATGTTCTCCAGACCTACCAGCCAAGACGGCATCGTTAACGGACAACCTGCGCATGTCAAGACGACAATAGCTGCAGCCAATCAGATGATGCCGCCCAACGCCCACACACACTTGAAACGTCAGGAGAACTGCAGTGTGGACGCCAAAGAGGCCCTTGAGTAAGTTTGTTAGAATTTCTTAGCACTGTCTCGTAAATGTATGCAAAAGATCTATTAACTATTTAACCGAATTTGGGGGTTAACCGCAATCTTTGGGAGTAGAGGGGCTCTCTAATACCTTTTCCCCTGACCATGGCGTTTCTGTCACTAACACACAATTAACTGTGCAGAGTTGTGCCCCTTGGGCACGCTAGAGACCTATGCTTGTGGGTTCAAATCCTGTTTTGCCCCGATTACTTTTGTAGGTTTGTCAGCATACTGTGCTCGTGGGTTTCACATAAGTAGTAAACGTTTGAGACCTGCATCACTTTGGCTTCCTCCAAGTTTAAACTGACACGCCGTGATATAACTGGAATGCTGTTGAAAGCGGCGTTATACCCAGCTCACTTACACACTAACACTCTGTAACTGTCGTGGTGTTTCTGGTTGCAGTTCTCCCTCTCTCGCTCCCAGTCTGTCTACTCCTACACCAGCTAACTCCACCGAGGTATGTACACTATAACCTGAACCCGCATCTCACTCCAACAGTCTGTAGACATTCCGGGGAGACAAAAATATGGAGACTTAGATGGGGATCACTTTGTCACAATGGTTGATGTTTAAGAAAAGTACTTATAAATGTAGGGCAGACAACTCACAGTTGTGGCAAAGCTTTCCCCACAATGTGATCTCAGCTCAAAGCCTTAGATCAGTCTCTGTAGCAGTATTTGTATGTTACATATGTCCACTAAATTTGTTTTTAAAGAGTCCCTACCTGTGAAGGTCCGGGTTAGAATAGGTCTTCAACAACCAATGCTTGGTGTAAAAGACGACTGTGCTTGTTGTCATAAGATGCGACTAACGGGATAGGGTGGTCAAGCTCCCTGACTTGGTTGATGCATGTCATTGTATCCCAATACAGTGGATCGATGCTCATGATGTCAATCACTGGATTGTCGGGTCCAGACTCAATTATTTGCAGACCGCCATCATATAGCTTGAATATTGCTGAGTGCGGCTTTTAACAACCAACAAACAAATTAAAGAGTCCCTGGCATATGGTTCCCCAATAACCTGAACCTGACCAGATGCAATGAGAACAGTGCTAACTCACTACACACCCGTGGTGATGACTCCGTCAGTGTAACCTTTTCTGTCTCTCACCTGACTGCATAATTATCATAAATGTATAGGGGCGGTCAGGTAGCCTACTGGTTAAAGCGTTCGCTCGTCACGCCGAAGACCCGGGTTCGATTCCCGACATGGGTACAATGCGTGAAGCCCATTTCTGGTGTCCCCCGCCGTGATATTGCTGGCATACTACTAAAAGAAGTGTAAAACCCAACTCACTCACTCACTCACGCATAAATGTACATTATACATTAGTGAAATCAGATTCAAACTTTGAATAGAAAACTGTTATTTGTCGGTCTCATAAAGGCTCATTTTCATGAAGAAAAATAATTTTATAAGTCTACTTTGAATGTCATATATAATACTATTTCCTATTTCATACGGCAACATGGCGTGGGATTCAGTGTATCGGACATTATGTCATGCGCCGTACACCAGCCTGTAAAATGGTCTTGTTTGTTTTTTGTTTAACGCTGCACTCGGCAATATTCCAGCTATATGACGTTGGAATGTAAATAATCGAGTCTGGACCAGACAATCCAGTAATTGACATCAGGGTTTTACATGACGCAGAAACGTGCGTCCAGTACCCACAAATGCATGTGTAGAATTTTTGGTTTGGTTTGTTTGCTGTTTAACGCCGCACTCACCAATATTCCAGCTACATGACAGCGGTCTGTAAGTAATCGAGTTTGGACCAGACGATCCAGTGATTGACAACATGAGCATCAATCCACGCAATTGGAATCCATGACATGCATCAACCAAGTCCCGTTAGTCGCCTCTTACAACAAACATAGTCGCATTTTACGGCAAGCATGGGTTGCTGAAGACCTATTCTACGGTTTCTGTACACTGGTAATTGATCATGTTGATGAGGCAAAGTCTTCAACAACACTCAAACCTTTATGTAGCTTTACGAATGTCAGTCAGGGCTTGGGCCGGGACAAGTCCAAATTAACTACCCGGGTACCCACCCCCCTATTACCAGACCCTACCCGGGTACCTGCTGAAGGTCTCAAAAGATAGGTACAAACTGTCTGATTGGGAAAAGTTTGACTGTATATCTGGCAAAATGTATTTAGATACAGTAGAACACGGATATAGCGAACAAACGGATACAACGAACTGTTAAAAAATCCCCGATTTATCTCCTATATAATATCATATAAAATTTACGTATATAACGAACTCTCTATAGCGAACTAACGGATACAGCGAACTGATACCTGATCACCGACAAGCCCATTTATCACTAATTAGCGACGTGTATAGCGAACTGAGAAATCTCACTCAGTGTTAAGTGTCACTGACAATTGGCTGTATGCAATCAGCGGCGAATCAAAACAATGGCAGCGAATCAATACAATCAGTGGTGACGGATCAACCTTGTTAAATCTGCATTGTGTTAATCTTACCTGTACATGTAATCTTGTCTGTAAAACAAACAGTTTTTGACAGTTTGGCGGATCTGAACGATGTCGTTTCAAGAATGCAGTCAGCGAAACGAATGAAAATGAAAAAACGTGTATAACGAACAACGGATATAACAAACTGATTTCTCTGGTCCCTAGTAGTTCGTTATATCCGTGTTCTAATGTACATGTATAAAACGATCTGGTCACACATACATTTAAGTTGACTGAAGTTTTATATTTATTCAAACTTATAACAGTCAGAAGAAATGGTGTATTAGTGACTTGTAGTGTAATCATAGAGATTTAGACAATATTTGTCATTAATCAATATATCACATGACTAACCACGGGTCTGGGTAGTCCTATGGCGGCTATGCTTGTCGTACGAGGCGACTAACAGGATCAAGTGCTCAGGCTTGCTGACTTGGTTGATGCATATCATTGTATCCCTATTGGGTATCCCTAATGGATCGATGCTCATGATATCAATTACTGGCTTGTCTGGTCCAGACTCGATTATTTATAGACTGTTGTCATATAACTGGAATATTGCTGAGAGGCTCGTAAAACAACAAACAAACAAACTTTATCAGCACATATATGTTCTGGTTTCAGTCTCAGGAAGGAATGAAGGAGATCGCCCAGGTACTTCTTGACCTCTCCACAAAGGGACCCCAAACGTCGTCTTCCGTTGCCAACAGCAGTCACAACATCAACAGATAGTCTCAACTTTAGAGCAAGGGGGAATAATCATGATTTAACCAATTCATAATGAAGTCTAATGATGGATGCCATTTGTCCTATTTTAGAACACAACAGAGGCATGTATACCAAGACTGTGTGCGAAGATAATATTTAACCCACTATGAAGCTCTAAGAGCTCTTTAAATCACAAGTGCTTTTTTATGGGTTGTATGCGCATGATGACGTAAACCCTGTGATGAAGTGTTTTACATTGTATATGTAAATCATTTGAGAATGTATTATTTATTTATTGATAAAAAATGTCATCAATTCAGTGGTGTGATATGCTGAACAAAAACAGTTAGGGATCATGAATATTTTTTTATTTTTTTATTTTTTTTATTTTATTTTTTTAAATTTGAAGATTGAGCACACAATTTCATAAAAATATCCAAAAATATATTCGTGATCCCCAACTATTTTTGTTCAGTATAATTCGCGATGAGGCCGTGCATTTAGTTCATGAGTTTTACACCTGTGTGTTGGGGAGGAAACAGCCACAGGTGAGATTGTTTAGATGCAGAATGAATGCATTTATATATTTATTGATAATTTTACAAGAAATATGTAATTTATTTTGTTTGTTCATGTCGGCTTCAATTGCAAGGTAAATATGAACATGTGGTAATTTGTCAAAATTATTTATCATTTACAATTTATAATGTTAACGACTAGTATTCCAATGTGAATAGGTATATTCGTTATCATGGGCTAATTATTGATATGTATGATATTCAGAAAGCTGTTGAGTTCATATCTATCAAATGTTATTGTTTTCTTATATGAATATGTGTGTAGTCTAACCATTACTAGCAAAGACCAACCCTGAGCTGTGACAGATTGTGTCATTGTACCTGGTCCAGGCTCGATACCTTACAGAATGATGTGGTGTTCATCACTGTTGCTGTTACTTGTTAACTGGTCATTTACTTGTTTCCTGGGGGTAGAAAAGGTCTTAAGCAACCCCGGGGCATGGGTGGCCCAGTCGTCTAAGGCGCCACCATTCGCTGTGCAGAGTAGCGTCCCTTGGGCATGCCAGAAACCTATGATTGTGGGTTCAAATCCCGGTTCTCCCCAATTATGTTTCTAGGTTTGTCAGCACCATACCCGTGCTCGTGGGTTTCACCAAAGTGGAAAACGGCTGAGACCTGCATCACTTCGGGCTTTCCTCCCACATTAAGCTGACACGCTGTGATATAACTGGAATACTGTTAAAAGCGGCGTTAAACCCAACTCACTCACTCTTCAGCAACCCATGCTTGCCGTAACAGGCGACTATACTTGTCATAAGAGGCAATTAACAGGCTCAGACTTGGTGGATGCATGTCATCGTGTCCCAATTGCATGGATTGATGCTCATGATGTCAATTACTGGATTGTCTGGTCCTGATTTGATCATTTACAGATCACCTTCATATGGCTGGAATATTACTGATATTGTGCGACGTTAACAAACAAACAAACATGTTTCCTAATATTGTTTGTCTGGTCTTCAAAGATAGATAGAGATTAATGGCTGAGTGTTCCTGGATTATAAAAATCATGTATGAGAAATACATCTTTTATGTTCCTTACCCCCGGTATATATGAGATATAATTATATACAATGTTAAAACACAGGATAATAATATCTTAATCATATGTCATTCTTAAAATAATGGATGTTTGAGACGTAATTTCACTCTGTGAAGTAGCTAGAAACTGTGTATGAACACAATGTTTTGAGTGAACTGCCGAATTTTTTATATAGTGCCAAATGACTTGCAGCCAATCTTGTAGCCATATTTCAGGTAAACATTGAGAAACATCAACTCAGTATATTGGGTATGTTATTAGTTCATGGGAGGGAAGGCATCACATTGGTGTATGTTGCACTTGAAAGTAGTTCCTGATAAATGCCTTAATTTGCATTTATATCGGATCAGGATACTCTATTTATGGGATTGGTTTATCTTATGGATAGCAAACCTTTAAATGATAAATGACCGACTTCTATGGGGTTCACTGTTGCCATTACTCATTAACCGTTCATTTCCTTGTTTCGTTATGTCGAGAAAACATCAGAAGGGAAGACACTGAAGTGCTTATAAGAAGTGTGGGGAAACTGTGAAATTCACAAGTAGGAAAGCGTTTGGAATGAGTGAGTGAGTGAATGAATGAATGAATGAATGAATGAATGAATGAATGAATGAATGAATGAATGAGTTTGGTTGTACACTGCTTGTTGTGTTCAAGCAATATCATGGCGGGGGACACCAGAAATTGGTTTCATTCATTGTTTTCATGTGGGGAATAGAACCTGGGTCTTGAGCGTAATGACCAAATGTGCCTTAACCACTAGGCTACCTCACCTCCCCGTTTTCAGTGAAGCCCTGATTGTCCGGAGCACCACACGTTCCCGGCAAATACTGCTCGCAATGCTTATATGTATTCAAAGTGACTTACCATAAGAATTAACGAGATCTCACTGTATATAGTAATGGGAGGATATTTTAAGCGTTTGTAATGGGCACCAAAGGAATGATGGGTAAAGCTGTGACAACACTAGACACTCACATACTGAGGGTCCAATTTGGTTGGAACAAGAACAGCACAGCAGTAATATTTTTTCTGCAATATTGCAGGGCTGGTAGGGTAGCCTAGTGGTTAAAGCGTTGGCTCGTTATAATGAAGACCGAGGTTCGATTCTAGAAATATATATATATATATATAACCTTTTATTCCTCCATAAAGAAGAGTACAAAAAAAAAGGAAGGAAATAATAGATGAACATTTAAGAGAACAACATATTATTTTGCATTAAATACAGTGTGTGAAGTCCCATTCTCGTTGCCCACCTCGTGATAGCGCTGTAATTGTGCTAAACTTAGTGTAAAACCTACTCACTCACTCACTCACTCTGCAGTATCCGTGTTAAAGCTGGAACACTGGTGATGTCCAACAACAAACACTAATATTTCATGTTCCCTTACTTTTGTCCATCAGCATCGTTTGTTACTATTTAAGTAAAGGTTTTTATCCTAAAGTTACAAATGTTAAACGTTCTTTGACGTTGAGTTGATGGTTAAATGGTTGTTGTAAGTTGTAGTTCAATGACGACTTGGCCTCTTTCACAATCTCATTAAAATCAGATCTTAGTTTTGGCTACCACTAAACAAAGATCTGAGGACATCCCATTACGGGTCACGTCAGAACGACCTTTCGTTAATTTTGACCGACCAATGAAATGACTGACAAGAAATCGACATTAGCCAAGCAGAAGGCAGCTTTCTCAAGCTTTACGACACTGGTTTCAAACTGGCGACTACTTTCGAAACATATTTTGACGTATTCTCGATTAAAAATGTTAAAACTGATAAGAACATTCTGGAATGGCTTATAGATGGCCTAGATTGTATGGATATAATCATAAAACCCGTAACTGTCAATCGGAATACCCTGTGTTAAATATTTCGTGGTTGCATGATCAGAAAACACATTCCGACTGTCACTTTCACGATCTGGTAAGCGACGCTGATTGGTTGGATGAAAGGTCGTTCTGACGTGACCCGTAATAGGATGTCCTCAGATCCTTGTTTAGCGATAGCGAAAACTAAGATCTGATTTTAATGAGATTGGCCTCTTTCACAAAGTGCATAATGCTAGAACTAGGAATCTAATTCTCTCTCACATGAACAAAACTGATAACACTGGCAACACTTTCTAAAGGTCCTGTTCATTTCTAAAATTATTCAGATTTTGGCCAAACATGGTCCTTATACCTAGTCCTTTGAGCACCTGACAGAATATGTTTTGACTCAAACTTGCTCTGACTGCCACTTAGCGAGAGCCTTGTCCCTTGTTCAGACAGCTTTGTGGAGCAGCGTCCTGGGCCCACTTTCACAAAGCAACCTTAGTGCTAAGACCAATGTAACTCCCATACTTGAGAACACACTTACAATAGCCTTAGCGCTAAGTTTGCTTTGTGCAAGCAGGCCACGTTCGGTTACACAAACTCCAGCAGGGTTGTCTGGTTTTCAGTCCTATAAACTGAAATGTAGATTTAATGGGGGACTATGCTCTACGATCTGGGAGCTGTTCCACAAAGCGATCTAAGCTTTAAGACTATTGTAACTCCCATCCTTTATGGCTTCCGACAGTTGTAGCGCAAAGTAGGGCTGGGACGGGTAACTCAGGTACCCGGGTCAGTTGGGTACTGAGTAGGACCCGGGTACCCACAGGACTACCCGAACCCGTGGTTAGTCACGTGATATATTGTTTAATGACAAAAATTATCTAGAACTCTATGGTTACACTAAAAGTCACTAATGTTCGCATTTCTTTCTGACTGTGCACCCATTCCTTCTGATTTTTCATATGGTTGAATAAAGAAATAACTTAATTCAACTTCAGGGTATGAATGACCAGATTGTTTGATGCATGTATCTAAATACGTTTTGCCAGAGCTATGCTAAAAATGTTCCCAATCGGACATTTTGAGACATCTCCCGAGACCTACAGTGGGTACCCGGGTAGGGTCGGGTAATAGAGGGGTGGGTACCCGGTTAGTAAATTTGGACTCGTCCCAGCACTAGCGCAAAGACTGTGTTGTTTGAGACTTTTGTGTGCCATCACAGGGGTCTTCGTCAACTGCTTGATGGTATACACCATAATGTTGGAATTACAGGCAGAATTACTAGTTGTTTTGAAGGAGTTGAAACAAATTTGCTTGGGCAGCCAATTGTCCCAAACCTAGTCTCCCTTTAACTGCATGGAACTGGTTGGATTTAATGGCCGTTACACACGTTGTCTTCCAAACTTTGAAATATTCTCCCGTCTTTGATCTAGCCAGCTTTACAGCTGTTCAGTGATGGAGATGAAAGGTACCGTGTTAATCCTGATAATACAGTGGCAATGAGTGAGACATTTAACTATAAGACATGTTTCAGGGCCTCTCGCAGTTAACATTATATTGAGGATGTTCAGTTTACTACTTTTTTGGACCCGTGAAGATCCGGGGTAGAATAGGTCTTCAGCAACTCATGCTTGCTGTAAAAGGTGACTATGCTTGTCGTAAGAGGCGACTAACGGGATCGGGTGGTCAGGCAATCAGGTTTAGTGACTTGGTTGGTGACCAGGCTGACTGTTGCTTTGTACTTCAGAGCCTGGATCAAATCGATCGTACGTGCTGTCAAACACTTATAAACAGGTAGGTGGAATATTGCTGACTATAAAACAACATACACTCACTCACTCACTCACTCACTCAAGACCTTTAAATTTGGAACCAAGATTGTCAGTTTCTTTGAGTTTGTGCAAATTGTAAAGTAGAGAATAATCATGGTAGAACATGCCACGCCCTGACAATATCCAAGTGTACCTCGAGACTTATGACATAACAAGTTCTGTGCATTCTGTTATGAAGTTATAACACCAGCCGGCGCCACATCCTGCCGTTTGCTGGTAGGCATGCGATGATATGTATACTAGTACCGGTATATCTTGTACCAACAGTAATTATTCATTTTAAGCAACACGTTAGTGCTGGTGAGTGAACCAGGTTATATTTAAGTTGATTGGGAATAAATTATTTTCCTTTTCCCTATTGTTGGTTGTTTCTTATGTGTGTGCAGTAGTTACTGAGAAAGATCCTCAGGATATAGTGTCTGGAGATACTTGTACACACACTACCTGGAAAATGCATCATCATCTCCATCATGTTGGATTTATTAGTTGGGGGTTTCTCTTTTTGCTGTTGTATTTTGTTTTTGGTTGGTTCACTTGGGTTTGTATTTTTAATTGCGGGGGTTGGGGATGGCGGTGTCTGTCCAAGATATATGTTGCGTTCCAGGGATGTGATTCACGTAACACATGAATATTTGATAGGACTGTGTACATGATGTATTTCTTAAAGAGAGATGGGATCACACATAGCTCTATTCTTCACTACGTCTGTTAGGCAATGTTAAAGAATGGAAGTTACATAACTCTTGGCGCTAAGCCCGCTTTAAGGGGGCCTTGACAATAAAATATTTTATAAAATTGAGGCAACCGGGCATGAAAATCTTATGATTCATGTATTGTCCCCAAACTAGCTATATATATGCATGTATGTAAGTGTTTTAATTTGCTTATAGTTTTATTGGTAAGGGAGGTAATTCTTTACAAATGTGATATGTTTTGGATATAACTGATGTAAAGTACTTATGAGAAGTGTTTAGTATCGTATTTGGATGGTGAGATCTGTAGAAACTTTATTGTATGGATGTCAGCTTAGGGTGACAGGCTGGTATTGAACTGAAGTGTGTTGAGAGCAGTGTCCGGAATAACTACCTGCCTGCTGGTAACTTCTGTCCAGTTGCGCGAAATTTGTCTCCACCTGCCAGGCTTTCGGGCAGAACATTTTAGCACTACTTATGTACTCCGTTTACTCCTCGAGTATTTTTTGCATTACTTCAACTAAATTGACACTGTTTGTCTCTTACTTTTTTTGCTATTTTCAATACTAATAATGTCTGAGTGCAGACAGGTAACTTTAAAGATGGGCAGACAACCTGACTGTCTTTTGGATTTTTCAAATTATTTCAAACACTTGTTGAGAGCGCTGTAGGGAACTCACCCACACAATAAAGTGTAAAGAAACGAGATTCATCATGATCGTGCATCGGCAACAAGAATACTATTGTAGTTTCCTCTTTCGTTACCCGCTTTTACTGAGTTCAAATCCCTTCTTGCCAAACCTCTTTTGTATAGCAAGTATGGTTTGCTTGTACCAGATCCGAACTACTGGATATTGTGAATACTCTTGTGCCACCACATTGTTACCGACCCCCAGATTCAGGGAGAATAGGTCACAATATCTCAGCAAAACTAAATTATGAATGGGTGGTTGCAATGTCTTTCTTGATTACCCAGTGTATAATATCTATTCCTTTAGGATACCAGTCCGTATATAAATATAGACCTAGTCACTGCCTGGGAGTTTTTAATGTTTCCGGCAGCACTTCACAGCAATTTTCGTCAAACACAACATAGTATTTTCCATACATCCAGCAAGTCAAGTGAGCTAATGTTTTTTTAAAACCCTAGGACAAATTATTTATTTTTTTCTTTAACATCTCCCAGAGAGTCTGTGTTTAATGTCGTGTTTGTTTGTTGTTAAACTCGCACTCAGCAATATAACAGCTATATGACAGCGGTCTGTAAATAATCAAATCTGGACCAGACAATCCAGTAATTGACTTCATGAGCTTTGACCTACAAAAATGGGATATGATGACATGCATCAACCAAATCAGTGAGCCTGACCACCTGATCCCATTAGTTGCCTCTTACAAGCATAGTCGCTGTTAACGGCAAGCATGGGTTGCTGAAGACCTATTCTCACCTTGATCTTCACGGGGGAAAATCCCTCAGTGATGACACTAGAGAGGGATGGCGCGGTGCTGACCCAAGGAACATTATCACACAGAAACTGGAACTCATCAGCTAATCCTGCATGACAAAGGGCTGCAACTCTGCACAGCAAATTGTGTCACCTCAGACCATTAGTCCGATGACAAGCACATACATGGGAAACTCACAAAGATTGTACTCTTTCACAGTAAATATACTACTCAAAAGAAGTTAAGGATCACCTGATTCTTTCATATTACTATAGTTAATCTCTCATGTCATAACAGATTAACTTTTCCATTATGAAAGAATCGGGTGATCCTTAACTTCTTTTGAGTTGTATATATTCTCAATTCTAAACAATGACTAGCTTCAGTCAACGAGAGCAAGCACGCACGCACGCACGCACGCACACACACCTCATTCCAATATCAAGAATCAGCAAAAACAGAGATAAGAAACAGTAAAAGTAGATTTATTCACATGTACACCTTGCTTATAACATGCAGTATTTACAATGATCATAAAATAGTATGTTCATATTTACACCATGTAATCATGTAACAAAGTAACCCTGTCTGTACCTGGATGTGCATGCACTCACTTCATCATGACACTCTGAGGATGACCAGAGCAGCTCAATAACACCCCCAGCCGTACCCATAAACGATGGGATGCTACAAACAATATCTCTTGGACAATATCAGTAATACAAGCATACAGATGATTTTACTGAAACTCCGGAACCTGAATCATGCTACCATGGGAACACACAAGACAATCATGACTAGAACAAGAAGCAGCAATGATGCAGAGTACTGGGATGTCTAGAATTTCCCATTTATACCTGAAACCAAACTGAATTTTATGTCCCTTTCATCAGCATTGAAGCAATACCATGGCAACCAAAATGAGAAAAACTTGACAAACGCAAATTCTGTTACCATATTCGCCATATAAGGCACCCTGGCCAACATATACATCAATTTGTAATCTTTATAAGCTCCTCGTACCAAGCTTGAACATTTACACAAGTCCATATTTCTTCTATCCTTCAGAGTCTTACAGAAAAAAACAGCAGTTTAGTAGAGGTATGTAGACGCCTACCGTATATGTCCGCAGATAAACCGAATTTTGAGGACCAGAAAAAAGATTCTGTAGAAAGGTTTCGGCTTATCCGCGGGATACACTTTCATGATAGTACTTTTCAGATCTGTCAGAAGCATCGCCTGAATGACGGTCCAATAGATTACAACTTCCCGAAAGTTTGGAAGTTGCCACGACTACAGCCATTATTGTTATAAATTATCAATAAAGTTATGATTATACACCAATGTTGTCATTGCATGTATTAACATTTTTTTATGCATGTTACAACTTCCGATCATAAGTTTTCAATTGAATGTTCAAAGAATGTTTTGTTGTTTAACGCCGAACTCAGCAATATTCCAGCGGTCTGTAAATAATCGAGTCTGGACCAGACAATCCAGTGACTGATATCATGAGCATCAATCCGCGCAATTGGGATCGATGACATGCATCAACCAAGTCAGTGAGCCTGACCACCCGATCCCGTTAGTCGCCTTTTACGACAAGCATAGTCGCCTTTTACGGCAAGCATGGGTTGCTGAAGACCTATTCTACCCCGGATCTACATAATAGTTAGTAGGGTAGTAATTATTATGAAAATGATCTGAGTTTCATCAACAAAGTTTATTCTCTCCCGCTCAATCTCCAACAACAAACTCAACTTGTATATGGTTCTCATAAGTGCCTCCTTGTTAATTTTCTACAGCAAATACGGTATCTCTAAAATCCATCGGGTTACTCTGCTGAAAGCATCAGTGATACAGAACAAGACGTAAGACAGAACCATATTGAAGTGGGCAACGTTCTAACAATGAAGAACTTCAAGGATATAATCAATATCCCTATCATACAACACAACATCATACTTAGCAGTACAAACATAGGCAAGGAAAGACATCTCATGATGCAACAGTTTGTCTCAGAACATCTGTAAAACTGGTGAAGTCGTCGAGCCCTGCTCCAGTTATTGGAACAACTCAATGAACACTGACGACATGGTCGTGGATAGAGTGAGCAACAATCTCATTAAAATCAGATCTAAGTTCTCGCTGCCGCTAAACAAAGATCCGAGGACATCCCATTACAAGTCACATCAGACCGACCTTTCGCGAACTTTGACCGATCACTGAAATGACTAACAAGAAGTTGACATCAGCCAATTAGAAAGCAGCTTTCTCAAGCTTTACGTCACTCGTTTCAACCTGGCAACTTCTATTTCAGACTACGCTTGAAAAATATGTTCACACAGTTCTCTGAATAAACGAACATTCCGGAATGTCTTATGTATGGTTGAGGTTGTATAGTAGTGCTATAGTGCCTCCTCCGTTCAAATGTTTATCCCACTGAAGCGAGAGACACTTGACAGAATCAGTCGTACGGCCCCTAACTGTCGTTCAGAATACCCTGTGCTAACATTTTCGAGGTTGCATGATTAGAAAACACATTCCAACTGTCACTTTCATGATCTGGTAAGCCACGCTTTTATTGGTTGGATGAAAGGTTGTTCTGACGTGACCCGTAATGGGATGTCCTCAGATCTTTGTTTAGCGGCAGCGAGAACTTATATCTGATTTTAATGAGATTGAGTGAGCAAATATACTACTCAAAACAATCTAAGGACCACCTTTCAAATTTCTGTTGTTAATCTGTCGTGCCAAGAAGGACCACCAAATTCCTTTATATTACTATAGATAATCAGTCAGACCAGATACACTGTAGTAATATGAATGAATTTGGTGGTCCTTAAATGGTTTTGAGTGGAAAATGTATGAATAATTGTTTAGGTGATATGAATATACATAAATAACACCAAATGCAATTCCAATATGAATCTTGATTACTAACTTACAAAATAACTTAGTCATGATAATTCTGTTTACATGCCTCTGCTCATGATATTGCATAAATTATTTGAGTAATTCGAGATTTTTTGTAGAACATTGCAAAAGAGATAAAACCATGTACCGGGGTACACAATAAAAACAGCAACTAGGGTTCCAACAGAAGTGGGCAAAGACTTATCTTATCATTCTGGGAGCAATGTCCTAAGCATGTTAAGACTTAATCTTTTTGGCATATTTGTAGTTGTCAATATAAATAGGTGTGACGTCAGGTCACCTGAATCGGACAATGAACCAGCACACCGCAAACACAAAAAGACAGAACAGAATCATGTAGATCCAGATTTTGTAGTGCCCGGCTTTCGTCAACGCCTTCAGTCGTCCCATCGTTGCCTGGAGGATGTTGCCGGAACTGTCAAAGTCATCATCCTGCAACAGACGGCACGGTGTCAAGTACCCAGGTACAACTCATGGCTAAGTATTGGTCCGAAAGACAGAGGTCAATCCAGGATTTTGACATTTTGAAAAAGGGGAACCGAGTTCACATAACGCCTGAGTTGATCGATTGATTGATTGTTGTTAAACGCTGCACTCAGCAATATTATAGCTATATGACGGCGGTCTGTAAATAATCGAGTCTGAACCATTCAATACAGTGATTGACATCATGAGCATCGATCCACACAATTGGGATACGATGACATACCTCAATCAAGTCAGCAAGCCTGACCACCTGATCCCGTTAGTCGCCTCTTACGACAAGCATAGTCGCCTTTTGCGGCAAGCATGGGTTGCTGAAGACCTATTCTGACCCAGATCTTCACAGATCACATAACGCCTGAGAGTGCAGTTAACTTGCAAAGTGTATACAAAAAGGGAGGGTGTGGAGCCATGCACACATTGATGTCCGCCTCCATGGCATAGAGATGGAGCATGTGTCTGGAGAGCGGAACATCGGAGGTTGAGTCATACCAACAGACATTAATGGATGGAATTTTTGTTACCCAAACTGGCATTTGGCCTTAAGGTGATAAACCAGGACAGATCGGCTCGGAGTCAGTATAATGTATGTGAGTGGGTGTCCATGTTAAACTGTGGCATGGTCTAGACCTACGGAACCGACATTAATGCCAACAAACAAACACACTTTGCTATATGAAAAATGCATGCAACATTAAACCCTATTTCACCTCACCTGATCCATCGAAGAACCAGTGTATAGCAATAATGTTGCCATGATACAAATACTGTATCAGTGTGTGCCATTAAAACAGTCCTGGGTGGTGAAGTGGGGCTTAACGTTGCATCCAAGATTATTACACTCACATATATAGCGACATGTATGTGTGTGTGGCTGCTAGCCCACACAGATACCATGCCACAGTTTAACATGAATACCCCACTCAGACACAGTATACTGACTCCAAGCCGACCAGTCCTTGTGTTAGCCCCTTAAAGACGAGTGCCAGACAGGGTAACAACAAGTACAATCTTTTAACATCTTTTGGTATGATGCGGCAGGGGATCGAACCCCAACCTTCCACTTTCCAGGCGGACGCTCTACCGCTTGACCATGGAGGCGGTCTCATTCCTGGAATCTATTACCAATGACATGAAATGATGAATGCATGTTGGACTAGTTCACAGTACTAGTTGTCTATGCAACATTACAATATGTTGGATTAGTTATTACAGTTTGGGGGAAAACTGCAACTGTGTTGGTTTTAGAGTAGTGGCTGGGTCACCAACATCTTCCCGAGGCAAGTGAGTTAACTGACTATTATGGAGTTACATTTTGGCTGGACTAACGAGTCTATGCATAGTCAAATCAAAATCGTGCACAGAAATCGAAATCCGGTTCGTAAAACTGTCGTGCAGATTTCGGTCGATTGCAGGATTTGCAAAACATGTGCACTGCCAACTCGTTGTCAGCAGATATTTTCCAAATCTTTTCATGTTTTTAATCAAGGTGCTCACGTGATTTGATGTATTTCACGATGTAAGACCTGTGTTATCACAATATAGATCTTGATTATCGATCAGATCGTCCTGACTGGGCGCCACCATTTTGGGTGAAACAAACGCAAGTGATACCAGAGGTAGAATCTGATTGGTCCATAGGAGAGGCTTAGAAGGGACATAACTGGTAATAGCCACTGGTGGCGCTATGATCGAGCCGAGTAATTCTAGCCTAGTTCGGCAAGAGTGGAAACTGGACTTTTAAGTCAGTTTACTCTCTTGCTTCGGGAAGATGGGTCACCAATCACATATCATTACATATACCATACTCAAGTATGTCTTTAATATCTGCCTTTGTGAGTGAGTAAGTTTGATTTTACGCTGCTTTTAGCAATATTTCAGCAATTTCACGACTGGGGACACCAGAAATGGGCTTCACACATTTGTACCCATGTCGGGAATCGATCCTGGGTTTTCAGCGTGACGAGCGAACGCTTTAACCACTAGACTACCTGACTGCCCTCTGCCTTTGTGAAGAAAGGTCCTACTTATAACCTGTATTTGCAGTGTAGATCTGATTCGTGACAAGCTAATGGGAACGGATTGTTGTAAGAGAGACAGATGAAAACTAGTGGAACTGGAAAACAAGGAAAACAAGTGCAAAAGTGAGCGTGGCTCACTAATACCCCCAACCCGCCTAGTGTGTCAGTAGTTACAAATTAAATAGCTAGGATAGGGTTAGGGTTTGAAAAATTCATTAAAAAAATGGAAAATTAATAAAAACTATTTTTTTCTTTTGACTGCACTGCTTCATATGACACAGATTATATGTACTAAATTTGAGATGAATCCACTGAATAGTTTAAGAGAAATCACGCAGACAAAGTTTTCGGACGGATGTTAGGGTTTGAAAAATTCATTAAAAAATGGAAAATTAATAAAAACATTTTTTTTCTTTTGACTGCACCCCTCCATATGACACAGATTATATGTACTAAGTTTGAGATGAATCCCCTGAATAGTTTAAGAGAAATCGCGTGGACAAAGTTTTCGGACGGACGGACGGAACCTTGGTATAACTATATACCCTGACATTTTGTCAGGGGTATAATTATAAAGTGTTGAGTTTTACTGTACTGTGACATTTATCACATGTTGAGATCTGAGTGAGTGAGTGAGTTTGGTTTAACGCCACTCTTAACAATATCCCAGTCATATCGCGATGTGTCAGCTTAATGTGGGAGGAAAGCCAGAAGTGATGCAGGTCTTAGACGTTTACCACGTTCAAACCCACAATCATAGTCTTCCTGCGTGCCCAAGGGACGCAACTCTGCACAGCAAATTGCAACGCCTTAGATGATTGGGCCACCCGTGCCCCCTGTTTGGGATCTGAGGCCATGGAGATCTGCGTTGTATCGCAACAACAACTATCATTTCTACCCAATGTATAGGTATTGTGAATAAACATACAGAAAACAACATGAATAAAGAACCAAACAAGTTGCCTAAACAGCATCTCCTGATATTATTTGAAATAGCCAGTGACCGTTCAGTCCCATTGCAGTATAATCCCACAAGTAGGTGAGAGTTGTAGGCATCTGAAGGTTTTCTAGTATAACAAACTTAAAAAAATAGGGATATGAATATTTTAGCAGATATTTTTATGAAATTGTGTGATCACTCTTTTCTATAAACAACATCTCCCAAAATATTCTAGATCCCTAAGTTTTTAGTATATATTCTATCAATAAGGTCTTGCTTAAAGTGTTTTAAATGGTAGTTATAAGGGGGGTTGGGGTGGGGAATTCTGTTTTCAGATCAGGTATTTGGGGTCTTCTTGTCTTTTGGGTACGACAATGACAGTTCAATGGCTTCTTTTGACCACGGTGACATATCATCTCGTTACAACAAGTAACATCTCGGACCGTACACGAAAATGGACAACTGTAAAAGTCTGGTGTCAGACAGAAGTGGACAGGTCAGACTCACCATATTTCTTAACATCATATTCTGTGTCCTTACTTCTGTTCCAATGTCAATACTTAGCTGAAAAAGAACAAACCGCCATTACACATGGTTAAAGGAAATACAACTAATATTTTAAGATAATGAGTGAGTGAGTGAGTTGGGTTTAACGCCGCTTTTAACAGTATTCCAGTCATATTGCTGCGTGTCAGCTTAATGTGGGAGGAAAGCCCGAAGTGATGCAGGTCTTAGACTTTACCACTTCGGTGAAACCCACAAGCACGGGTATGGTGCTGACAAACCTAGAAACATAATCGGGGCGAACCGGGATTCGAACCCACAATCATAGGTTTCTGGCGTGGACAAGGGATGCAACTCTACACAGCGAATCGCGGCGCCTTAGACGACTGGGCCACCCGTGCCCCCTTTTAAGATAATGTGTCAATGTTGCGTATCAAAGTGTTTTACTTATTTCTCAGTTTTCTCGTAAGGACAGATTGATTTAATTACAGAACATTTTGGTCCAAATGTCTACAGACAGGCAATGTGAGAACATGTTATGAATTGTGTTACACGTGTCAATGGTGGGGTGTACAGGTCTTCACAAGCTGAATGAGGAGGGTCAATGAAACATTCAGCTTGCAATTCCAGTTCACCCTGCTTTGAAAAATATATCATTTTGTGTTCACAAGTTACCATGGTTACAGAGACTTATTTTCAGTGAAATATTTTCATGTGACAGTATCAATTCATCATTGTTCATAGGTTCATTCTGAGATTAATTTCATATGCAGTTATATGAGCTCTGTACTGAAAGAGGGGGGCAGTCGGGTAGCCTAGTGGTTAAAGCGTTCGCTTGTCACGCCGAAGACCCGGATTCGATTCCCGACATGGGTACAATGTGTGAAGCTCATTTGTGGTGTCCCCCGCTGTGATATTGCTGGAATATTGCTAAAAGCGGCGTAAAACCAAACTCACTCACTCACTTTAAGCACCAGTCTTTATCTGGCATGACAGATTAACTATAGAAACATGATAGGATCGGGTGGTCCTTAACTTCTCTTGCGTAGTATATTAGGATAAACTGATTGAAATAAACATTATTCTAAAAAGTATCTAAACCATGTAAACAGCAATTTGAAATTTAAATTTTCAGGAAACCTTTTCATACAGTTTATTGGCTCTGGAAATGAAGCCCATCTTGCTGATTCGTAAATTTCCATTTGTTTTTTATGTTGCTTGGGATTCCTCAGCAATATGATGGCAACTTAAATAGTTGAGTGGACCAGACTATATCATGTATATGCTTGACATAATGTGCCTGACTACCCGATCCATTAATATGATTTAGTCATCTTTTATGACAAGCATAGATTGCTGAAGATGCATTCTAACCTAGAACCCACATTTGGGAAATATCCTTGGCATACATAGGTATTCATGAAAAATAATGATATAAGGAAATTCAAAATAACATGAGGCCACAAATTCCACTCACAGATTTGAGAGCCTTTACTTTCCCCGTCAAAGCATCCTCCAACACCTGGTTCTCGTCCTCCACCAGCTGGGCCTGGTTCTGGTACCCCATCTCTCCTGGAACAATCATCTCAGTTACAATGGTTACTCACAGGGTTTACCAGTATCTGGTACCCCATCTGGCACTGCTACCCATCTCTCCCAGTGAGAATTTCCACTTGTACACCTAAACCTGCAATACCCGACCACTGTGACACGACCATCATAAGGATTATTACTGAAGTGAATATCGGCTGTTTATCAAGGTATAAGCTAATAACCATGACAACATGCTTTTCCCTGAACTGAAGCAGGATCCTGAGTAGTTGACCCTAAAAGTAATGACTCCTATAAACCACATGCTTCTGCTTCATATCTGATGCTGTCAACCTAACCAAATATCACAGTCTTTTCTCTGGAAACATACATGATCTCTGTCAGGATCTGACAAACACTCTGATGTTGGTCCACTTTGAATTTTGTTCCTGCTTTAGTAGCTCTTATGGTAATATAATCGTTAAAATCATGGAGAGAAGAAAACCACAGGTCCTTGAAGCAGGATAGGGATATTACTGCAACACCTGACCCATGTTCATAAATAGTCTATCATAAACATAATAAACACCGGACCACAAAATATAAATATATCATTTATGGGTTGGTTGGTTTGTTGTTTTACACCGCACTCAGCAATATTCCAGCTATATGACGGCGGTCTGTAAATAATCGAATCTGGACCAGACAATCCAGTGATTGACATCATGAGCATCGATCCATGCAATTGGGATTGATGACATGCGTCAACCAAGTATTATTTATGATCAGGTGTTTCATATAAATATTGTATTTATATTTATGGGTCCAGTGTTTCAGTAATATCACTTTCCTCCTGAATCAAGTTCGTGATATTAGTACTATTACTGAAACAACAGACCTATATACAGGATGCAACAATCCTGCTTCAGGGGCCTGAAAACGTGAAAGAGCAGTCCTGGTATCATTAAAACCGTGTCGAATAAAATATTCACTTTTGCTACGACACTGATATTGAAAACTCCAAACATGACTACTCGTGTACAGTTATTAACTCACTCCAGACTTGGCCCAGGAAAGTCTCGTGAGTTTTGTGAATTTATCTAGATATCTACAGCACTGACGCAGAATATATCGAAAAGTGGTTTCATAACAAAACATTGAAATGACAAATACAAAACTCGAGATAGCAATATATATCTGGGTTCGTTACCTATATGTGTTCTTCTCATTTTGGCTGTTTTAAAACCTCACTGTGTCTTCTGGAACACACAGTATCTCAACAATATTGAAGTTTGTCTGAACGTCAAAACACCACACCACACGTGTACTTCCTGTGTAGCGCCACCTACTTCCGCATTCGGCAAGGGACGACACTCCCACCTATTTCACTAGAAAGATTTGCTTTTGGTTGAGTGCAATAAATCTTTTAGTGGTCACGCTAAATTCTACAACTACTACTAACAGGATAAATGAAAATAAATAATTAATAAACAAAATAACATAAGTTATGTCAGGCAAACGAACACCTTCAACCGTTGAACTTGATCTTATAGATCTACCGTTAGATTTCCCTCTTTAAGTATCAAGATTGGCAAGCTCGGTGATTTGGTTCATTGCGTGGCATCGTACCCTGATGTTGCTAATAATGAGCACTTGTTTACCTGCACATTGACCTAAGTGTAGTCCGCCTTTATGTATAGCTCGAATCAGAGAGTCTCTGCTCGAATATTGCTGACTGCAGTTAAAAAATGTACGTGTTAGATCCTAAACACAAACCTAACAATTGTCCCATAATTTTCACGCGGTTTAAAGGGTCTAACCTGCAACCTCTTGATTTGTAGTCCTTAATACTACCACTTGCTACGGAGATTGTTGACGTCACAAATGTCCATTATTGTAGTCACCATGCATGTATTATCTTAGCTTGTTTTATTTGAAAAAAAAACCACTATTTACACACTAAAAATACACTTTTTATACACTAAAAACACTATTTAAACACTAAACACACACTATATGTACACTAAAAACACTATTTACAAACTAAACACACACTTTACACTAAATACTCACTATTTACACACTAAAAACACACTATCTACACACTATGTGCTGCTTTTTTAAAAAGACAAATTATTATGTAACAGATCTAAATATCTACTCAGATATATTTCACATTTATATCATTTACATATAAGCCTACGGACACATTGTTGTCGTAAAAGGCGACTATGCGGCTAACGGGATCGGGTGGTCAGGCTCGCTGACTTGGATGATGCATGCACAGGACTATGTAACTACTTCTAATAAATAAATTCGCAAAAAACTCGTCTGTTAGTTTGTTTGTTATTATTATCAGTAACATGGTCCTGTGATGCATGTCATCGTATGATTCCTGTCCCAATTGCGTTGATCGGCGCTCGTGATGTCAATCACTGGATTGTCTTGTCCAGACTCGATTATTTACAGACCGCCGTCATAGAGCTGGAAAATTGCTGATTGCGTCGTCAAACAACAAAAAACATGCGGGCCCAATCTCATTAAAATCAGATCTAAGTTCTCGTTGCCGCTAAACAACTAAGATCTGATTTTAATGAGATTGATGCGGGCCCGATCCTATTCAAACAGGAAGGAAGGGAAGCCCTCAGTTGGGACGAAGCGTCTGTAGTGGAGTTGTCCCCCTTCCACTTCTAGCCGAGGATTCAATCAATCGTTAATCACAGTTGTCGCGTACGTTTCAGCATGAAATGTTAACTTTATCTTTTCTTTTAGGGGGACTAGACCCTGTAGTTAAACACTTTGTGTACTAACTAAATGGTATGTATATACAGTATAATTTGTGTAAATATAAAACAAGCAAAACGTTTCTCAAATAGTATGTGTTTCTTATGAACGAGAATTTAACACCTCCGTATTTCCGACTGATCATCTATGTTTTCAGGATTGCAAAATGTAATATTTGAACATGAGCTTGTCTCCGACCCAAGCCTATTTTCTAAGGAAATGTAGGTAACAAACAGTATATAAACATATAAACTCAGATTTGCTCATATTTCGAAAATATGCCGTTTTTACTCATTTTACCCATGCTTTTGTATTTGGTCATGACCCAAGTCTTCAACTTTCTATGCTCTAGAGAAAAGGAAGTTGTTAGTCATTTTAACATATCTATTACGTTTTATCTCAGTATATCTCAATAGGTTTTCCGTAACTTCATCTTCCCGAGGCAGGGGAGTTAACTGACTTTAAAAGTCCAGTTTAATTCAGTTAACTCCCTTGCCTCGCTACGATGCGTAATTTCAACATTGGTCAATTCCAGTGGGCAAAAGAAGTCCGTTATCCTACCTTGTCCGTCCACAAAGGCGTGTAACGAAGCAGGATATATGGTCTCAGCCATGTCATAGGACGATATATGAGGACTTCTATGAGGTATAGAGGCGACAAAATATGGTATTATGACACAAATTATAGAAATTAAGTAAGGGTAAGATATATGGATGAACAACTTCTTTATTACTACTAGGAGCGACGTTTCGGTGTAGGTTCTAACATCGTTATCAAACAAAGCAAGTGCTATACTTGATAACGGTATTAGAACCTACACCGAATCGTCGCTCCTAATAGTAATAAAGAAGTTGTTCATCCATATATCCTTATTTAGTACTCCAACTTTTAAATGCCTCTCAGAGAAGATAATTATAGAAATTGCCGGGGAAAAGAAAGTACGCTTTTGAAAATTGGATTTGACCAAAATTACAAACGTTATCAAAACGTTTCTAGGCTGATATATAACAGACACCAAAACACTGCAAACCTAAGGTCCGAAACACAGCTATGATACCCGTATCAAACACATCGCCATCGAATAACCATTTCTTGTAAGTTCCCTGTCTAGCCACCATCAAACATGGGTGTATACTTTCTTTTTCCCGGCAGTTTATCTCGATGCTCATTTTTCTATACAGGGCTCTGCCGAGCTTTCATTGTGTAAACCAGTCTAACAGTTAATAATGGGATTATGTTGAGTATGGTTGTACACGTGTGTTAGCAATATTCCAGACATTTAACCGAGGGATACAGTTTATCTCGATGCTCATTTTTCTATACAGGGCTCTGCCGAGCTTTCATTGTGTAAACCAGTCTAACAGTTAATAATGGGATTATGTTGAGTATGGTTGTACACGTGTGTTAGCAATATTCCAGACATTTAACCGAGGGAGACACAAAAACATTGCTTCCGACATTGTGCTCGAGTGTACATTTGAAAATTGAACCTTGGTCTTAGGAGTGGTCCTCCGGTAAATGCAACTCCCTAAACGACGACGACAATTTTTATAATGGTACATGTATACAGGCGAACACGATTA
The DNA here is from genome assembly GCF_023055435.1 of Haliotis rufescens. Taxonomy (NCBI): domain Eukaryota; kingdom Metazoa; phylum Mollusca; class Gastropoda; order Lepetellida; family Haliotidae; genus Haliotis; species Haliotis rufescens. The sequence continues at coordinate 25,879,836 of NW_025964334.1, read as the reverse complement.
AACGACGACGACAATTTTTATAATGCATTATGGTACATGTATACAGGCGAACACGATTAAACGACGACGACAATTTTTATAATGGTACATGTATACAGGCGAACACGATTAAACGACGACGACAATTTTTATAATGGTACATGTATACAGGCGAAAACGATTAAACGACGACGACAATTTTTATAATGGTACATGTATACAGGCGAACACGATTAAACGACGACGACATTTTTATAATGGTGCATGTATACAGGCGAAAACGATTAAACGACGACGACAATTTTTATAATGGTACATGTATACAGGCGAACAAGATTAAACGACGACGACAATTTTTATAATGGTACATGTATACAGGCGAAAACGATTAAACGACGACGACAATTTTTATAATGGTACATGTATACAGGCGAACACGATTAAACGACGACGACATTTTTATAATGGTACATGTATACAGGCGAAAACGATTAAACGACGACGACAATTTTTATAATGGTACATGTATACAGGCGAACACGATTAAACGACGACGACAATTTTTATAATGGTACATGTATACAGGCGAACACGATTAAACGACGACGACATTTTTATAATGGTACATGTATACAGGCGAAAACGATTAAACGACGACGACAATTTTTATAATGGTACATGTATACAGGCGAAAACGATTAAACGACGACGACAATTTTTATAATGGTACATGTATACAGGCGAAAACGATTAAACGACGACGACAATTTTTATAATGGTACATGTATACAGGCGAACACGATTAAACGACGACGACAATTTTTATAATGGTACATGTATACAGGCGAAAACGATTAAACGACGACGACAATTTTTATAATGGTACATGTATACAGGCGAAAACGATTAAACGACGACGACAATTTTTATAATGGTGCATGTATACAGGCGAAAACGATTAAACGACGACGACAATTTTTATAATGGTACATGTATACAGGCGAAAACGATTAAACGACGACGACAATTTTTATAATGGTACATGTATACAGGCGAAAACGATTAAACGACGACGACAATTTTTATAATGGTACATGTATACAGGCGAACACGATTAAACGACGACGACAATTTTTATAATGGTACATGTATACAGGCGAAAACGATTAAACGACGACGACAATTTTTATAATGGTACATGTATACAGGCGAAAACGATTAAACGACGACGACAATTTTTATAATGGTACATGTAAAAAGGCGAAAACGATTAAACGACGACGACAATTTTTATAATGGTACATGTATACAGGCGAAAACGATTAAACGACGACGACAATTTTTATAATGGTACATGTATACAGGCGACACGATTAAACGACGACGACATTTTTATAATGGTACATGTATACAGGCGAAAACGATTAAACGACGACGACAATTTTTATAATGGTACATGTATACAGGCGAAAACGATTAAACGACGACGACAATTTTTATAATGGTACATGTATACAGGCGAAAACGATTAAACGACGACGACAATTTTTATAATGGTACATGTATACAGGCGAAAACGATTTAACGACGACGACAATTTTTATAATGGTACATGTATACAGGCGAACACGATTAAACGACGACGACAATTTTTATAATGGTACATGTATACAGGCGAACACGATTAAACGACGACGACAATTTTTATAATGGTACATGTATACAGGCGAAAACGATTAAACGACGACGACAATTTTTATAATGGTACATGTATACAGGCGAAAACGATTAAACGACGACGACAATTTTTATAATGGTACATGTATACAGGCGAAAACGATTAAACGACGACGACAATTTTTATAATGGTACATGTATACAGGCGAACACGATTAAACGACGACGACAATTTTTATAATGGTACATGTATACAGGCGAAAACGATTAAACGACGACGACAATTTTTATAATGGTACATGTATACAGGCGAAAACGATTAAACGACGACGACAATTTTTATAATGGTACATGTATACAGGCGAAAACGATTAAACGACGACGACAATTTTTATAATGGTACATGTATACAGGCGAAAACGATTAAACGACGACGACAATTTTTATAATGGTACATGTATACAGGCGAAAACGATTAAACGACGACGACAATTTTTATAATGGTACATGTATACAGGCGAAAACGATTAAACGACGACGACAATTTTTATAATGGTACATGTATACAGGCGAAAACGATTAAACGACGACGACAATTTTTATAATGGTACATGTATACAGGCGAAAACGATTAAACGACGACGACAATTTTTATAATGGTACATGTATACAGGCGAAAACGATTAAACGACGACGACAATTTGTATAATGGTACATGTATACAGGCGAAAACGATTAAACGACGACGACAATTTGTATAATGGTACATGTATACAGGCGAAAACGATTAAACGACGACGACGACGAGGAGGAGGCACGACGTGTGTGTGTCGTTATTCAAGGAGCACGAGTACAAACTTGTTTAACCTCTTCTCGACATTTTGATGTACATGTACCCTAATCTGCCAGAAGAATTTCATCTTGGGGAAATAGGGCGCGCTAAACAGATTGACTGTCGAGATGTCGGGGAGCAGAATGTATATCTCCCTCTGATGGGCTTTATTTCACAAATGCCCTGCTTTGATTTACAATGTACAGGTCAATCGCGGGCTCCGTGTCTAGGCAACATATCACACGCGTCTCTGACGAGGATGTGCTATGAAGTGTTATACAATATGTTGTCAGATGTTACGAAACAGTGGTGCGTTTACACATTTGACAATGACGTCTCTCTTTACCATAAAAGTCAGACGAACAAGCGTTAATAGTGACTCGCATATAACGATATGAAACGTTACATCACCTTAAACGCAATAATAATAATAATAATAATAATAAAAATAAATACAAATATTTTTGTATTTTTTTGGTACTAATAGTAGTATCATCATTAGTGTTGCTGCTGTTGTTATTATTATTATTATTATTATTATTAGGGCTCCCTGCCATCTTGGCAAGAGCCCTATTGTAATTGGTAAGTTTATTATTATTCTTTATTATTATTATTATTATTATTATTCCGCCGATTTTTGTTCCAATCCTACCTCCAAAACTACTGCTCAGAATCTCTTCAAAATTTCCACAAAGATAGCTTAGCTACTGAAGTTATGCCCACAAAAATCTCAAGACTCTAGACTCAAAGACTAAGGGCAGATAACTCAAACCAACTTTAAAAATCGCAATTTCAACAGCTAATAACTCCGCCACGAAAGCTCCAAAGACATCCAAAATTCTTGAACTGGTGCGCATTCAGATGGCCAACAAATTCTCTACACATCCAATGTAGCGAAATTGCTTCGTTTGGCCTCCAGATCGGATTAAGTGTTTTTGCACTGTTTTTTAGCAGATATCTCAGTACTTGACTCCCAAAATCTGCTCAGCTCAAACTACCAGCTCAAAAGCTTCCAAACTCTCCACACTTTGGCTCCAAGTACCATACTAACATATTCAAAGAAAAAATCCTCAGATATGTCTTCAATGGCCGCCATATTGACTCCAACTTCCGGCTGAAAGATATTTTCAAACTTTTTATAGGACATCTTTAGCAAGCTCTGGCATTGGAAACTTATCAGGTAAGGCATTTGAACAACTTCTGTTGAGTGTTGCTTTGGTTGCTAAACAAGATCTCTTCTTGCTCTTATGTCAAAAGTCACGTGATGTGGCGGCCATATTGGATTTTGCTAGCTTCTCATATTTTTACTTTGCAAACTACGTAGCTGCTAAAGTTCTTGATAGAAAGTGCTACAAATTACCACAATGCACCAGCATCAGACGCTGGACATTTCATGTTCTTAGCTGTTTGTCAAAAGTTGCGTCATTTAGCGTCCATATTGGATTAAAGACCGTGAAAATGCCAAAAGTGATAAAAACGGCACAAAACAGCATATATCTCCGCCAAAATCGCTCCAATAGCTACCATCTTTTGCATGTGACACCGTCATAAGATAGCGATCATTTTCGATCCAGGCCTAAAAATGGATATTTCCAGCCGTTTGGCCGCCATCTTGGATTTAAGGTTTTTGTCGTCAGGTTGCCATGGAAACCAAACTTGACAACGGAATGCAGTGATATTCACAGCACTATTAGATACAGACCATGGGAAGATGTCTGCAAAGTTTCAGCTTTGTAAGTTAGATAGTTCGTGAGAAAATGACAAAACAGAGTTTTGGTGGACAGACGCGCGGACGGACGGCGGACATGCATATCATCAAAATTTACCTATACATGTGCTAGAACTGGTCGGGGTAATGCATAATTACCAACCACTTCCACCATACATGCAATAACAGTCGCGTGAGAGCTCGCCAAAAAAAGTACATTTTCGTTTTACGGACCACCTAAATGACCTTGACCCCGTGACCTTGGTGACCTTGAATTTTTTAAAATGGTTTTAGTCCAGCTACCCGATCCCGGGGTCAAAAGTGCCAAAATCGCAAAAATAAGAAAATCTTATTAGGGCTCCCTGCCATCTTGGCAAGAGCCCTATTGTAATTGGTAAGTTTATTATTATTCTTTATTATTATTATTATTATTATTATTCCGCCGATTTTTGTTCCAATCCTACCTCCAAAACTACTGCTCAGAATCTCTTCAAAATTTCCACAAAGATAGCTTAGCTACTGAAGTTATGCCCACAAAAATCTCAAGACTCTAGACTCAAAGACTAAGGGCAGATAACTCAAACCAACTTTAAAAATCGCAATTTCAACAGCTAATAACTCCGCCACGAAAGCTCCAAAGACATCCAAAATTCTTGAACTGGTGCGCATTCAGATGGCCAACAAATTCTCTACACATCCAATGTAGCGAAATTGCTTCGTTTGGCCTCCAGATCGGATTAAGTGTTTTTGCACTGTTTTTTAGCAGATATCTCAGTACTTGACTCCCAAAATCTGCTCAGCTCAAACTACCAGCTCAAAAGCTTCCAAACTCTCCACACTTTGGCTCCAAGTACCATACTAACATATTCAAAGAAAAAATCCTCAGATATGTCTTCAATGGCCGCCATATTGACTCCAACTTCCGGCTGAAAGATATTTTCAAACTTTTTATAGGACATCTTTAGCAAGCTCTGGCATTGGAAACTTATCAGGTAAGGCATTTGAACAACTTCTGTTGAGTGTTGCTTTGGTTGCTAAACAAGATCTCTTCTTGCTCTTATGTCAAAAGTCACGTGATGTGGCGGCCATATTGGATTTTGCTAGCTTCTCATATTTTTACTTTGCAAACTACGTAGCTGCTAAAGTTCTTGATAGAAAGTGCTACAAATTACCACAATGCACCAGCATCAGACGCTGGACATTTCATGTTCTTAGCTGTTTGTCAAAAGTTGCGTCATTTAGCGTCCATATTGGATTAAAGACCGTGAAAATGCCAAAAGTGATAAAAACGGCACAAAACAGCATATATCTCCGCCAAAATCGCTCCAATAGCTACCATCTTTTGCATGTGACACCGTCATAAGATAGCGATCATTTTCGATCCAGGCCTAAAAATGGATATTTCCAGCCGTTTGGCCGCCATCTTGGATTTAAGGTTTTTGTCGTCAGGTTGCCATGGAAACCAAACTTGACAACGGAATGCAGTGATATTCACAGCACTATTAGATACAGACCATGGGAAGATGTCTGCAAAGTTTCAGCTTTGTAAGTTAGATAGTTCGTGAGAAAATGACAAAACAGAGTTTTGGTGGACAGACGCGCGGACGGACGGCGGACATGCATATCATCAAAATTTACCTATACATGTGCTAGAACTGGTCGGGGTAATGCATAATTACCAACCACTTCCACCATACATGCAATAACAGTCGCGTGAGAGCTCGCCAAAAAAAGTACATTTTCGTTTTACGGACCACCTAAATGACCTTGACCCCGTGACCTTGGTGACCTTGAATTTTTTAAAATGGTTTTAGTCCAGCTACCCGATCCCGGGGTCAAAAGTGCCAAAATCGCAAAAATAAGAAAATCTTATTAGGGCTCCCTGCCATCTTGGCAAGAGCCCTATTGTAATTGGTAAGTTTATTATTATTCTTTATTATTATTATTATTATTATTATTCCGCCGATTTTTGTTCCAATCCTACCTCCAAAACTACTGCTCAGAATCTCTTCAAAATTTCCACAAAGATAGCTTAGCTACTGAAGTTATGCCCACAAAAATCTCAAGACTCTAGACTCAAAGACTAAGGGCAGATAACTCAAACCAACTTTAAAAATCGCAATTTCAACAGCTAATAACTCCGCCACGAAAGCTCCAAAGACATCCAAAATTCTTGAACTGGTGCGCATTCAGATGGCCAACAAATTCTCTACACATCCAATGTAGCGAAATTGCTTCGTTTGGCCTCCAGATCGGATTAAGTGTTTTTGCACTGTTTTTTAGCAGATATCTCAGTACTTGACTCCCAAAATCTGCTCAGCTCAAACTACCAGCTCAAAAGCTTCCAAACTCTCCACACTTTGGCTCCAAGTACCATACTAACATATTCAAAGAAAAAATCCTCAGATATGTCTTCAATGGCCGCCATATTGACTCCAACTTCCGGCTGAAAGATATTTTCAAACTTTTTATAGGACATCTTTAGCAAGCTCTGGCATTGGAAACTTATCAGGTAAGGCATTTGAACAACTTCTGTTGAGTGTTGCTTTGGTTGCTAAACAAGATCTCTTCTTGCTCTTATGTCAAAAGTCACGTGATGTGGCGGCCATATTGGATTTTGCTAGCTTCTCATATTTTTACTTTGCAAACTACGTAGCTGCTAAAGTTCTTGATAGAAAGTGCTACAAATTACCACAATGCACCAGCATCAGACGCTGGACATTTCATGTTCTTAGCTGTTTGTCAAAAGTTGCGTCATTTAGCGTCCATATTGGATTAAAGACCGTGAAAATGCCAAAAGTGATAAAAACGGCACAAAACAGCATATATCTCCGCCAAAATCGCTCCAATAGCTACCATCTTTTGCATGTGACACCGTCATAAGATAGCGATCATTTTCGATCCAGGCCTAAAAATGGATATTTCCAGCCGTTTGGCCGCCATCTTGGATTTAAGGTTTTTGTCGTCAGGTTGCCATGGAAACCAAACTTGACAACGGAATGCAGTGATATTCACAGCACTATTAGATACAGACCATGGGAAGATGTCTGCAAAGTTTCAGCTTTGTAAGTTAGATAGTTCGTGAGAAAATGACAAAACAGAGTTTTGGTGGACAGACGCGCGGACGGACGGCGGACATGCATATCATCAAAATTTACCTATACATGTGCTAGAACTGGTCGGGGTAATGCATAATTACCAACCACTTCCACCATACATGCAATAACAGTCGCGTGAGAGCTCGCCAAAAAAAGTACATTTTCGTTTTACGGACCACCTAAATGACCTTGACCCCGTGACCTTGGTGACCTTGAATTTTTTAAAATGGTTTTAGTCCAGCTACCCGATCCCGGGGTCAAAAGTGCCAAAATCGCAAAAATAAGAAAATCTTATTAGGGCTCCCTGCCATCTTGGCAAGAGCCCTATTGTAATTGGTAAGTTTATTATTATTCTTTATTAGGGCTCCCTGCCATCTTGGCAAGAGCCCTATTGTTATTGTTAGATTTATTATTATTTATTATTATTATTATTATTCCGGCCGATTTTGTTCCAATCGTACCTCCAAAACTGCTGACCAGAATCTCTTCAAAATTTCCACAAAGATAGCTTAGCTACTGAAGTTATGCCCACAAAAATCTCAAGACTCTAGACTCAAAGACTAAGGGCAGATAACTCAAAACAACTTTAAAAATCGCGATTTCAACAGCTAATATCTCCGCCACGAAAGCCCCAAAGACATCCAAAATTCTTGAACTGGTGCGCAATCAGATGGCCAACAAATTCTCTACACATCCAATGTAGCGAAATTGCTTCGTTTGGCCTCCAGGTCGGATTAAGTGTTTTTGCACTGTTTTTTAGCAGATATCTCAGTACTTGACTCCCAAAATCTGCTCAGCTCAAACTACCAGCTCAAAAGCTTCCAAACTCTCCACACTTTGGCTCCAAGTACCATACTAACAACTTCATAGAAAAAATCGTCAGATATGTCTTCAATGGCCGCCATATTGACTGCAACTTCCGGCTGAAAGTTATTTTCAAACTTTTTATAGGACATCTTTAGCAAGCTCTGGCATTGGAAACTTATCAGGTAAGGCATTTGAACAACTTCTGTTGAGTCTTGCTTTGGTTGCTAAACAAGATCTCTTCTTGCTCTTATGTCAAAAGTCACGTGATGTGGCGGCCATATTGGATTTTGCTAGCCTCTCATATTTTTACTTTGCAAACTACGTAGCTGCTAACGTTCTTGATAGAAAGTGCTACAAATGATCACAATGCACCAGCATCAGACGCTGAACATTTCATGTTCTTGGCTGTTTGTCAAAAGTTGCGTCATTTAGCGTCCATATTGGATTAAAGACCGTGAAAATGCCAAAAGTGATAAAAACGGCACAAAACAGCATATATCTCCGCCAAAATTGCTCCAATAGCTACCATCTTTTGCATGTGACACCGTCATAAGATAGCGATCATTTTCGATCCAGGCCTAAAAACGGATATTTCCAGCCGTTTGGCCGCCATCTTGGATTTAAGGTTTTTTTGGTCAGGTTGCCATGGAAACCAAACTTGACAACGGAATGCATTGATATTCACAGCACTATTAGATACAGACCATGGGAAGATGTCTGCAAAGTTTCAGCTTTGTAAGTTAGATAGTTCGTGAGAAAATGACAAAAGAGAGTTTTGGTGGACAGACGCGCGGACGGACGGCGGACATGCATATCATCAAAATGTACCTATACATGTGCTAGAACTGGTCGGGGTAATGCATAATAACCAACCACTTCCACCATACATGCAATAACAGTCGCGTGAGAGCTCGCCCCAAAAAGTACATTTTCGTTTTACGGACCACCTAAATGACCTTGACCCCGTGACCTTGGTGACCTTGAATTTTTTAAAATGGTTTTAGTCCAGCTACCCGATCCCGGGGTCAAAAGTGCCAAAATCGCAAAAAAAATAAAATCTTATTAGGGCTCCCTGCCATCTTGGCAAGAGCCCTATTGTTATTGTTAGATTTATTAGGGCTCCCTGCCTACAAGGCAAGAGCCCTATTGTAATTGTTCGATTTATTATTATTATTATTCTTTATTATTATTATTATTCCGGCGTTTTTTGTTCCAATCCTAACTCCAAAACTACTGCTCAGAATCTCTTCAAAATTTCCACAAAGATACCTTAGATCCTGAAGCAGATACCACAAAAATCTCAAGACTCTAGACTCAAAGACTAAGGGCAGATAACTCAAAACAACTTTAAAAATCGCAATTTCAACAGCTCATAACTCCGCCACGAAAGCTCCAAAGACTTCCAAAATTCCTGAACAGATCCGGAATCAGATGCCAAACAAAATCTCTACACATCCAATGTAGCGAAATTGCTTCGTTTGGCCTCCAGATCGGATTAAGTGTTTTGGCACTGTTTTTTACCAAATTTCTCAGTACTTGACTCCCAAAATCTCCTCAGCTCAAACTACCAGCTCAAAAGCTTCCAAACTCTCCAGACTTTGGCTCCAAGTACCATACTAACAACTTCAAAGAAAAAATCCTCAGATATGTCTACAATGGCCGCCATATTGACTCCGACTTCCGGCTCAAAGTTATTTTCAAACCTTTGAGAGGACATCTTTAGCAAGCTCTGACATTGGAAACTTATGAGGTAAGGCATTTGAACAACTTCTGTTGAGTCTTGCTTTGGTTGCTGAACAAGATCTCTTCTTGCTCTTATGTCAAAAGTCACGTGATGTGGCGGCCATATTGGATTTTGCTAGCCTCTCATATTTTTACTTTGCAAACTACCTAGCTGCTAAAGTTCTTGATAGAAAGTGCTACAAATAACCACAATGCACAAGCATGAGACGCTGAACATTTCATGTTCTTAGCTGTTTGTCAAAAGTTGCGTCATTTGGCGTCCATATTGGATTAAAGGCCGTGAAAATGCCAAAAGTGATAAAAACGGCACAAAACAGCATATATCTCCGCCAAAATTGCTCCAATAGCTACCCTATTTTGCATGTGACACCGTCATAAGATACCGATCATTTTCGATCCAGCCGTCAAAATCGATATTTCCAGCCGTTTGGCCGCCATCTTGGATTTAAGATTTTCTTCGTCAGGTTGCCATGGAAACCAAACTTGACAACGGAATGCAGTGATATTCACAGCACTATTAGATACAGACCATGGGAAGATGTTTGCAAAGTTTCAGCTTTGTAAGTTAGATAGTTCGTGAGAAAATGACAAAACAGAGTTTTGGTGGACAGACGCGCGGACGGACGGCGGACATGCATATCATCAAAATTTACCTACACATATGCTAGAACTGGTCGGGGTAATGCATAATTACTAATCACTTCCACCATACATGCAATAACAGTCGCGTGAGAGCTCGCCAAAAAAAGTACATTTTCGTTTTACGGACCACCTAAATGACCTTGACCCCGTGACCTTGGTGACCTTGAATTTTTTAAAATGGTTTTAGTCCAGCTACCCGATCCCGGGGTCAAAAGTGCCAAAATCGCAAAAATAACGATTTCTTATTAGGGCTCCCTGCCTACAAGGCAAGAGCCCTATTGTAATTGTTCGATTTATTATTATTATTATTCTTTATTATTATTATTATTCCGGCGTTTTTTGTTCCAATCCTAACTCCAAAACTACTGCTCAGAATCTCTTCAAAATTTCCACAAAGATACCTTAGATCCTGAAGCAGATACCACAAAAATCTCAAGACTCTAGACTCAAAGACTAAGGGCAGATAACTCAAAACAACTTTAAAAATCGCAATTTCAACAGCTCATAACTCCGCCACGAAAGCTCCAAAGACTTCCAAAATTCCTGAACAGATCCGGAATCAGATGCCAAACAAAATCTCTACACATCCAATGTAGCGAAATTGCTTCGTTTGGCCTCCAGATCGGATTAAGTGTTTTGGCACTGTTTTTTACCAAATTTCTCAGTACTTGACTCCCAAAATCTCCTCAGCTCAAACTACCAGCTCAAAAGCTTCCAAACTCTCCAGACTTTGGCTCCAAGTACCATACTAACAACTTCAAAGAAAAAATCCTCAGATATGTCTACAATGGCCGCCATATTGACTCCGACTTCCGGCTCAAAGTTATTTTCAAACCTTTGAGAGGACATCTTTAGCAAGCTCTGACATTGGAAACTTATGAGGTAAGGCATTTGAACAACTTCTGTTGAGTCTTGCTTTGGTTGCTGAACAAGATCTCTTCTTGCTCTTATGTCAAAAGTCACGTGATGTGGCGGCCATATTGGATTTTGCTAGCTTCTCATATTTTTACTTTGCAAACTACCTAGCTGCTAAAGTTCTTGATAGAAAGTGCTACAAATAACCACAATGCACAAGCATGAGACGCTGAACATTTCATGTTCTTAGCTGTTTGTCAAAAGTTGCGTCATTTGGCGTCCATATTGGATTAAAGGCCGTGAAAATGCCAAAAGTGATAAAAACGGCACAAAACAGCATATATCTCCGCCAAAATTGCTCCAATAGCTACCCTATTTTGCATGTGACACCGTCATAAGATACCGATCATTTTCGATCCAGCCGTCAAAATCGATATTTCCAGCCGTTTGGCCGCCATCTTGGATTTAAGATTTTCTTCGTCAGGTTGCCATGGAAACCAAACTTGACAACGGAATGCAGTGATATTCACAGCACTATTAGATACAGACCATGGGAAGATGTTTGCAAAGTTTCAGCTTTGTAAGTTAGATAGTTCGTGAGAAAATGACAAAACAGAGTTTTGGTGGACAGACGCGCGGACGGACGGCGGACATGCATATCATCAAAATTTACCTACACATATGCTAGAACTGGTCGGGGTAATGCATAATTACTAATCACTTCCACCATACATGCAATAACAGTCGCGTGAGAGCTCGCCAAAAAAAGTACATTTTCGTTTTACGGACCACCTAAATGACCTTGACCCCGTGACCTTGGTGACCTTGAATTTTTTAAAATGGTTTTAGTCCAGCTACCCGATCCCGGGGTCAAAAGTGCCAAAATCGCAAAAATAACGATTTCTTATTAGGGCTCCCTGCCTACAAGGCAAGAGCCCTATTGTAATTGTTCGATTTATTATTATTATTATTCTTTATTATTATTATTATTCCGGCGTTTTTTGTTCCAATCCTAACTCCAAAACTACTGCTCAGAATCTCTTCAAAATTTCCACAAAGATACCTTAGATCCTGAAGCAGATACCACAAAAATCTCAAGACTCTAGACTCAAAGACTAAGGGCAGATAACTCAAAACAACTTTAAAAATCGCAATTTCAACAGCTCATAACTCCGCCACGAAAGCTCCAAAGACTTCCAAAATTCCTGAACAGATCCGGAATCAGATGCCAAACAAAATCTCTACACATCCAATGTAGCGAAATTGCTTCGTTTGGCCTCCAGATCGGATTAAGTGTTTTGGCACTGTTTTTTACCAAATTTCTCAGTACTTGACTCCCAAAATCTCCTCAGCTCAAACTACCAGCTCAAAAGCTTCCAAACTCTCCAGACTTTGGCTCCAAGTACCATACTAACAACTTCAAAGAAAAAATCCTCAGATATGTCTACAATGGCCGCCATATTGACTCCGACTTCCGGCTCAAAGTTATTTTCAAACCTTTGAGAGGACATCTTTAGCAAGCTCTGACATTGGAAACTTATGAGGTAAGGCATTTGAACAACTTCTGTTGAGTCTTGCTTTGGTTGCTGAACAAGATCTCTTCTTGCTCTTATGTCAAAAGTCACGTGATGTGGCGGCCATATTGGATTTTGCTAGCTTCTCATATTTTTACTTTGCAAACTACCTAGCTGCTAAAGTTCTTGATAGAAAGTGCTACAAATAACCACAATGCACAAGCATGAGACGCTGAACATTTCATGTTCTTAGCTGTTTGTCAAAAGTTGCGTCATTTGGCGTCCATATTGGATTAAAGGCCGTGAAAATGCCAAAAGTGATAAAAACGGCACAAAACAGCATATATCTCCGCCAAAATTGCTCCAATAGCTACCCTATTTTGCATGTGACACCGTCATAAGATACCGATCATTTTCGATCCAGCCGTCAAAATCGATATTTCCAGCCGTTTGGCCGCCATCTTGGATTTAAGATTTTCTTCGTCAGGTTGCCATGGAAACCAAACTTGACAACGGAATGCAGTGATATTCACAGCACTATTAGATACAGACCATGGGAAGATGTTTGCAAAGTTTCAGCTTTGTAAGTTAGATAGTTCGTGAGAAAATGACAAAACAGAGTTTTGGTGGACAGACGCGCGGACGGACGGCGGACATGCATATCATCAAAATTTACCTACACATATGCTAGAACTGGTCGGGGTAATGCATAATTACTAATCACTTCCACCATACATGCAATAACAGTCGCGTGAGAGCTCGCCAAAAAAAGTACATTTTCGTTTTACGGACCACCTAAATGACCTTGACCCCGTGACCTTGGTGACCTTGAATTTTTTAAAATGGTTTTAGTCCAGCTACCCGATCCCGGGGTCAAAAGTGCCAAAATCGCAAAAATAACGATTTCTTATTAGGGCTCCCTGCCTACAAGGCAAGAGCCCTATTGTAATTGTTCGATTTATTATTATTATTATTCTTTATTATTATTATTATTCCGGCGTTTTTTGTTCCAATCCTAACTCCAAAACTACTGCTCAGAATCTCTTCAAAATTTCCACAAAGATACCTTAGATCCTGAAGCAGATACCACAAAAATCTCAAGACTCTAGACTCAAAGACTAAGGGCAGATAACTCAAAACAACTTTAAAAATCGCAATTTCAACAGCTCATAACTCCGCCACGAAAGCTCCAAAGACTTCCAAAATTCCTGAACAGATCCGGAATCAGATGCCAAACAAAATCTCTACACATCCAATGTAGCGAAATTGCTTCGTTTGGCCTCCAGATCGGATTAAGTGTTTTGGCACTGTTTTTTACCAAATTTCTCAGTACTTGACTCCCAAAATCTCCTCAGCTCAAACTACCAGCTCAAAAGCTTCCAAACTCTCCAGACTTTGGCTCCAAGTACCATACTAACAACTTCGCAAAAAGTATACGTATGTGATATGTTGCCCTGATAGCCCTTGTCCTTGCGATTCCAGAACACCAAACGGTTTGACTGTAGCTCAATGGACAACGGAGCTAAAGCATTTTGAATATGGCACTCTTTGGCCCAGGTACATAAACTTGCCAAATAGCACAACTCTAAATACCCGTAGCTGAACTCTAAATACCCGTAACTCCGAAACTTCTCGTCCGATTTCGACCAGATTTGGTATATGTATATTCAGTGGGGATGTCTGCTGCCACGACCAATTGTAGCGTCATAGGAAATAAGACAACGGGGAGAGAAATGATGCATAATGTATGTATAACAACATCTTTCAACATCTTGCTCCTAACCAGATCATTCTATAACTGGCAGACTAGGCAATCTTTAGTATTTACATGTGCAATTCGATATTGAAATGCAGTCAAAAATCACAAATCCTACATACATCAAACTCTTATTTCACATGTTCTGGAAATGTCATTTAGTGGGGGTGACATGAGTATTTTACGAACTCTTCAAACATTTTTTAAAGTAAAAGACACTGAAAGAAGCAGCAGTAACATGACAAATAAGTCCCGTTCACTGCACTTCAATCGACAGCAATACTCGTGCATACGATTCCGTTCTCTTGGCGCTATACGCTACATTATTGTCGGTATAGGTTTATTTATATAACAAACTACAGTCTGTAGTACGTGAGCTTTGTGTATAGTTTTAGGCTATTGACCACAGAAATCAGTTATCAGGGTCAAATGAGATACAGTGTTAAAACAGCTGATGGACAACGCAAGTAGAAACGGACTATAGAAATACATTTACGTTTGCGCTCGTACGTTCAACGGTTCTGTATAGAAACTTGGAGTAAATATCAACATCGCATGTTTTGTTATGTCTAAGCTCATACCTGCATCGATTGCCGCGAATTCACAATACACATTGTCAACAGACTTAAGCAAAGAACTGCGCATACATGTGTATTGGCCTCACAGCGTGCCAGCTTACCTCAGTCCCATGCGGCTGGGTCGGTCGGTCGGTCGGTCGGTTGCATATTGGAACGTGATCCACGTGCACGGGAATGGTATGGTGAGACAGCTATAGCGGGGTCGTCCGAGAGCCGGGTGTGGTGTGCTTCAGTCAAAACATGACCTACATCCCGCCCGAAGCGTTGCCTTCTTCATAAATGCTGTTCAGACTGTGGGATTTACGGTAGGTTTGTGATTGAAAGTTTGATATCGCTGAACTCTCCGATTAATGTACTATCTTTTAAACGTACTTGTCATAATTTTCTTACTACCACAGACAGGTTCACTTCATGTTTCGACGATAGCGATTTCTATAGTCTGTTTCATTATGGATTTTCTTCACGCTGTTTTCAGTAGTCTCTGCTAGCAGAAAGCACGCATTTTGTACGTTTGTGATTTAATATCGCTGAACTCTCCGTTTAATTTACTGGTACTTGTCATTATTGTATTACCGCAACTTCCAAGTACAGTAACCGACGGGTTATATGTTAACTTCATGTTTCGATAGCAGCGATTTCTATAGTCTGTTTCATTATGGATTTTCTTCACGCTGTTTTCAGTAGTCTCTGCCAGCAGAAAGCACGCATTTTGTACGTTTGTGATTGAAAGTTTAATATCGCTGAACTCTCCGTTTAATTTACTGGTACTTGTCTTAATTGTATTACCACAATTTCAAATAATAACAGACCATTTATATGTTCACTTCGTTTCAATAGTAGCGACTTCTAGTCTGTTTCTGTATAGATTCTCTTCACGCTGTTTGTAATACATTCTGCCAGTGGAAAGTGCACAGTTTCCCGTACTTGTACACTAGATCCATTCAGTTGCTCCCTGTCTAAAAGGATCGTTGTACAACATGTTTGGTATTCTTCTTATAAAATGCCTTATTTTCCTTGGAACGGATTTCCGCACTATCAAATTAGCTTTTAATAATACGAACCTGTTCATTTTTGATAATTCCATTTTTTCCTGAAAGATCCCAGATATAATACCAACTTTAAGGAGTATTATTTACCCATTTCATTATGGTTAAGAAACCAGTCCCGTTCTCAAACTACTTAAGTGCATTGATCTCCATTGTGTTTACAGCTAATCTTCTTTTAAACTTTGATCACAAACGCTTGGAAGACTTGTTGTTTTCTTAGCTGATTGGTTGAATTGCTTCAACAAGGAGATGACAAGAGGTGACCGACATGTGTTGTTACTGCTAGATAATGTCCCAAGCCATCTCATCCCTGAGCACGGGTCAAATTACAAGATCCATTTCCTGCATATTACAATAACAAGTCACCAACACCTCTGCATGCTGGTATCTTCCATACTTAACAGGTACAGGGCCAAAATGGGATTTTTTTTCTTGGTCAAAACGGACAGGTGAAATATCCTATTGATAATCCAGATCATATTATAGTCGTACACAGTATAGCACATATCCTTCAGCATATCCGAATGCTTTTATATAACAACAGGAGAAAATGCCTAAAGTAATAAATTAGTTTAATTAAGAACTCAGTTTCAATGGTTTTTAGTACTTTGTATAACCAAAGTGCAATTTTGCAAAAGTACTTCTATGAATAGAACAGGATCCGCTTCTACAATTCCTAACCAGCGGGAGCCCGACATCGCTGCTTGCAGCTATATTTATTATTATTATTATTATTATTATTATTATTATCGTATCACGACTGAAGGACACCACTCTGTACACTACTGGGCGACGCGTGTCCCCTTTAGGATGGTTGGCATCTTGTAGGCTATATACTATTATACATTAATGATGCGCTCCGATTCCTGTTAGCATACTGGCACTTTGTAAGGTTGTAGGTCAAACTTAGGAATTGCCGACTCATCTATTTATTTTGAGCTGCACACAACCTAAATTGAAGTAACTTGGGCTTCCAAGCCCCCTTCCACACTGGATGCTAAAAGGGGCTGGATGATGGGTGTGAAGGAGACTACTGTTCTATCCACATCAATGGAGAAGCAGCCGAGCATGGAACACCTGTCTTGCTATGTTCTCTATATTAGAACGCCTTCTACTCACCGCCACCACAAACCCTGTACACATATACTTGATAATCCCGCTACTACAATATTACTTTTTCCCGGCAACCTTTATGTGCAGTAACACGACTGTGTGTCTTACCCAATACTAATGTTTGATTGGCATTCTTGAAGTTGAAATTGCGAGAACCATGGGAATAGATCCGGGGGCTAGCGTAGGTTTACCTAAATGCCAGCCCTGGAGATATAGCGGATGGGTTCTACGCTGAGTTAAACAGTACAGTAAACTACGGTTATAACGAACACGCTTATAACGAACTGACGGATATAACAAACTTACTTTTTTGGTCCCGACTATTTGCTGTAGTTATGCTGTATATATGCTTATAACGAACTACGGTTATAACGAACTATAATTAGTAGTCCCTTTGAGTTCGTTATAACCGTACTTTACTGTATTTCAGACGACTTTCACGGTGAATGAGTTAGTATGGTTTTACGCCGCTATTAGCGATATTCCAGCAATATCACGGCGGGGAACACCGGAAATGGGCTTCACACATTGTACCCATGTGGGGGATCGAATCCGGACTTTCGACGTGACGAGCGAACGCTGTAACCACTAGGCTACCCCACCGCCCCTCACAGTGAATGAGAGGGTAGGTGTGTGCGGGTAGGTGGGTGAGTGTTGAGGTTAACGCCGTTCCGTCATTATTTATGTCTGATCAGTTATGTCAACTGAATGTAGGATGAAAGCCCGAAGTGACACACAGGTCGTGAGACAACATCTTCAAGTGGCGTATAGAAGACAACATCCAGGAAGACGGAGTTCACTTATAGATTCCAACTTCTTATTCTTTCTATAAAGTCGCATTGACAGCATAACGATGTTGACTTGCTTTATGAAGGCACTAGCATATTTACCGAAATACATTGACATTATAGTGAGTGAGTGTGGTTTTACGCCCCTTTTAGCAATATTCCAGCAATATCACGGCGGGGGACACCAGAAATGGGCTTCACACATTGTACCCCTGTCGGGAATCGAACCCGGGTCTTCGGCGTAACGAGCGAACGCTTTAACCACTAGGCTACAAGACCGCCCCATTGGCATTATAGAGGAAATGAAATTCGTAAGACTACTCCGTCTTCCAACTCGTCAGTCATTACCACTGTGTGGTTTGGCGCTGGCAAACCAAGGTTGATAATCAAGGCTAGTCTGATTAGAACCCAAGACCACAGGGGTCTGCACGGCAAAGGGACGCAACCCTCTGCACGGCAAAGGGACGCAACCCGAGCACCAACTTTCATATTTCCAAGTCTGACACCGAAATATGATAGTCGCAGCGAGAAGATCGCTTTGCATGCAGAAGATTCACGGGTGGTTACACTCTATGCCATGGCATATCGTATGACAGCTGCCCATGCTTAGGGGGTAAGAGTGGCCCAGTTGTCTAAAACGTCGAAATTCTTTGTGCAGAGTTGCGTCCCTTGGGTACGCCAGAAACCTATGATCGTGTCTTCGAATCCCGGTTCGCCCCGAATATGTTCCTTGGTTTGTAAGCGCCATACCCGTGCTCGTGGGCTTTACTAAAGTGGAAAACGTCTAAGACCTGCATCAGTTAAGGTTTTCCTCCAACATTAATCTGACACGCCGGGATATAACTGGAATAAAGTACCCCCCGATTATGTGTCAAGTTTTGTCGGGACCATACCCGTGCTCGAGTGTTTCACCAAAGTAGCAAACGTCTGTGACCTGTATCACGTCTGGCTTTCCTCCCACATCGTGATGACACGCCGTGATATAACTGGAATACTGTTCAAAGCGGTGTTAAACCCAACTCACTCACTCATTCTGCCTATGCTTAAAAACCGGATGGGGAGCAGCCAATCCTCTATAGTTGACTGATAAGTGGCTCTTTGCTGCGGATCGCCTCCGTGGTCTAGTGGTAGAGCGTCCGCCCGGAGACCGGAAGGTTCGGGGTTCAATCCCCGACCGCGTCATACGAAAAGACGTTAAAAAATGGTACTTGTAGTTACCCTGTCTGGCGCTCGGCATTCAAGGGTTAAAACAAGAACTGGTCGGCTCGGAGTCAGTATACTGTGTCTGAGTGGGGTACTCATGCTGAACTGCGATATGGTATCTCAGTGTGCTAGCACTATAAATCGGCATCTGTCCGGACTAGTAAAAGCAGTAACACACACATACATGTACATGCACATCGCTATATAAGTGCACTAATCTTGGACGCAAAGTTAAACCCCTTTTCACCTCACCTCACCCATTGCTGCGTCAGCGTGGGGGTTTCACATGGTAACACGTCACCTGCTGATATTGAGCTGTTATAATATACAGTGTGCGGAGAGAAACCCGCCAATGGTCGCCCTGTGGTCATTTATCCCCAATACCCTGCCAACAACCCACTTCGCAGGCCCAGTGTTTTAATGACTACTTCCAGGTCATAAATCTGTCCACGTAATTCTGCCAATAAAGCAATCTTAAACTTCGGTGAATATTCTTTTGAAGATATTTATATTTTAAAACTGTTTTAATAGAATGTCACGTTGTAGATAAGCAGCCGTATTTGAAAGAATATCGATTTATTTTGGGTGCGACACGGTACATTTCTCGATCTCCAAGCGTGTACAGTGTTATAACGAGGTATTGAGGAACATGGGAGATTTAACAGTAGGACTCAATATGTAAGTCACTTAAATCATTGGTAATTCTCCCCACAGTTTACTAGAATGTACCGTATTTCCTCGATTTAACGCCGGGATCGAATAACCGCCGATGTCCCTATTAAACACCAGGCCTCGAATAAACGCCGGGTAGGTTTTACGCACGTAATTCTCCCCATTATCTTTTCGAATAAATGCCGGGGATAAAGAGCGTCTGAAAGAAATATACACCCGGGTGTTTAATCGGGGGAATACGGTACTAAATATAGCAGAGGTATATAACCATGTATACGCTGTAGGGAGGGTGTACACGGTGTAGAACTTGTTGCCGTTATCTTTATTGAGGTAACCAAGGGTAGATTGGGTAGCTGACAATATATGTCTTTTGATCAAGGTAACAAGGTGTCACTGATATAGTTTATTGCGGATTGTGACGTCACACCCTAAAAGTGGCTTTCTCCAACATCCGCGTACAGCTGATTATACGTTCGTTGCGATATTGCAGGTATAAAGGCACTGTGGCCTCGGGTTCGGCTAGTGAGTGACTTGGGTTTAACACAATCTCATAATAATCAGATCTCACTAAACAAAGCTAGCGGTAGCGAGAACTAAGATCTGATTTTAATGAGATTGGGTTTTAACACCGCTTTGAACGGTATTCCAGTCATATCACGGCGTGTCATCTTAGTGTGGGAGGAAAGCACGAAGTGATTCAAGTCTTAGACGTTTATCACTTAGTGAAAACCATGAGCACGGGTATGAGACTGACAAACCTAGAAACATTATAAGGGCGAAGCAGGATTCGAACCCACAATCATAGGTTTCTGGCGTGCCCAAGGGACGCAACTCTGCACAGCGAATCGCGGCGCCTTAGACGACTGGGCCACCGATTCGGTTAGTCTCCACACAGCTTCATTTGTATTGTAAATAAATGCCATGCTGTGTAACGCGTTGAGCATGCACATGCATTAAAAAATAATCGCTTGTGTTATCCTTGATATTATTACATGTTACTCTAACTTTAAAATGACTCCTTAATGCGTTGGGAAAATTGATTGCGCTAGAGATAAGGTCATTATGACTTTTTCATGATTATTTTTATAAAACTTTTATATGAAGTGAAGAGTGAAGCCATGTGATACAGTCGAACCCTGTTGTATCGAAGTTCAGGGCCCACTTGCACAAAACGATCTTAGCGCTAAGACTATTGTAAGCCTATGTTAAAGTATGGGAGTTACGATCATCTTAGCGCTAAGATCGCTTTGTGGAAGTGGGCCCTGGAGTCCAGAGAAGTAGTTCGACTTATCCAAAGTTCGACACATCCGATTCGACCTTATTACGTCTGAGGTGGAGAACCATCTGATACATACCCCAGGTAGTTCCTTTGCAAGATTACTCGACCATTTTTCTACCCGTGACAACCCTTTTCCTGTCTTTGGTGTTTCACAGCCGTATCGTGTGGGTCATTATACTTTATACAAATTCTAATTTGTGCTGGGGCGGTCGGGTAGCCTAGTGGTTAAAGCGTTCGCTCGACACGCCGAAGACCCCGGTTCGATTCCCGATATGGGTACAATGGGTGAAGCCCATTTCTGGTGTCCCCCGCCGTGATATTGCTGGAATATTGCTAAAAGCGGCGTATAACCATACTCACTCATTAATTTGTGCTAAGTTGTGTTTTCCACAACTGAGTGAGTGAGTGAGTGAGTTGGTTCTTAACGCCACTTAATGACAAAGTGTTCCCGTTATATCACAGCTTGTCAGCTTAATGTGGGAGGAATGCCTGACGTGATGCCACTTGAGTGAGTGAGGGAGGGAGTGGAATTTTTTTTATATCGTTGGCTCTAAAAATCTAAAATAGTCTGTCATAATTACACAAGGAATGGGAATTGTTCTCCCATTATTATTCATGCTGTACCTAAGATGAGACTTGAAATAGATTATCTGCTGTCTGTCGATATTAAGGTGATCAACTATCGCTGTTGTTATTATTATCATATTCAGGTTTTAAACTATAAATCAGTTTATAAAGTACATCACACCTGGTTCTGTGTCCACCTACAGACATAAATTAGTTTATAAAGTACATCACACCTGGTTCTATGTCCACTAAAATAAACCAGTGAGCCACAATCCCTCCATCACGTAAACCAGACCTTCTATGGTTTGAATTGCAAGTATCTTTACTTTTCCCAAAACTAATCTATCATATTAGTAAAAATTGTAAAACCCTTTATAATCCCTAACATTAAGCTTTGAAAACAGGCCAAGCGTTAAAACCACTGACACGTAAAATAAAGGTATTTAATACAGGCAGCGAGTGAAAATGTAGATTGAACTTAAGAAATATAAACCAAGAGCCTTGTATAGATCCATTGTGCCGATGTGTGGACGTGGAGGCTGCTGTTCTCAGGGGCTCCATACTTCCCCATCACTGTCATCATCATCCGTCGCTTCACCCGTCCATCCCACTCCAGTCAAACAACAGGTGTAGGGTAGTCTACCGTGAGTGACATCAGTTACGGTGTTAATTCAAAACACTGGGTGCAGTGTGACCCTCATTTCACTACAGTAAACTACGGTTATAACGAACTCGAGGAGACCACTAATTTTAGTTCGTAATAACCGTAGTTCGTTATAAGCATACATACAGCATATCTACAACAAATGGTCGGGACTAAAAACTAAGTTCGTTATATCCGTCAGTTCGTTATAAGCGTGTTCGTTATAAACGTAGTTTACTGTAATTGTATTTTCATGTTAAGTAACATGTTTGACTCATTGATTGACTTGCAAAGTTCATGAAGGACCAGAAGAGACAAATGTTCAATTTATTAGGTAAACTTTCGAACTGATTGTCAAGATGAGAACCATTGTGTCAATGAGACATAGGGGGGCACGGGTGGCCCAGTCGTCTAAGGCGCCGCGATTCGCTGTGCAGAGTTGCGTCCCATGGGCACGCCAGAAACCTATGATTGTGGGTTCGAATCCCGGTTCGCCCCAATTATGTTTCTTGGTTTGTCAGCACCATACCCGTGCTCGTGGGTTTCACCGAAGTGGTAAACATCTGAGACCTGCATGACTTCGGGCTTTCCTCCCACATTAAGCTGACACGCCGCGATATAACTGGAATACTGTTAAAAGCGGCGTTAAACCCAACTCACTCACTCACTCACTCACTCACTCACTCACATAGTGAAAGTAGTTCCGACATAATGTGTTAATACACTTGAGTCGGATGCCGGTTTAATATATTCAGATTAATTTTTTTTCAACGTTATTTCAATTAAAGACGGTAATTCAGTTTTGCAGATGTTTGTGATGAGGAGAAGTGTAATAATTGATGGTTTCCTGCTTTGCTCATCGCAACGTTGAATAACATTAATCTGATTAAATCTTTTGATATTAAATATAACAATAGTTTATAATCGAGTCTGGACCAGATGATCCGGTGATTGATGATGTGAGCAACGATCCACGTCGTCGAGGTTTGGTGACATGCAACCAACCAAGTCAGGTTTTGAATTTTTAACTTTTGAAACGATTGACCGCTTTGCATCAAAGCAAAATTCTCGGGCATCAAATACTCAATCCCAAACCACTGATTGATTATTTACACATATTTTCAGCGGAGTTTGCACTTGAGATTTCATTAATCTTTTGAAAGCAGTAAATTGCATATTGTGAAATATTAAAACATGTCGGGCGTTGTCAACACAATATTACCACCACAGCTGTTGCGCACGCATGCAGTCTCCTATAGGAACAGAGCAATTAACGTAATGTAATCAACGTTGTTATTACCACGGCAGATGAAGCGTGAATGACTGACATGTGTCATTTATGATATGTGCACTGGGAATGCATCGACGTGAAGCGGCATTTCGGAGACAGGTGCGCGATCCCATGCAATCGACATGGGTTGACCGGGTGCGCGGTGATTCAGTCACTGGGAAGTCAAGAGACATACCTATTTTCACACAAATGTACACAGCATCCCCGCCGTGTGGTTTGACATGTCGTATTGGGTTCCTGCGTTTGTGTTTTAATTCGTTTTTGCTCACGGAATGTAAACAGTCTTGAATAGATGCAGATAGGGCGTAGGTAGGGTTGTTTGTATTTGGGTCTTTCACACAACAAAATGGTCTATAGGTGCATAAGGTGTAGGATTCTATGAGCTCTATAGTCGGATGACGTTGACTAAGCTGTTTGTTGTTTGATCTAAACAAGAGCGTCAGCTTTCGGGGAGAGCTTTAGCATACGCAGATCCCGAAAAATAGGGCGCGGTGTGAGTAGGCGGGGGGGGGGGGGGGGGGGGGGGGCGTACGTTCTTATCATCTTTTAATAATATAAAAACTAACTTCTAACTTCTAACCATGTTGGTGTCACGTTTGCAACAAAAATAAAAGTTAATTGCCTGTTTTTGCCAGCTTAAATGGTTTCTGAGTTGTACTAGCGTTCTTATACTTTTAGTACTACAATTCTGCAGTCGCTTCTGTAGAAAAAGAGCATTATTTATCCGACCAAAGTGAACTCGATGCAATGTGGTAATTTACAAACCTACGTGGATACATACGATCGAGTCTTTTCACCCATTGATCTTAATACGTTTATCGCAACATCAGAACATGAGGTACCATCTTTTAACATCTTTTGGTACGACGCGGCCGGGGATCGAACCACCGACGTTCCGCACTCCGGGCAGGCGCTCTATCCACTAGACCACGGACGTAGTTCCCCCCACACAGACATACAGTGTGCAACCATTCACCGAAGTAGTGGGTGGGTTGGGTTTAACGCCCCTTTTAAACGTATTCCAGTTATATCACGGCGTGTCAGCTTATTGTGGGAGGAAAGCCCGAAGTGATGCAGGTCTCAGACGTTTATCACTTTGGTAAAACCCACAAGCACGGGTATGGTGCTGACAAACTTAGAAACATAATCGGGGTGAACCGGGATTCGAACCCACAATCATTGGTTTCTGGCGTACCCAAGGGACGCAACTCTGCACAGCGAATCGCGGCGCCTTAGACGACTGGGCCACCCGTGCCCCCTCACCGAAGGAACGGTGCTTCACGATACTTTGCGCCACGATACAAGTATATTGAAATCGTTGACCCATACAATGAGAAACATGTATATGAGTATGACATGTTTTATGTCACATTGTTTTCTGAATTATGTGCTTGCATTCTTTAACTTTTAGTACTTTAATGTATTCGTCAGATGGTTCGTTCAATATCATGTTTAAATGCGTTGGTAAATACACGTAATTAAAATAAATAGACAAATAGATACCCGCCATCTTGTTACACCTGAGGAGTGTAACATGTCTGCACCCGGAATGTCTAACACCACTGTTGCATAATAATTGATAAGAATGTTGTACAGTATTCATTTCCAAGCAAAAGCGTAAAGCAGACATCTACACAAGTTTCCTTACATTTCATTATAAAATAAGTTCCTGTGTCTCTTTTGAAAACGAAGCCCAAACATACTTTTTTGCCTATAAGTATTGTTCAAATGAAGTAGCATGGAACATAAAACTCCTCGAAGATTAAGACCTGTATTTTTGTTCAACGGTTTACTGTTACGACAGCACGGTAATGGTATGAAGTGATATGGTGATCTGACAGGTATTTTACAATCAAGGCTCAGGTGTAACCAAGTAGCACCAAGTGGAATAACGGGTATAAGCATACCCCTTCATCCAAATGTGGCCCAAGACGGGTCGGATATTTCCAAAATATATAACGAAACACGTACCCGAGAGACAATTGTGCTCCAAGCTGCCGGACTTCAAGGGAGGTTTTTGCAGAATTTAAGAGAGAAGTGAGTTTATATAGGAATAGGCTTGGTTCTAGCACCAGTTCTTGGTACGCATCAGGTAATGCAGTGAACACAGGAATCATTTCCCACTCTGACACGTAGTCATTTGAAATTTAGTAGATTGTGCTGTACTTTTGTTGTTGTATTTGTTTGTGGTTCATGGTAATGTTTTGTTGGTTGATAAATAAACCTATGATCGTGGGATCGAATCCAAGATTCGTCTTGACAACATTGGTTGCTTTGTCAGCACCATGCCCGTGCCTCGTGACTTCGGGTCCCCCTCCCCCTCCCCCATCAAGCTGACACGCTTTCATATACTGAACATAGCGGCGTTCAAGCTCACTCACTCACTCACTCACTCACTCACTCACTCACTCACCCACCCACCCACCCACTCACTTACTCACTCACTCACAATATACTGTGAGGACACATATGCATGGATGGGCCTGCGTCTGTGGGAATACTCGCATTGGCAAGGGCGCACATCATACCATTTAGGCTTCTGATGTTTAAATCACTTGGATTGGCGATTTCAGATGGTCAAGTGACCGAAAAAAACATACAGAATATTTTAGTAACATGTTTATTTTGGTGATCTCTAAATACAGAGAAATAAAAAAGTGCTTGTTTGGGGTCTTTTCATAACAAACCAAAAAGTCACTTTCCTTGCAGGGAAAGTGCATTTCTTTTAGTTCTACTCTCAACCTGTGACATTTTGGGTCACTTGATCATACACCAGATGATTAAGTTACTTTGCAATTCTGCAGTGGGTGCTTCAGAAAATGGAATGGTATTATTTATTTCCACCCACAAACCAAATAGGGAAATGAACCATGTAAGCGTTCTTGAAAAAATGAAAAATATCAGAAATTCTGACAATTCTGTAGGATATAAGGATGAGTTATCCGACCAATGCCTCCTGTCAATAAACTCACGGCACAACTGTCAGTAAACTCAAGGCACAATTCACAATGCACAAATGTACGTGAACACTCGGAGACGCACGTGTGTTTTCCTCTTTGATGTTAATACAATGACCCTCCTTCTCTGGAACATAAAACAAATCACGAAAAATACATGTTTCAGATACAGATAATGATACTGTTAGTTATGGAAAAAGGCAATGGAATGTAAAATAATGTGTTTGTTTTTTCAAAACATTTATGACGTGATAAATCAGTGGGATGACGTGGAACCAGGTCACATGCCGAGAGTATCATGTATGCTAAAACATATCCGATTGCATCTCACTTGGGCACGTTTCGAACACAACACTGACATCACATGCGGTGAAACGTTGACGATTGTGATCCAGTCTGATCAGTTCTATCAACAAGTTTAAGACCATGACATCACTCCACCCACTTCGGCTTACTTCGATGTCACACAAATATTGATAGGCCTAATGCATGTAATCCAAGGTTATCTAACTGAAATACCGATTTTGAAATTATACGGAGTTTGATGTTTGTGTAATTGAACATTGAAAGAACTGTTGTTAAATTTGATTATGTCTATTTGTTCATCACTCATTCCTGCATCAGTTTGTTAAAAGTAATCTGTGGCTGAGTAATTTTGTGTAGATTTTATTTGTTCAATGAAAAAATGCCATTTGCAAACACATGACCTCTACCATGTTTGAAATTGTTGTAATTGCTTGCCGAAAAATGCACATTTATTGATATTTAAAGATAAGCTGTTAAGATACCCATCAGCAGTTGTGTATCATACGAAAACCATTAAGGGTCATTTGTTTTTGTTTTTGAAATTTCAAGATACTAAGTTGAAATTTGAAGATTCATACAAAGTTGAAATTTCAAGATAATAACTTGAAATTTCAACTTTGCATCTTAAAATTTCAACTTTGCATCTTGAAATTTCAAGATACATAAGTTAAAATTTCAAGATAGTGATTTTTTAATATAATATCGCTAACTTCAGATATTTGCAACAGAAAATCAAACATATGATAAAATCAGCAGAGAGGTATAGTTTCCATTAATATTGCCCTCAGTTTTTTTAGGAAAATTTATAATGATGGAACAACGACTTTAGGTTAGAGCACGAGGATCCGGTGTCTGATGGCTGAAATGGTCAATTCAAGTTCGAAGCTCAGATACTGACAAATAACGCTTTAATGTAAGAGAAAAATAAAAAAATATTTAAAAGAAAAACATGTCAAATATCGCAAAACACAATACTTGCGTGGCATACAGTGAGAATATACTGACGTGGGTTGTAACCTTGGATGTAGTCTTGACCTTGCTGAAGTAGATGTACGCTGTGTCTCCAGCCAGGTTCTGTCGGAGTCAGCTAAGTCATGTCGTATTTATGTCCTCGTTTATCAGAGAGTCTTATGTTGGACTAAACAAGGGTGAATTAAATACCAGTTCCTAGGGTCCGATGTCCATGTCACAATCACGTCTTGACAACGTAAGTCCAAATATAGAGGCTAGCCTTTACTTGGCCTTTTTGACCGAATTATCTTTTGCCAAGACTGTCGGTCTCTTGTTCCCGAACTATTTTTGTTTGTTTTTGTTTTGTTTTTTGTTTAATGCCTCACTTTAATATTCCAGCTATAAGATGGCGATCTTTAAATAATCGAGTCAGGGTCAAATGATCCACGCAATTGAGACACGGTGACATGCCATGAACCAAGTCAGAAGGCTTCACCGCCCGATTCCGTTAGTCGGCAGGCATAGTTACTCCCCTGGCACAGTTGTCTGGGACCAACATTCTTACCCGGAATCCAAACAAGTTTTATCTCCGAACTCTACAGGAACCCGTTCCACAAAGCGATCTTAGTGCTAAGTTGGTCGTAACTCCCTTACTTCAGCATAGGCTCACGATCAAGGTAGTACTCGCTTTGTGGAACGGGGCCCAGGGGCGTATAGTTCCCAACACGCAGTGTGAAACCATTCACCTAGGGATCGGTGTTTTGCAATACGTTGCACCGCGATACCAGGATAATGAAGTCTTGTGAACATACAAAAAGAAACATTTACATTAAAATACAATCATTTATGTCATGACAATCTCTTAAAAGAGAAAGTCAAGCCTAAAATTGTCTTTCCCTGAATCTAAATTTGTACAATTTAAGAAACTATATGTTTCAGAAAAGTTTTGTTTGTTTGTTGTTTAACGCCGCACTTAGCAATATGACGGCTGTCTGTAAATAGTCGAGTCTGGACCAGAAAATCCAGTGAGCGAGCCTGACCCCCCGATCTCGTTAGTCGCCTCTTACGACAAGCACAGTCGCCTTTTATGGCAAGCATGAGTTGCTAGAGACCTATTCTATCCCGGATTTTAACGGGTTCTGTTTGTGTACTTTGATGTAACATTGTTATGCACGTGGAATGAAAAACAGAATGTTACGTTTCATTGAAATATTGGCGGTACCGCGAACCTGGCCTTGAATTACCACCCATTTCCGACATATGTGTTGGCGATCTCAGCAGCATTGTTTGTGACGCAGCTGATCCTATTCTAAACATGGCCGAAATAAACGCCAGGAACCCGAGGATGGATTGAAGACAAGTACGCAACGGTGTTCCCCTCTTGTTGAAGAGGTCAGATTTCTAACACCCCAGATACTGTATAACACACATGTCCACCGTTTGCGTTTAAATCCCCGATGAACAAGACCCAACAATTTCTACCCTCTATCTGATACCGTACGTACGTATCGCGTGTCTGACTGAATGGACGGCCAGCCTCGGGTCAGGGGAGATAATCGGGATGCATTGTAACCCTGCATTCTTGAGCAAACAAATCTCGGACCACAGTTCGCCGATATATCATTACCATGCGACCCGCATTCATAGAATACTGGCTTACACGCTTGAAACGAGGCTGCCAATCTAACCATCCACACAAATTTGTTGACGGGAGATAATAAGATAACAGAATTTCATTTTCATGGCGCATCCGTCTGGAACATATAGGACCTGATCTTATCTAACAATGACCCATGAATATTATGAATCTTTATGATGTCATGACCGCCAATTGTTTAATAACAAAATAGAATTGTTGACGAACAAAAGAAAACTACACACACCGCATTTTAATCCTCCCTTTTTAACACGTTTACTTCAGATTGCATTAAAAAGAATGTCCTGGTGGGAGTCGTTAACATTAAACAAGGTGTAGAAAACAGCATATGGCGGAGACAAATGGAGCGAAGTGCCGGAACTATATACAGCGGATGGATCTAACCCCTAAACAGGGCCGTGCTGTGTCCGCCACATACAGCGAAGTCTAGTTCGGCTAAGTGCTATACAAGGATAAAATGTTAGATTTTATCAACCATGGCGCCCACCCCATTTACCGAGGAAAGAGTGATAACTTGCGTTGATCCGATCGTGACTATTCGTCATACAGACCCTTGGGCACTTACGGAAATACACGAGTAGTAACACCCTGTCTACATGTATAAGCATCATGAGATAAGATCAACATTATTGTTGGATGTGTCAGAATATCCCGTCGGTTTATTCTTGTAGCGATAACTAGTTTTCTTTTGCCATGTAATTTTTCAAAGAGCTGTCGGTTTAAGTGAGAAAATTATGATGGCTTAGGAAGCTGGCAACAAAAGGTGACTCTATTTCGACCGGTACTGTATCCCGATTCATCTCATACATATCAAGTAAATATATCCAGTGAAGTTATGAAATGAAAGTTTTGCTGAATATGTCTACGTAACAATGAACGTGTATACCCCTCTTAGTCACTTTGTTTACAGACAGATAGTTTATTCAGTAAGTTCTGCATCAAGGCCCATAGTACAATGCAGATTGCATATTAACATTTGTGTAGTAATGTACATGATTAGAATTTTAAATCAAGTTACACATTCCTCGTTATAAAGACATGGTTTTAGAATACAGAAACAGCATGGATCTTATCAGGATTTTCAGAGTTTAGCAGATTTATCATTAACTGACGGTCTCTAAAAATACCTTGCAACATGGGGAGAAATGTATACATTTAATGGGAATACGTTTCACATGTAAGTAAGACATGGTTTTCATCCTCTACTTCTCCGGATGAACAGTTTGTACAAATAGAGTTCGCAATATCCCCGTCTTTGGACCTGCGACAAACATTTACATTGAAATTGTGCAAAGAAATTCTAAGTTTACAATAAGCCCTGATTAAACTTTTATCGTGTAAACAAGTTAAATATCTTTTAGTTTGTAACAATGATTTTACTTTGCTGTAATTGCTAAGATAAAGTAATACAGAAATACTTTGGTGCCACTGTTGACCCAATATATCCTTTAATCTTTGCTTAAATGAATATAAATATAACTGTGGATCTCCCACATCTTGGGAAATCCATACATGTGAAAAGCCACAAACAAATAATAGATTTCTCACATGTGAAAACCAATTATTTTTACCATTATCATCAAGTACCTTTAACATTTTGTAACACTGATATGGGTATCTATCAGGCATCATTCAAAGTAACTTAATCCAATACTTAATTACCCTTATTTGGCTGGCTACAAAAATATTACTCCGGCCTGTTTCACCAAGGATTGCCTTGTTTGAGGCAAACTTACCAACACCTGGAAAACATTTGAAATATGAAGTGTGAACTTCTTTCAATTGCAGCGTTATACTGAGAACCCCATATTTCAGAACCATACAAAAGTATCTTAGGCATAATTTTGCCTTAAAAAATTATACATGCTGTGAAAAAAGACACACAACTATTTTTCCTGAATAGATTATAAAGAGGCATATAATGGCTATCGACGCCTGAACAGCTAATTGCTTACATGCCATAGATCATAACAGTCTAGAGGGAAACATACGATCTAAATATTTATAGTATGTGACTACACTCACGGCAGACGAACCAAGACACCACTTTTAATGTTTTACAACAATACCACCATTTCTGAAAACTACAACGTTGGTTTTATTAAGATTTACTTCAAGACTCCATTTTGAACAATGAGTCTGTAACACATTTAACTGTTTTTGCAAGCCATTTAAAGAATAGGAAAATATTACAACATCATCAGCAAAGAAAAGGAGCATAATGTCAATTATTTCTTGTGTTACAAATATCCCATGTTGGCAACTATTTCGCAACTCTATAGCAAGTTCATTTATGAAAAATATAAACAACAACGGACTTAAAACACAACCTTGTCGTACACCGGAGGATGTTGTCCGTACGTTCATTATTGACCTTGAAACATGTATTTTAAAAGTACAGACGTTTTACCATGACACCCCAGAGTAATAAGTAAATACATCATTTTTTCTCCTTTTGACATTGTCAAACGCTTTTTTAAAGTCAATAAATACACAATAAAAGCGAACTCTGGTTTCGTTTACCCACCAAGGGATAACGAGATATACAGTCCGTAAGAGAAGACTTAATGCAGTGAGTTAGTGAGTTGGGTTTACGCCGCTTTTAACAGTATTCCAGTTATATCACGGCGTGTCAGCTTAATGTGGGAGGAAAGCCCGAAGTGATACAGGCCTCACGCGTTTACCGCTTTAGTGAAACCCACTAGCACGGGTATTGAGCTGACAAACCTAACATAATCGTGGCGAACTGGGATTCGAACCAACAATGATAGCTTTCTGACGTGCCCAAGGGACGCAATCCATTCTTCACAGTGAAATACAGCGCCTTAGACGACTGGACCACCCGTGCCCCGCGACTAAATGGATAGTGTAGTGTTGGTTGATGTCGTCGTGCTCCGACGACGTGACCTGGGACGTTGCTCATGACATCACTCAGTGTGGCTGACACACAAACAACATTTCATTCAAACACGAGGATGCTGGGGACTAAGAAACGAGTACTTACATTCTTAATGTCAAACAGCATTATGTTTTATACATTTGTATTATCAGTTATAAGTTGTGGAATCAATAACGTCTTACTTTCCTCGTCGATTTTCAAACCCTTAAAACATAGTTGTATGTCTGGTTGTAGAAGAACGAGTTAAAGTACATTAAATGATGATCTGTCTATCAATAAAGTATATGTGTTTTCACTTCTGTTTTGGATCTTAGAATCTTAATTAAGACAGGAAATTTATCAATGCAGGTACAAATCATGGTTGAACAATATTATTTCAAAATTTGGATTTACTTTCTGAAAATAATTTTCTTACACGAAAGACTGTCCTTACCTTTACATGGACAAAACCCTTTTCATGAAACTATATGTTTTATAAACAGTTTATTTGTGTAAATATTTCTACTGTATTCCTTCCTATGACTCTCAGTATCTCAATCACATTTATCCCTGTCGCCTTATTTGTCCATGTTGTCCGCCCCATGTGCTCCCTGTCTCACTCGTTGTCCGCCTCATGTGTTCCCTGTCTCACGTGTTGTCCGCCCCATGTGCTCCCTGTCTCACTCGTTGTCCGCCTCATGTGTTCCCTGTCTCACTCGTTGTCCGCCCCATGTGTTCCCTGTCTCACATGTTGTCCGCCCCATGTGTTCCCTGTCTCACGTGATGTCCGCCCCATGTGTTCCCTTTCTCCCGCGTTGTCCGCCCCATGTGTTCCCT
The DNA here is from genome assembly GCF_023055435.1 of Haliotis rufescens. Lineage (NCBI taxonomy): Eukaryota > Metazoa > Mollusca > Gastropoda > Lepetellida > Haliotidae > Haliotis > Haliotis rufescens. Next base: position 25,846,459 of record NW_025964334.1, on the reverse strand, counting down.
GTCTCACGTGATGTCCGCCCCATGTGTTCCCTGTCTCACTCGTTGTCTGCCCCATGTGTTCCCTGTCTCACGTGATGTCCGCCCCATGTGTTCCCTGTCTCACTCGTTGTCCGCCCCATGTGTTCCCTGTCTCACATGTTGTCTGCCCCATGTGTTCCCTGTCTCACTCGTTGTCTGCCCCATGTGTTCCCTGTCTCACATGATGTCCGCCCCATGTGTTCCCTGTCTCACGTGTTGTCCGCCCCATGTGTTCCCTGTCTCACTCGTTGTCTGCCCCATGTGTTCCCTGCCTCACTCGTTGTCCGCCCCATGTGTTCCCTGTCTCACATGTTGTCTGCCCCATGTGTTCCCTGTCTCACTCGTTGTCCGCCCCATGTGTTCTCTGTCTCACTCGTTGTCTGCCCCATGTGTTCCCTGTCTCACTCGTTGTCTGCCCCGTGTGTTCCCTGTCTCACTCGTTGTCCGCCTCATGTGTTCCCTGTCTCACGTGTTGTCCGCCCCATGTGTTCCCTGTCTCACGTGTTGTCCGCCTCATGTGTTCCCTGTCTCACTCGTTGTCCGCCTCATGTGTTCCCTGTCTCACGTGTTGTCCGCCCCATGTGTTCCCTGTCTCACGTGTTGTCTGCCCCATGTGTTCCCTGTCTCACGTGTTGTCTGCCCCCTGTGTTCCCTGTCTCACGTGTTGTCTGCCCCGTGTGTTCCCTGCCTCACGTGTTGTCCGCCCCATGTGTTCCCTGTCTCACTCGTTGTCTGCCCCATGTGTTCCCTGTCTCACTCGTTGTCCGCCTCATGTGTTCCCCGTCTCACGTGTTGTCTGCCCCATGTGCTCCCTGTCTCACTCGTTGTCCGCCTCATGTGTTCCCTGTCTCACGTGTTGTCCGCCCCATGTGTTCCCTGTCTCACGTGTTGTCCGCCTCATGTGTTCCCTGTCTCACTCGTTGTCCGCCTCATGTGTTCCCTGTCTCACGTGTTGTCCGCCCCATGTGTTCCCTGTCTCACGTGTTGTCTGCCCCATGTGTTCCCTGTCTCACGTGTTGTCTGCCCCCTGTGTTCCCTGTCTCACGTGTTGTCTGCCCCGTGTGTTCCCTGCCTCACGTGTTGTCCGCCCCATGTGTTCCCTGTCTCACTCGTTGTCTGCCCCATGTGTTCCCTGTCTCACTCGTTGTCTGCCCCATGTGTTCCCTGTCTCACTCGTTGTCCGCCCCATGTGTTCCCTGTCTCACATGTTGTCCGCCCCATGTGTTCCCTGTCTCAGCTATGGTCCGCCGCCTGTGTTTCCTGTCTCAGGGTCAATGCTATATGTAAGTAACTTAGTATACTGATCATATATGTGTTGGTGGTTTAGGTTGGACCTACATTGTCACATGGCATGATCCTCCCCCTGTTTATCAAATCACACCCTGGGAACATGTACAAGCAATATGGCGTAAGACGAACCGGGATATATAGGCGCCGTGTAAACTTTACCTGTTACCTGTTTTAACTGCGTATACATATCAAAGATATTTATTTATGAGCCACCCCCTCTAACCATACGGCCCCAGACAGACACCTCATCTAAACACCGGGGGGGACGAGTCTTCCTGCAGGTTACGGAAAGGGGCGAGTGGTGACGAATGTACATGCATTAATATACAGTTTTCCCGCCGGTTTATGCCTCACTGAAGACGTGATATAACTCCTAATACTTTGAAATAGCTGACTTCTGGTCATAATAAAACAATGTACAACCAGGAAGAATATTCACCGATTGTTGTTTTTTATATATAATTTATATTTCAGTGCATGTATTATTTTTCTGTCAGGATGGATATGATATTTCAGGGGCGGTGGAGTGGTTAAAGCGTTCGTCACGCCGAAGACCCAGGTTTGATTCCCCACATGAGTAAAGCCCATTTCTGGTGTCCCCCTCCGTGATATTGCTGGAATATTGTTCACTCACATAGGATAAACTCTGTCATCAAAATATCAATTTGCTGTATTTTCCAATATTTCACCTAAATCTACTCTATACAACATTCAGTTTTAGCTTTGAAGCCAAGTTAATTTCACAATGAAACACGTCTCCCTACGCCTGTACACATAACACACAATGTCTCCCAGAAACTCAACAATTAAGACAACTCAAGCATGCACTCCTCACACTCAACACCCCCGGGAACCCCCGCATCTGGACTGACTCGTGGTGGGATGGACAATAACACTTTTTATTTTCACTCTTTTCAAAATTATAAAAAAACAGACAATAACATCTTATTTTGGAGAAAAATCCGTTGAAGCAGCAGGCTTCTGTTTTACATAGGCTGAATGGCCGCCTGGTGGAATGAACAAAAAGGATAAAGGAATTTCTTGGTGAGAGATAGCATCAGACAAGGCTTTCTATGTGATGGTATTTATGTGCTGTGAAGGCCCGTTAACGTTGTACATAAGAATGTAGGATTTCACTCACTCACTTAACAGAACAAATATGTATTTTTTTGCAAATGGCGGACATATTGGAATGTAAGTTCCAAGAGAAGATTTCTTTAAAAGAAATGGCCTTGACTCATTGCATGATGTAATGAAGGTAAAGACTGGCTATTTTTTGTGTTATTGTAGATGTATTGTTCGTTTGGGTTGTTGTTGTTGTTGTTGTCGTTGTTGTCGTTTTTGTTGTAAGTGTGGGTGTAGGTAGGGGACATGGCGTACATGCCATCACCCTATTAGTAGCTCGTTCACTCCGAGTAGACATTAAAATATATATATATTTTATACGGTCAGTAAAAAAACATCGAGTATCGACCAGATAATCCAGTGATTGACATCATGAGCATCGACCTACGCAATTGGGATACGATGACATGCATCAACCAAGTCAGTGAGCCTGACCACCCAATCCCGTTAGTCGCCCCTTACTACAAGCATAGTCGCCTTTTACGACAAGCATGGGTGCTGAAGACCTATTCTACCCCGGATCATGCTATGTCGTGCAGCCTTGAGAGAAATAAAATTCGTTTCACGGGTGGTGTTCAATTGGCTTCAGATTAGAGCCCTTGTCGGTATTGTTCGGAATTGGATTCTGAATCAGTGAGGTGTATATTATTCATGAATAGAGAAAAATTAGATTCGAAAATTCATGTTTGTTTTTGTGATTCTCTTCATACTACATAGTAAAACTATTGATTGATGTTCTGCCTAATGTGATGGTGAGATTACAGAGGTGTGAAATTTCTCTTCCACATGCAAACACCACGTTTCGCCAACGGGGGCGACGGTGGCCCAGTCGAGTAAGGCGCCGCGTCTCGCTGTGCAGAGTTGCGTCCCTTGGTCACGCTAGAAACCTATGATTGTGGGTTCGAATCCCGGATGCCCCGATTATGTTTCTAGGTTTGTCAGCACCATACCCGTGCTAGTGGATTTCACCAAAGTGGTAAACGTCTGAGACCTACTTCACTTCGGGCTTTCCTCCCACATTAAGCTGACAAGCCGCGATATAACTGGAATACTGTTAAAAGCGGCGTTAAACCCAACTCACTCATTCACTCATTCCTTTCCCCAACAAGAGAAACATGAGCTGAGGGGGCGCTGTGACCGGTGCGGAACTTATTCACACAGTAATGGTGATTGATTTACATAAGTTGAAAAACTGCCCGACGAAAGACATTATACAGCCAGGTTTGATGGTGGCTAAAAATGAAACAAACATCCGATGTTTTTGGTTTTATTTATTCGGGAATCATAGTTGTGTTTGGACCTTAGGTGTGCAGTGTTTCAGCGACTCTTTTCAGTCTAGTAAACGTTTTGACAAGGGGGCACGGGTGGCCCAGTCGTCTAAGGTGCCGCAATTCGCTGTGCAGAGTTGCGTCCCTCGGTCACGCCAGAAACCTATGATTGTGGGTTCGAATCCCGGTTCGCCCCGATTATGTTTCTAGGTTTGTCAGCACCATACCCGTGCTCTTGGGTTTCACCGAAGAGGTAAACGTCTGACACCTGCATCACTTCGGGCTTTCCTCCCACATTAAGCTGACACGCCGCGATATAACTGGAATACTGTTAAAAGCGGCGTTAAACACAAATCACTCACTCACTCGTTTTGACAACGTTTGAAATTTTCTGGTCAACTCCAAGGTTTCAAAGTATTCTTTCTTTACTTTCTTTTGCCCGGCAGATCGATTTTACCTTATAAATGTTTACATTCAGACGGGTAAAGAAGGAGCAAGCACACATCGAGAATTAAGTTGCTGTAAACTGTATGTTTGGTGTTAGACTTGTATCAATGGTCTTTATTTTTTCGAGATGCCATGTTGAATATCAAGCCTGTACGCAGACCTATCAGCTGTGGCGACACATTGGCCACCACTAGTGAAGAACGCACGTCAAGTAACATGTCATCTGATTAGTTGTTACGTTATGGTTTCAACCAATAGAAATACATCCGAACTGCGTCTTGTTGTACGTGTTGCAGTGAGTGAGTATGGTTTTACGCCGCTTTTAGCAATATTCCAGCAATATCACGGGCTTCACACATTCTACCCATGTGGGGAATCCAACCCGGGCCTTCGGCGTGACGAGCGAACGCTTTAACCACTGGGCTACCTCACCGCCCCAGTAATTGTTGTAGTTGTTGTTGTTATTGTTATTGTAGGCGTAGTGATAGTAGCGACAGTAATATTAGCGGTAGCAGCAGCAGCAGCAGCATTAGTAGCTGGCGGGGGAGCGGGGGCGAGGGAAGCGTTGGGGTTGTTTTAAATGACGGATCTTCTCTCAGCAACACAAATATTCTGGCCTTGCGTGATCTGGGGTCAGAGCTGTCAGTGCATTGTGTACACACTGCCTGGAAACACACATATGCATGCACACACACCATGGCCGGCCGGTGCGGACCTAGAGGCGTGTGTACCATTAATCAACTGTTTAAGTGCCTGCAACTCCCACAGTATTGTAACAGGTTTTACAGGAACAAGGGACCATATGCATGGACAAAGTCGACTACATGACGTGTGTGATTGCTTTATCAAGCGAAAGGCTAGACATAGAGTAGACAATCATAACATGAATCACTCACAGGTGTGTACTTCAGACTACCCAAAACGGGATCAATTAATTATGTGGGTTTTTTTTTCATTTCTGATATTGGTTGAAAAAATGTTTACACATCATTATCTTGTATATTTATTGTTTAATGCCGCATTCTGCACAATTGCACAAATTATTTTTAAAGGAGTTCTATAATAATAATAATAATAATAATAATAATATTGCCTGGACCAGACAACCCAGTGATTGTTATTACGAGCAACGATCCACCCCGTCGGGGTAGGATGACACGCTATCAACCAGGTCACCGAGGACGACCACCCAATCCAAGACGCCTCGTACAACCAGCATATAGGTTTGGAATATTCTAACCCGGAATCCCCACGGGGAATTATCCTGTTACGATATGCGGATGTATGAAAAGTTTGTTGTCTTTGTATATACACTCTTCAAAAAAAGAAACGCACAGGTATTATGTTGTACACTGAACCCGACTCTACAAAAAAAACGGTATATAAATGGGATATATGTCATTGGAAAATGTTGGGGGCCTGATATTCGACAAACGGTGCGTCAAAACGCAGCCATTGTCGATTTGCAATGTCTTAAACGGCATTGTTTTCGCATTTGTTAACAAATGTCATGGAGGAAAACAGTAAAGCAAAATGCAGGTGAAACTAATGGCATTCGTAACTCGTGATAGTGACTATAAGCATAAGCCAATAATTTGTCATTCAATTTCTCAAGTTCGAAAATGCCGCCGATCGGAACATCGCCATAGGACGTATCCAAAGAGGGGAATCGCAGTCTTCTGTTGCACGCTAATTCAACGTCCACCACAGCACCATTTGCCGCCTTTGGGACGATACACACAGTTCAATTCCACTGTAGACCGTCTGAGAACCGGCCGACCAAGAGTTACCTGCCCTGCACAGGATCGCTACGTTCGACTGTTCCACCTACGTCATCGCAATGCCACAGCTACGGAGACTGCAGGACACATCCCTGGTTCGAGGAGGATATCGGACCAGACTGCCAGGAACCATCTTCGCGAGGCTGGAATCCGACCCAGGAGACCAGTTATCGTCCCTGTTTTGAAACAGATCCATCGACAGCGACGCTTACGTTGGTGCCATACCTTACAGCCTTGGCATTTAAGAAACTGGAGACGAGTGTGGTTTAGCGATGTATCACGATTTCATCAGACAACGTGTTTATCGTCGTCGAAATGGGCGCTTTGGCCCACATTTTGTACGTGAATTCTACAATTTCGGTGGCGGTAGTGTCATGGTGTTGGGAGGGCCATATCCTACACCACGAGATCTGACTTGGTTGAGGTTCAGGGAAATTTGACTGCAAATCGCTACATGAATCAAATTCTTCAACCTCACCTTCTTCCAATCATTGACCGCCAGAGGGAGCTGTTTCAACAGGACAAGGCCTCCATCGCACACAGCTCGTCACGGTAGTCTACCTACATAATGCCAACATCAACGCCTTGCCCTGGTCGTCGAGATATCCAGATCTCAACCCAATCGAACACCTCTGGAATGAACTCATTCGACGTGTACGGCAACGTCAGAACGCGCCGCAGACACTCCCACAACTGGCCAACGCGTTAAAAGCAGAATAGCGCAGAATTCCGCAGGACAGAATTCGTACACTTATCCAGTCAGTGCCGAGGAGATGCAGCGCCGTGATTGCTGCCCGGGGCGGTCACACGAGATACTGAGTTCAGCGCAACCTTGTGGCCTTATGTGACATGACAATGAACAGTTTTCAATGCCTTTGTACAACGACAACATGTGACTATCGAGCCCCAAAATTTCATATTTGTATCTATGATATTAAATTAAATATATCGACTTTATAAGGTACAATAAGTTTACTTAAAATCTACCTGTGCGTTTCTTTTTTTGAAGAGTTTATATTAAAAGTGTCAAACTGCAGAACGAAAAAAAAACATGCAAAAAGGTGGTTGAATTTCCCCAGCCATGAGTACTTCCTGGTAGGGCTTGATCGATCAGACCTCGCTTCGATTGTTGTTCACTCAGATCAACAGCTAATCCTTATCGATCACGCAATCTGCCTCTCCGCTTTGCATTAAGTGCCACTTTAAGTATATATCAGCTGAACTGGTTGACGAAACTACACTCGTTACGCGTATGTTTGAATGGTTTTTGATCCGGGGGCAAAGCAATGATTTAATACCCGGTGAATGTGTCATGCTATGTATTGCCATTGTCATTGTCGTTATTCTTTGTTGTGATTGTCGACATTATCATTATTATTGTTATTTTCTGTTAGAAACATTGCTGTTGCTATAATACTGTAACCGTAAGTGGTTTGTTTGTTTCTAACGCTGTCCTCGTTATATCGCCGCTCTATTCCAGCTATATGACGGCGGTCTGTAAATAATCGAGTCTAAACCAGACAGTCAAGTGAAACACAGGCGCAAAAAATACATACACTTGAAAGTTGGATTTGACAAACAAATTACAAACGTTATCAAAAGTTTACTGGGTTTAAAACAGTTGCCGAAACACTTCAAACTTAAGGTCCAATACACAACTATGATACTTGTGTCAAATCCTACCATTTGTAGTTTGCTTTCATCAACCATCAAACGTGAGTGTATATTTTCTTTTGCCCGGTAGTGTAGATCGGAAGGAAGGGACTTGGACCTGGCGGCACAAGCTGTAATTCATAGGATCCGACTGTGAGTGGGTCAAGTTTTAGAAATATAAGTTATATTGCCTTTGTATATTTTTTTGTAGATAATTTATAATTTGATCAATAGTATACACTTCGTCGCTTTTTGCAACATGCCAGTCTATTGTGGCGGGGGGCGCCAGAAATGGGCTCCAAACATTGTAAACATATAAGCTCGTGCTGCATGTCCAGTGAAATTGTCTGGATTAACGAAGCACTGATGTGTAGTTATGCCCCTGTAATTAATTAATGACGTCACCAACAGCAATTGGCCGGGAGACGGGTGTCTGGATTAACGGGGGTTTCACTGTGTGTAAATGAGCAGTAAGTAGTTATGTCCCTGTGACTATATAATGACGTCACCAACAGCAATTGGCCGGGAGACTGGTGTCTGGATTAACGGGGTGTGGACTAAAGAGGATTCAGATAAAGGGAGTATCTTGAACGAAAAACATCACATTACAGAAATTCTGCAAAATAATAAACTCGAAATTTCTCTCAATAATGTTAAAAGACACCAGCATATTCATGAACATAAATGTTGTGTTGTGATTGTCGACATTATCATTATTATTGTTATTTTCTGTTAGAAACATTGCTGTTGCTATAATACTGTAACCGTAAGTGGTTTGTTTGTTTCTAACGCTGTCCTCGTTATATCGCCGCTCTATTCCAGCTATATGACGGCGGTCTGTAAATAATCGAGTCTAAACCAGACAGTCAAGTGAAACACAGGCGCAAAAAATACATACACTTGAAAGTTGGATTTGACAAACAAATTACAAACGTTATCAAAAGTTTACTGGGTTTAAAACAGTTGCCGAAACACTTCAAACTTAAGGTCCAATACACAACTATGATACTTGTGTCAAATCCTACCATTTGTAGTTTGCTTTCATCAACCATCAAACGTGAGTGTATATTTTCTTTTGCCCGGTAGTGTAGATCGGAAGGAAGGGACTTGGACCTGGCGGCACAAGCTGTAATTCATAGGATCCGACTGTGAGTGGGTCAAGTTTTAGAAATATAAGTTATATTGCCTTTGTATATTTTTTTGTAGATAATTTATAATTTGATCAATAGTATACACTTCGTCGCTTTTTGCAACATGCCAGTCTATTGTGGCGGGGGGCGCCAGAAATGGGCTCCAAACATTGTAAACATATAAGCTCGTGCTGCATGTCCAGTGAAATTGTCTGGATTAACGAAGCACTGATGTGTAGTTATGCCCCTGTAATTAATTAATGACGTCACCAACAGCAATTGGCCGGGAGACGGGTGTCTGGATTAACGGGGGTTTCACTGTGTGTAAATGAGCAGTAAGTAGTTATGTCCCTGTGACTATATAATGACGTCACCAACAGCAATTGGCCGGGAGACTGGTGTCTGGATTAACGGGGTGTGGACTAAAGAGGATTCAGATAAAGGGAGTATCTTGAACGAAAAACATCACATTACAGAAATTCTGCAAAATAATAAACTCGAAATTTCTCTCAATAATGTTAAAAGACACCAGCATATTCATGAACATAAATGTTGTGTTGTGATTGTCGACATTATCATTATTATTGTTATTTTCTGTTAGAAACATTGCTGTTGCTATAATACTGTAACCGTAAGTGGTTTGTTTGTTTCTAACGCTGTCCTCGTTATATCGCCGCTCTATTCCAGCTATATGACGGCGGTCTGTAAATAATCGAGTCCAAACCAGACAGTCAAGTGATTGACATCATGAGCATCGATCCACGCAATTGGGATACGATGACATGCGTCAACCAAGTCAGCGAGCCTGACCACCCAGTAGTAGTAGTAGTAGTAGTAGTAGTAGTAGTAGTAGTATATCTTTGAAATTGTTATTGGTTTGTTATTATTACTTATGCTCTCACACATAGAATATGATCCATATTGCAACGTCGTAAAACGGATAAACGTTACATAATTAGTCCATGGGAACCTATTTGAAGACAGGCTTCTCCTCGTATAATGATCTATAGGTACCGATTAAATATACACACATACAGAACATATAAAGGCAAATCTTGAAGATGAATACAATTTGTCACTCCTTACCAACATATATTTGCATACAACACACACATGACATCATATATGTATATGCATGACAATTGTAAGAAGGGTAATGACGCACCCACACATCACTTATACTTCAAAATGTCTACACAGCGCCTCGCGGTGTTTGTCAGCTGTACACGCAATGGTTTTCCCAGTCTTCCATTAATATGACATGGCGTCGTGTGGTGGCCCCGCCCACTGCAGTACTCAGCGTTCATTGGACGAGGCGAGTGTTTCACGGGGAGCCACAAATATAGAGCTGTATAAAGCTGTGCGAGGCTGGCGAGCGAGTCACGATCTAAACCACAGCGTTGCACGGGCAGGGAAAACGATTTCACAACCGATGATGTTGCAATGTTGTGGCGTGTTTGGGTGGAGTACATGACGTCTCTGAGGTGTATTATGACAAAGAGTGTGTAAAATCTATGTTATGATATTAAAACAAATAATATGTAAATGTGCTCTGTGCGAGAAAACGATTTCATGTACATTTACGTCCATGGTAAGAGTGAGCGAGTGTGGTTTTAAGCCGCCTCTGGCACTATTCCAAACATTTCATGACGGGGGAAGACGAGAAATGAGCTTCACACATTGTACCCATGTGGGGAATCAAATCCTGGCCTTCCGCGAAAGGAGAGAACACTTTAACCACTCGGGGGCACGGTTGGCCCAGTCGTCTAAGGCGCCGCGATTCGCTGTGCAGAGTTGCGTCCCTTGGGCACGCCAGAAACCTATGATTGTGGGTTCGAATCCCGGTTCGCCCTGATTATGTTTCAAGGTTTGTCAGCACCATACCCGTGCTCGTGGGTTTCACCGAAGTGGTAAACGTCTTAGACCTGCATCACTTCGGGCTTTCCTCCCACATAAAGCTGACACGCCGCGATATAACTGGAATACTGTTAAAAGCGGCGTTAAACCCAACTCACTCACTCACTCACTTTAACCACTCGGCTACCCCTAACCCAAACTGGTAAGAAGATGGGGTAGAAATTGGGTGTGGAAGGCAAAATCCACCCACGCGATTGGCATGCATCAACCAAGTCAACGAACCTGACCACCCATCCCGTTAGTCGCCTCTTACGACAAGCATAGTCACCTTTTACGGCAGGCATGGGTTGCTGAAGACCTAGTCTACCACGGGGAGTAGTCAAAGTTTGAATGGAAATCTGAAATTCTAGTAACGTTTCTAATATTTTTACTCTGAGCAAAATGTATTGCCACACACACTTTAAATAACCGCCTCCGTGGTCTAGTGGTAGAGCGTCCGCCCAGGGATCTGAAGGTCCGGGGTTCGATCCCCGACCGCGTCATACCAAAAGACGTTAAAAGATTGTACTTGTTGTTACCCTGTCTGGCGTTCGGCATTAAGGGGCTAAAACAAGGACTGGTCGGCTCGGAGTCAGTATACTGTGTCTGAGTGGGGTATTCATGTTAAACTGCGGCATGGTATCTCAGTGAGCTAGCACTATAAATGGGCATCAGTCCGGACTAGTACAAGCAGCCACACAAACACACACACGTACATGCACGTCGCTATATAAGTGCAATAATCTTGGACGCGACGTTAAACCCCTTTTCACCTCACCTTTGAATAATGTATAGTTACTGCAAATCCGACCTATACAAGTTATTCTACGTATACGTATTAAAACATGTCTCCCGATAATGCTGATAAAAAAACCTTTCTTTTCCGGTGGTTCGGTTGTCAAATCAGCTGTTCCAATCAGAGGTGGTTATTGTTTTTTTATTCTTCTTACTGAGCAAATATTCCTCAAACTCATGGAAGAATCATTAAATAATGTCATAAAATAATAATATCTTGTGGCATATATAACTAACGTGTAAAAATTCAAATAAAATGGTACGAATTCATAAAGGATAGTGGTCTCTGTATGATATCGTGGTAACCATGTATACACAATAACATAATAAAATTTTAAAAAGAGTGTAAAAGAAAGCATACTCTTAAAAATTAGTTTTCACACTAAACGTTAACAAAACGTAACTTGGATGAAAACAGTCGCCGAAACGATGCAATTTTAAGGCCCAAAACATAACTATGATACTCGTATGTAAATAACCATTTCTTGATTGTTTCAATTTGAACTACCATCAAACAAGGGTGTATACTTTCTTTTGCCCGGCAGTTAATAATATAGTGTTAAGTATATGACATATAGCGTGGTGTACCACCACAGTCAGAAAGTACGTATATATACTAGGGCATGTGCGTACGCATCCTATTAGTGGGCATGTCTTGAGTCATTTTCCCCCTGTTTTCGTTGCTAATCATCTGATGGTCTGACGGCCGCGTTCTGCCAATGAGTTTAACCGAGGTGTACTCAAGCCACGCCAGTGTGTAATGATATTTCATTTTCCTTAAAAAGTGTAATTATATTTCTCACACATTCAATTGTCGCCGTGCTCTATCTCAGGGTGGGGCGCGTGTAAAATATGCGTATCTGTCTCAGCTCAGTCGTGCGTATATTTGCGTATATAATACTTCATAACGATATAGCAATAGCTTGGCATATTACACAACGCATGCGTCAGTACATTCAACCAACAATCAATATGTTTGTGTAACTTCATCGTATGATCAGTTGATAAGGGTACCACCCAATTTCTCACAGTCCAGGGAGATGCTGCTCGTCATCATCAATTGTTTGCAATGTACGCAGGCTGACGAACCGTATACAGAATCTATACTGATGATATTCGTGTGGGCGTAGCTTCATAATATCACCATCACCACGCAGTAAGATGCGCGTCATTTCTCAAGTGTACGACTAGCGTCAGAGTCACGATTCGATCCAAACTGTCACGCCTGATGTGCAGTTTTGGATATGTAACGCGATATCCTAAGAAGACTGTGTTTACACAAGAGGATGTGTGTATATTTCACTCAATGTGCTCTGTCGTCACGACATCGGGTGGAGTTTTTGAGGCCATTGACGCTGTTCGTTTACAATGGGTAGCTTCACCAAATAATAGACTTTACATACTCTTACGAGGAACTCGTGGGATTCCGGGTTAGAATGAGGCTTTCAAAGCGCAGTGTCGAATTGCGCGATCGATAATGATTAGCTGTTGATCATGCAGTGAACAGCGGTCGAAGCGAGGCCTGATCGATCACGCCATACCAGGAAGTACTCATGGGAATTTCACTCACTTTTTACAGGGTTTTTCCATTCTGATGTTTGACACTTTTAGGTCAGTGCTGAGCTGTGCTGGGATATCATGCGGAATTATATTTTAATATTTATACATAGACAAGCTTTCCACGTATTTGCATATCATAAGTGGAAAATTCCCCCGTGGTGATTCCGGGTTAGAATAAGTCTCCAGCCACCTATGCTGGTCGTAAGAGGCGAATTAATGGATTGGTCAGTTTCGGTCAATTGGCCATGGATCGTTGTTTTCTTAGGATCACAGGGTTGTGTGGTTATCACTCGAATATTTACAGGCTGATAGCCGAAATAGCGTGGCGTTAAACAGTAAACCATTACGAGGGCGAGGGCCATATGTAAGTGAGCGAATGTTGTTTAAGTTACCAGCCAATCCAGTGATTGACATCACGAACATCGATCCACGTAATTGTGATACGATCAGCCAATCAGCGTGCGACTAAATGGATCGGCATGTCACCTTACCCTGACGCCGTGGACTGATGCTCATGATGTCAATCACTGGATTGTCTGACCCAGGCTCGATTATTTACAGACCGCCATTATAAAGCTGGAATATTGCTGAGTGCGACGTTAAACAACAAAGAGAAATTTACTGATGCACAAGATGGCATTCATTTCTAGCAAGCCCATATACATTTAAATCATATATTTTTATAAGTCAATTATTTTATCTAATATATACATTTCGAGAACAATAATCACACGAAATGATATGCTAGCTTAAAAAGTTAATCCCTGAATACAGTTTTGTTAATTAAGTATGTATGAATGACCAAGGTGACAGTCAAGAGCTGAAGGTGTGCTTTGAACATGCTGCGTTAAGCAACAAACAAAGACAGGTGTGGGGACAGTTTGACTGATCTTGGGTGAGTGAGTGAGTAAGTGAAGTTTCCTTTACACCGCAGTTATATTCCAGCTACATAACGGGGAACCTTAAATGAACGACCAGACAAACCAGTGATTTACAGAATTCACACTATCGAAAACACATTGTCCTAAACAATACTTGAAAAAGATAATAATGCTGCAGATAAAAATAGATAAAAATGATAAAAATAGAAATTGTCTACCACAAAAAATACATTGTTGCAAGTTGCAAGTAGGATATATATATTTAGTTAGTTTTATTATTATTATTTTTTTTAATTTTTATTTTTTATTTTTTTTATTATTATTATTATTATTCAGGCGCATAGTTCTATTTCAATAATATCTGGCCTCAATATATAATCCCAGCCCCTGCAAAGAATTTTACTTTTATGTCTCTATAAAACCTGTAACGTATATGACAACATTGTGAGACACACACACTTTACACTCGGACATTATTACCTGGCCAGGAATGTAATATAGAAGTTACCAACCGGAAATCGCGCCGTCCGATATTAGTGTATATTCGGATGTTGGCTCCCACTGAATAGATCACGGCGTTATCTGATCACAGACATTATCGATCTCTGTAAACCAATAACTAGTCCAATACTAATATTGATGAATTAGTATTGATATTCCGACCAATTGACTAATATCAATAAGTCGGTTGATCGAGTTGCGCTTTGATTAAAGAAACCCCATGAAATTGACTCTGGGATTAAAGGTTCAACTAAGCACTGTATGCATATCTTATTGGCTTATCGTCTAACGTGACTTCTACCCCGTTCATAAGCATATCATTACCTTCTAACGTAAATATATCAAAGGTGCAGTTTTCTAATGGGGGCAAAGAGTACATCTACAACGCGTTCAAATCGCTCTGACGTGACACCAGTGTATTTTATTTGTCTAGGTCAAATTTGATCACCAACACCAGCGGCTCCTCGTCGAAAGAAATCTAGATACTTTCAACGGTAATCACTTTTAGTCAAAACACAGGCGCAAAAAATACATACACTTGAAAGTTGGATTTGACAAACAAATTACAAACGTTATCAAAAGTTTACTAGGTTTAAAACAGTCGCCGAAACACTTCAAACTTAAGGTCCAATACACAACTATGATACTTGTGTCAAATCCTACCATTTGTAGTTTGCTTTCATCAACCATCAAACGTGAGTGTATATTTTCTTTTGCCCGGTAGTGTAGATCGGAAGGAAGGGACTTGGACCTGGCGGCACAAGCTGTAATTCATAGGATCCGACTGTGAGTGGGTCAAGTTTTAGAAATATAAGTTATATTACCTTTGTATATTATTTGTAGATAATTTATAATTTGATCAATAGTATACATTTCGTCGCTTTTTGCAACATGCCAGTACTATTGTGGCAGGGGGCGCCAGAAACGGGCTCCAAACATTGTAAACATATAAGCTCGTGCTGCATGTCCAGTGAAATTGTCTGGATTAACGAAGCACTGATGTGTAGTTATGCCCCTGTAATTAATTAATGACGTCACCAACAGCAATTGGCCGGGAGACGGGTGTCGGGATTAACGGGGGTTTCACTGTGTGTAAATGAGCAGTAAGTAGTTATGTCCCTGTGACTATATAATGACGTCACCAACAGCAATTGGCCGGGAGACTGGTGTCTGGATTAACGGGGGTTTCACTGTGTGTAAATGAGCAGGAAGTAGTTATGCCCCTGTAATTAATTAATGACGTCACCAACAGCAATTGGCCGGGAGACGGGTGTCTGGATTAACGGGGGTTTCACTGTGTATAAATGAGCAGTAAGTAGTTATGTCCCTAGCTTGTGACTATATAATGACGTCACCAACAGCAATTGGCCGGGAAACGGGTGTCTGGATTAACGGGGTGTGGACTAAAGAGGATTCAGATAAAGGGAGTATCTTGAACGAAAAACATCACATTACAGAAATTCTGCAAAATAATAAACTCGAAATTTCTCTCAATAATGTTAAAAGACACCAGCATATTCATGAACATAAATATATGTGATTTTGTTACACACCACAAATTCCCAATCCATCAATAACAAAACTGACCGACCAAGGAGCAAAGTTCGGCTGTTTTCTATCAGCGTTTATTAATGTCTTCATGGTTCATAAGCGGAACTGCGCAAATCTCCACACAAGGAAAAACTCAACGCATCAACGCTTGACCTTGAGACTAGTAACAACACATTTTGTTTGAAGATGTCAATATTATCGTGATATCGAATTATCTTTACATCCATCGTAAATATCCACAGATTTACTTGTTACTGACCCAGAAGCCATAACATATGATATATTGATGGTATCGCCCTCGGACTAATCCCCCATACCCGCACTGGGGCCAAGGCGAGAGATCCCTACTATGCCACTGGGCTAGTAATCAACTAAATCATTTTCGCAGAAGATAAAACTAAATCTGTCCTAGATTATACGAGGGCTGGCTGGAACGTTCTGAACCTAACAAGGAAGAAGTGCACCCTTAACAGTTTGCTCGCCCTCGTTTCGCTGAAATATTGCTGAATGCAGCGTTAAACAACAAACAAACAAACTTGACACTTTGCATTTATTAAGTACAATACAGTCCATGCTTACAGACTGCAATTGTTTGAAGCAAGTGATATGAGAGGTGGAATCTGATTGGTCAATGGGAGGCACACAGAAGGGACACAACTCGTAATAGCCACTGGCGGAGCTACGATTGAGCCCAGAAGCAAAAAACAACTTTGCGTTATGTTATTATACGAAGATAATAATGATAGGTACTAACTACAATGTCTAGACATAAACATGATTTGGGCACCAGGCAGCTTAACCCTGAAAGACAACATTGCGCATACCATATACCGAGAGCACAGTGACAAAACCGGTTCAGTACAAAATGTCTTATCTAATATTTACAGTTGAGTCTTGTCAGACTGGGAGAAACAAATATAGCTCAAGTGTGGTCCCCGATCGTGGGTTGTTGATAGCGGTTTCAATTACGACATCTAAATGCGAAGTGTTTATCTGCACCTCGATTGTGTTCTCAGACGCTGAGACGTTTGTTTATCCTCACCATATCATTTCTCTTCTCGGTGAAAAAATGAAAAAAACATGTCGAGAAATTGAATGTCGAAGGGCTTTCCGACTGTCTATAGTTGTGTGGCTACACATGTAGGGTGGGAATATTTCCCAAGTAGGTCGACACGTAGGACAGTTACAAGTGAATGTTGTATTGTTGTCC
Organism: Haliotis rufescens; assembly: GCF_023055435.1. Lineage (NCBI taxonomy): Eukaryota > Metazoa > Mollusca > Gastropoda > Lepetellida > Haliotidae > Haliotis > Haliotis rufescens. Next base: position 25,829,353 of record NW_025964334.1, on the reverse strand, counting down.
TGTCAACTGGAAATATGTCTAACTGAACATATATTGTGTTGTTTACCATAGGCCACCTCCTGAGACCACAGCCAGGCGATGTATACTCAAGGACAGAAATAAGGGAACGGGTTAAGCTGGGGGCAGTCTTTATAGATGACCTGACTCTGTTTGGCAATGAATGATTCACACACATCAGAAATGCATGCAAGAAACATTAACCCTCTTTCATCTCGCAAACTCCCGGGGTTATCTGAGTACACAAAACTGCACAAAGATAGAAGATCCTGATTCATATCTCTAACAACATATAGCTATATACACAAGACACCCTCGTTAATATCGCTAACGCGGGCGTCATTAAACTACACATAACTACATACAGGACACCCTCGTTCATATCGCTAACGCCGGTGTCATAAGACTACATATAACTACATACAGGACACCCTCGTTCATATCGCTAACGCGGGCGTCATTAGACTACATATAACTACATACAGGACACCCTCGTTCATATCGCTAACGCCGCTGCATAAGGATACACATAACTACATACTGGACACCCTCGTTCATATCGCTAACGCCGGTGTCATTAGGCTACACATAACTACATACTGGACACCTTCGTTCATATCGCTAACGCCGGTGTCATTAGGCTACACATAACTACATACAGGACACCCTCGTTCATATCGATAACGCCGGTGTCATAAGACTACACATAACTACATACAGGACACCCTCGTTCAAATCGCTAACGCCGGTGTCATTAGGCTACACATAACTACATACAGGACACCCTCGTTGATATCGTTAACGCCGGTGTCATTAGACTACACATAACTACATACTGGATACCCTCGTTCATATCGCTAACGCCGGTGTCATTAGACTACACATAACTACATACTGGTCACCCTCGTTGATATCGTTAACGCCGGTGTCATTAGACTACACATAACTACATACTGGACACCCTCGTTCATATCGCTAACGCCGGTGTCATTAGACTACATATAACTACATACTGGACACCCTCGTTCATATCGCTAACGCCGGTGTCATTAGACTACACATAACTACATACTGGACACCCTCGTTGATATCGTTAACGCCGGTGTCATTAGACTACACATAACTACATACAGGACACCTTCGTTTATATCGCTAACGCGGGTGTCATTAGACTACACATAACTACATACTGGACACCCTCGTTCATATCGCTAACGCCGGTGTCATTAGACTACACATAACGACATACAGGACACCCTCGTTCATATCGCTAACGCCGGTGTCATTAGACTACACATAACTACATAAGGACACCCTCGTTCATATCGCTAACGCGGGTTCCATTAGACTACACATAACTACATACAGGACACCCTCGTTCATATCGCTAACGCGGGTGTCATTAGGCTACACATAGCTACATACAGGGAACCCTCGTTCATATCTCTAACGCGGGTGTCATTAGACTACACATAACTACATACTGGTCACCCTCGTTCATATCGTTAACGCCGGTGTCATTAGACTACACATAACTACATACTGGACACCCTCGTTCATATCGCTAACGCCGGTGTCATTAGACATCATATAACTACATACAGGACACCCTCGTTCATATCGCTAACGCCGGTGTCATTAGACTACACATAACTACATACTGGACACCCTCGTTGATATCGTTAACGCCGGTGTCATTAGACTACACATAACTACATACAGGACACCCTCGTTGATATCGTTAACGCCGGTGTCATTAGACTACACATAACTACATACAGGACACCTTCGTTCAAATCGCTAACGCCGGTGTCATTAGACTACACATAACTACATACTGGACACCCTCGTTCATATCGCTAAAGCGTCTGTCATTAGACTACACATAACGACATACAGGACACCCTCGTTCATATCGCTAACGCCGGTGTCATTAGACAACACATAACTACATACAGGACACCCTCGTTCAAATCGCTAACGCGGGTGTCATTAGGCTACATATAACTACATACAGGACACCCTCGTTCATATCGTTAACGCCGGTGTCATTAGACTACACATAACTACATACTGGACACCCTCGTTCATATCGCTAACGCCGGTGTCATTAGACTACATATAACTACATACTGGTCACCCTCGTTGATATCGTTAACGCCGGTGTCATTAGACTACACATAACTACATACTGGACACCCTCGTTCATATCGCTAACGCCGGTGTCATTAGACTACATATAACTACATACTGGACACCCTCGTTCATATCGCTAACGCCGGTGTCATTAGACTACACATAACTACATACTGGACACCCTCGTTGATATCGTTAACGCCGGTGTCATTAGACTACACATAACTACATACAGGACACCTTCGTTTATATCGCTAACGCGGGTGTCATTAGACTACACATAACTACATACAGGACACCCTCGTTCATATCGCTAACGCCGGTGTCATAAGACTACACATAACTACATACTGGACACCCTCGTTCATATCGCTAACGCGTGTGTCATTAGACTACACATAACGACATACAGGACACCCTCGTTCATATCGCTAACGCGGGTGTCATTAGACTACACATAACTACATACAGGACACCCTCGTTCATATCGCTAACGCGGGTGTCATTAGGCTACACATAGCTACATACAGGGAACCCACGTTCATATCGCTAACGCGGGTTCCATTAGACTACACATAACTACATACAGGACACCCTCGTTCATATCGCTAACGCGGGTGTCATTAGACTACACATAGCTACATACAGGGAACCCTCGTTCATATCGCTAACGCGGGTGTCAATAAACTACACATAACTACATACTGGACACCCTCGTTCATATCGCTAACGCGGGTGTCATTAGGCTACACATAACTACATACAGGACACCCCCGTTCATATCGCTAACGCGGGTGTCATTAGGCTACACATAACTACATACAGGACACCCTCGTTCATATCGCTAACGCGGGTGTCATTGGACATAACTACATACAGGACACCCTCGTTCATATCGCTAACGCGGGTGTCATTAGGCTACACATAACTACATACAGGACACCCTCGTTCATAGCTCTAACGCCGGTGTCATTAGACTTATCAAAGTCCGTGTAGCCTAAATATAACTGAATTGTATATAACTTATTCATATACTGAATAAATAACTATTAATAATATAAATATAAACATGGAAGGGGTGGCATTTCAGTTGAAGGTGTGTCGACATTCGCGGTTATTGTAGCTGTTCACAGGTTCATAACAAAGCAACCCATCCACGAGATTCCCGTGAAAGGGGGCGTGGCATGAAAGGGGCACGAGGGGTGTAGCTGTTAAAATCAATAACCACACAATATGACGTCATCCCGTCAATGAGCCTCTTGACAAGATAGCAACCCGTTGATTTAGAAAGGTTTGGACCAAGAGAGGTAAGAAATGTTGAGCCTTTTTTGATTTATAACGTAAGAAATAGTCTACAAAATACATAATTATATTCAAATCCGACAAGGTATATTTGTTATACTGGAACGTGAATATCTTATTACTTTGAACGAACATATAGTATATTATTATCATGCTCTCTATGAATAATGTTCAGATTAAGTATGAATATTTCGTCTGTGACCAAAGACACCTAATCCATTGGCATGTTTCCATGTGTCCCGTGTTTGCTAGTATTGTTTACATTACATATATAAATATATCACTATCAAAGTATAGCTCTGGGGGTTTATTTGCCAGAGATATACAGTTATGTTTACAGCTTCACGGTATAAAGCTGACGATAGCGTTATAAAGGGGCACTGCTTTCTTTAAACCAATGCGTATAAATTATATAGAAATGAGGGTTTAGGTCTTTAAACCAATGCGTATAAATTATATAGAAATGAGGGTTTAGGTCTTTAAACCAATGCGTATAAATTATATAGAAATGAGAGTTTGGGTCATTACAATAACATTAAGGTGATCGGAATTTAATATCGGTTATATTTAGTCGAAATTTGATTATTTTTTTTTAAGAAGAAAAACGTGTGAGTGTTTTACAGTGAGTGTTATGATGTGTATAGACTGGTAACGGTGAGTGTTGTGATGTAAATAGACTGGACAACGGTCGCCTATATGTAAAGACATTATCATTTCCAGGAGTGGGGAATGTAGGTCCACATTGGCAAAATATTCATCACAGACTAGTGTCACAACGTCTATATACTAACACGTACAGAACTTAATGAATATCGATAACACTCAGTATTGTCTTTGCTATATAAAGTAACAATCAGTTTGCCTTGGATTTTACAACAAAAGGAGAATGTTCACTACAAAAGTTGATGCCCTGAAAGATTTTATTGTGTATGGCCCTCCTCCCACACGAGTTAGGGGTGTATTGACTGAACCATGGACGCACTGCAATAATCCATGACCAAGCGGCAAAACATCGATGACAAGTTAAAATTTCAATACTAAAATGACAAAAAATACTATTTATCATGTTCTGTTCCATCCGTGTTAATCCATAATAGACCTTGTTTGGAGAGACACGCGAAATTAAACAATGTAGGTAATTCTATACCGGACAATGAGCAGAGATACCCACAATCTGCTGAATATTGGACTTGTCGAATGCAATTTCTACGTTGTATTACGGTAAATTTGCTTAACAGTGAGTTTATGCTTCACGTCACATCGGCAGTATTTCAGCCATATCGTGACGATCATTTGCTTAACAAGCTTTCGCAATCCTTCTGCAGTAGCCGCAGATGCTTGTAGTAGAATAGTATAGCAATGGTGTTTTAACTATCACTATACTATTGCAACAGTAAACGTGTTCTCGATAGGCATTCTACATTGGTGCATTACTTACGGTATTATATCAGTAAATAACGTATGACATAAGCTAACAAGCAAACAAACAAAATGAAACAACAAAAATAAAATTTGAAACAGGCTTTCATGCTTTCATGCATTTGGTTGGTTGGTTGGTTTGTTGTTTAAAGCCACACTCAGCAATATTCCAGCTATATGACGAGTCTGGACCAGACAATCCAGTGGTTGATATCATGAGCATCGATCCACGCAATTGGGATCGATGACATGCTTGAACCAAGTCAGCGAGCCTGACCACCCGATCCCGTAAGTCGACAAGCATAGTTGCCTTTTACGGCAAGAATGGGTTGCTGAAGACTTATTCTACCCCGGATCTTCACGGGTCTCATGCATTTTGAACACACAGGGGGGAATTATACCTCGGAGTCTTTATTCCAAATGGCTTATTCATGGCAAACTGAGAAGCTATAGGCCCATAGTTAAACATAATTACAGGGTATGCGTGTTTGTTCTGACTTATAATACACGATACGTACAATACAATTTTTGGTAATAATGTAACATTTGAGGTTGACATAAGGATGCAAAACAAACTGATATTTGGATATATTTGGAATATATTTGTTTTTTAATTGAAGATAGAGTTTACACACACACATTACATGATACTCATTTTCTACAACATTAAGGTTAAAGGTGTTGTTAAACCTTTGAAATATGCCCGTCTAGATCTTTAAATCAAAATAACCTGCCCCGAATTGAGCTAGCGAGACCCGAATCTATTGTATTGTATTAGCGAGGCTTTCTTTTTTTCTTTCTTTTTTTTTATATAATAATAGATACTAGATATTCTTCGAGTATGAATTGTTCTTTGAAGAGAGGATAGATATATATACATGGGCTCTTTCTTAGTTTTTCTGTACACATTTGCTGAAAACAATTTATTTTATTTTTTAAAAAGGGACGACTTCCAGTCTGTAGTCCCACCTACGTAGAGTGTTAGTTAACTGCCTGGCCGGAAAGGTATGCACGGATGTTTGCTGGTGGCTAAAACTGAAACAAGCAACAAAAGACTTTTCGATGGCGATGTTTTTGATACGGGTATCATACGTGCAGTAGAGTTTGGGACCTTAAGTGTGCAACGTCTCGGCATAGCAACGTTTCGATAACGTTTGTAATTTTGGGATCAAATCCAATTTTTTATTGTATACTAGTTTTTGCCCGGCATTGTATGTAAAGATCTAATTAATAATTCATTCAATTAGCTGACACATCGGCGGATCCAGAAGGGTTGGGGTTGGGGGTGGGGGTTGTGGTTGGGGTGGATGGGTGAGGGATGGTTTAACCCCCACCCACCCAACCCCCCTTCCAACAATCAGTCACACCTTTTTTGAAAACGAAATGTAGTATGTTGTAGGCAGTAAAATTGTAAAATTATCTGAGATGCGATTTTAATGTTTTGGACGCCTCCCCTTTAAAAGTGCTGGATCCCCCGCCCTTGTAACATATTGAAGATTCCGGTGTAAAACAATGTTCACTCATTCATTCTAAAACGTTGGTCCTGATTTCTGACGCAAACAAAACGAAAGATCTCAAAACCGGAAGTGTGTTGAAACAGCCTCGCCCATGTTGTAACGTACGACCATAATTTGTCACATGAAAGGGTTTATCTCTCGACCATCGCCAGAAATAGCGCCGTTAAAGTGCGTCGCTTGTTGCAAGTTAGCTATCTAAAACGTGAACATGCATACAGCGAATACTTTGACTTTGACCTGGACGTAATAACAATGGAATCTGGTCTATACCGCCGACTAAGTTAGGTGTCGTGTGTCTCCCATTCTCGTGTTCCGAGGCAGGTTCACACGCCACGTTCGCTTTAACTCCGCTGTCTGGCTATTACGGTAGAACAAGCGGAAAAGGAATGATGTATTTTCGGTGTTCTGGTGAACGGAGTTAGTTAAAATTATCTTCGCATGTTTTTTTATGACGGAGTGGTTAAATGCTTTTTTAAGCACCATAGGCGGTGGGACACTCGGGTAGTGCATAGTGACACAGGGTGACGACCAGAAAGCTAGCTGTGCATGCATAGTGCCACAGGGTGACGACCAGTGAGCTAGATGTGCATGCATAGTGAAGATAGGGTGACGACCAGTGAGCTAGATGTGCATGCATAGTGACACAGGGTGACGACCAGTGAATTGGATGTGAATCCATAGTGACACAGGGTGACGACCAGTGAGCTAGCTGTGCATGCATAGTGACACAGGGTGACGACCAGTGAGCTAGCTGTGCATGCATAGTGACACAGGGAGACGACCAGTGAGCTAGATGTGCATGCATAGTGACACAGGGAGACGACCAGTGAGCTAGCTGTGCATGCATAGTGACACGGGGAGACGACCAGTGAGCTAGATGTGCATGCATAGTGACACGGGGTGACGACCAGTGAGCTAGATGTGCATGCATAGTGACACAGGGAGACGACCAGTGAGCTGGATGTGCATGCATAGTGACACAGGGTGACGACCAGTGACCTAGATGTGCATGCATAGTGACACAGGGTGACGACCAGTGAGCTAGATGTGCATGCATAGTGACACAGGGTGACGACCAGTGAGCTAGATGTGCATGCATAGTGACACGGGGTGACGACCAGTGAGCTGGATGTGCATGCATAGTGACACGGGGAGACGACCAGTGAGCTAGATGTGCATGCATAGTGACACAAGGTGACGACCAGTGAGCTAGCTGTGCATGCATAGTGACACAGGGTGACGACCAATGAGCTAGATGTGCATGCATAGTGACACAGGGTGACGACCAGTGAGCTGGATGTGCATGCATAGTGACACAGGGTGACGACCAGTGAGCTGGATGTGCATGCATAGTGACACAGGGTGACGACCAGTGAGCTAGCTGTGCATGCATAGTGACACAGGGTGACGACCAGTGAACTAGATGTGCATGCATAGTGACACATGGTGACGACCAGTGAGCTAGATATGCATGCATAGTGACACAGGGTGACGACCAGTGAGCTAGCTGTGCATGCATAGTGACACGGGGTGACGACCAGTGAGCTAGCTGTGCATGCATAGTGACACAGGGTGACGACCAGTGAGCTGGATGTGCATGCATAGTGACACAGGGTGACGACCAGTGAGCTGGCTGTGCATGCAAAGTGACACAGGGTGACGACCAGTGAGCTAGCTGTGCATGCATAGTGACACAGCGTGACGACCAGTGAGCTAGATGTGCATGCATAGCGACACAGGGTGACGACCAGTGAGCTGGATGTGCATGCATAGTGACACAGGGAGACGACCAGTGAGCTGGATGTGCATGCATAGTGACACAGCGTGACGACCAGTGAGCTGGATGTGCATGCATAGTGACACAGGGTTACGACCAGTGAGCTGGATGTGCATGCATAGTGACACAGGGTGACGACCAGTGAGCTAGCTGTGCATGCATAGTGACACAGGGTGACGACCAGTGAGCTGGATGTGCATGCGTAGTGACACAGGGTGACGACCAGTGAGCTGGATGTGCATGCATAGTGACACAGGGTGACGACCAGTGAGCTAGATGTGCATGCATAGTGACACAGGGTGACGACCAGTGAGCTAGCTGTGCATGCATAGTGACACAGGGTGACGACCAGTAAGCTGGCTGTGCATGCATAGTGACACAGGGTGACGACCAGTGAGCTAGATGTGCATGCATAGTGACACGGGGTGACGACCAGTGAGCTAGCTGTGCATGCATAGTGACACAGGGTGACGACCAGTGAGCTAGCTGTGCATGCATAGTGACACAGGGTGACGACCAGTGAGCTGGATGTGCATGCATAGTGACACAGGGTGACGACCAGTGAGCTGGATGTGCATGCATAGTGACATGGGTTACGACCAGTGAGCTAGCTGTGCATGCATAGTGACACAGGGTGACGACCAGTGAGCTAGATGTGCATGCATAGTGACACAGGGTGACGACCAGTGAGCTGGCTGTGCATGCATAGTGACACAGGGTGACGACCAGTGAGCTAGCTGTGCATGCATAGTGACACAGGGTGACGACCAGTGAGCTAGATGTGCATGCATAGTGACACAGGGTGACGACCAGTGAGCTGGCTGTGCATGCATAGTGACACAGGGTGACGACCAGTGAGCTGGCTGTGCATGCAAAGTGACACAAGGTGACGACCAGTGAGCTGGCTGTGCATGCATAGTGACACAGGGTGACGACCAGTGAGCTGGATGTGCATGCATAGTGACACAGGGTGACGACCAGTGAGCTAGATGTGCATGCATAGTGACACAGGGTGACGACCAGTGAGCTGGATGTGCATGCATAGTGACACAGGGTGACGACCAGTGAGCTGGCTGTGCATGCTGAGTGACACAGGGTGACGACCAGTGAGCTGGATGTGCATGCATAGTGACACAGGGTTACGACCAGTGAGCTGGATGTGCATGCATAGTGACACAGGGTGACGACCAGTGAGCTAGCTGTGCATGCATAGTGACACAGCGTGACGACCAGTGAGCTGGATGTGCATGCGTAGTGACACAGGGTGACGACCAGTGAGCTAGCTGTGCATGCATAGTGACACAGCGTGACGACCAGTGAGCTGGATGTGCATGCATAGTGACACAGGGTGACGACCAGTGAGCTGGATGTGCATGCATAGTGACACGGGGAGACGACCAGTGAGCTGGCTGTGCATGCATAGTGACACAGGGTGACGACCAGTGAGCTAGATGTGCATGCATAGTGACACAGCGTGACGACCAGTGAGCTGGATGTGCATGCGTAGTGACGCAGGGGCGACCAGCGAGCATACACAGTGAAGCTTGCGTTGTTTCACAATGTTGAAGGTTACTGAATTCAGTCGTTTGTCCATGGAGCTGGCACAGACGTCCATTACGTTCCTTGAGTGTGGCTATGAGTGTGAGGTCGAATCCCATATTCGCCTTGATTACGTGACAGGTTTGTCTGCACCACACCCTTGCTTGTGTGTTTCACTTAACAATTAACAATGAAATGTCTGAGACCTGAATCACTTCAGGCTTTAATTCCACATCAAGTTGACATGACGTGATAATTTGAAATACTGAGTCTGTTCAGAGCGGCGTTAAATCTAACTCGTTCACTCATTCATATTCATAGAAAGCTCTAAAGGCTACGACTGTCGTAAGTTTATACTACAATAATGACCGTACAGGAGTTATGGTAAATCGCAGAGCTAAGAATGCTGTGTGAGCCTCTTTCTGTACATTAGCTCTTACTTCATTTCGCATTTGTATCCATCCCCGTGTATCCAGGGTATTCCATCTCATATACATGTCTGAGACACTCGTGAGCACCATAAAGTCTGTAGGGGGGACTAGAAGATATGTGCACAATGTGTGAAGCCCACTTCTGACGCCTCCTGACAAAATAATGCTCCAATATTGATCAAATTATTAATATATTAAATATTAATGTAGCTTATATCCTAAAACTCGACCTACTCACTGCTGCAACCTATCAATTACAGCTTGGACCTCCAGATCCTAGTCCTCTCCTTCAGATCTACACTGCAGGGCAAAAGAAAGTACACACCCATTTTTGACGGAGATGTATTTGTCACGGGTATCATAGCGTTGTGGGGGGGGGGGGGGGGGGGGGGGGGGGGGGGGTCGGGTAGCCTAGTGGTTAAAGCGTTCGCTCGTCACGCCGAAGACCCGGGTTCGATTCCCGACATGGGTACAATGTGTGAAGCCCATTTCTGGTGTCCCCCGCCGTGATATTGCTGGAATATTGCTAAAAGCGGCGTAAAACCATACTCACTCACTCACTCGCTCACTCACTCACTCATAGCGTTGTGGACCTAAGTTTGCAGTGTTTCGGCGACTGTTCTGAGCGCATAACGTTTTGATAACGTTTATAGTGTATTGGTCAAATCCAGTTTTCAAGTGTTGACACTCCTTTCCCCGGCAGTTCAGATGAAATATTGCTGATGTGATCTTAAAGTTTAACTACCCAACTGACTCGCCAGTGACGAATGTATGCATGAACACTTTATGAAAACACAATATTGTTACACTACCAAAACGCTCAGTGTGAGGACTCTCTGTTTAACACATCATCCCGTGAAGACCCATTCTTTTGAGCGATTAGTTCGATTTCTTAATACCAAAGCATATAAGATGTTTGCAAAGCAAGCTGAAATATTGTTCAATATAAACATACAATGGAGGCCTAGCGTTCACCTAGTTTGCGTAGCTTGCAATAGCGGCTGTTCCAATTACCACTGCTAACATCCAGAATACAACATATTTATACCAGGCACACCAGCCTTTTAAAAAAATGGATTTGTGTTTGGAAGAACCTCATCCCGGATTTAATTACTTTTACAAATATTCAGAAACATTTTCAACAAAAAAACATCGTGCCTTAGAGCATTCTATAAATATTGATTAAATGCGCGATAAACTTGAACTAGGCGTTGGGTAGAATAAAATGTTTATTCGGAGATTTGCGTTTTAAAGAAGGTTGTTGACAGGACTGTTTGTTGCATATACACACAAACACCTGCTTTACCCCCAGATTGAGGAAACATCCAGGTGATCAAGTTTTTTTTATTACCATGACACATGTTAAAATATTGAAGCAATAGGACGACACTACAGCGTTAAAATTTCAATAAAATCATAAATAAAAGAGGAGAATTTATGTTCGCTCACTATCCCTGAGCAGCCTAACATTTTAAAAAATCACAGATCATGCCCTGTTAGTTATTTACCTTTTCACTGGCCGTGTAAACAGCCAAACTTAATGGCACGCTAATCATCAGTAAAATGTATTGGTGTACACCCTTCAAACAATGAATGAGATGAAAAGATGAGTTGGGATTTACGCCGCTTTTAGCAATATTCCAGCAATATCGGGGGTCGTGGGGGAGGGTGGGGTGGTGTGTGTGTGGGGGGTGTGGGGTGGGGGGGTGTGTGGGGTGGGGTGTGGGGGGGTGTGGGGGTGGGGTGGGGGGGGGGTGGGGGGGGGGGGGGGACAGAAATGGACATATTGTACCCGCATGTGGGGAATCGAAACGGGGCCACTCGTGTAAAAAAAATTAAAAGGGTCTGGTCTCATTAGGGTTAAACAAGAACAAATAGATAATGACATGTGAGGGAATAACACCAACTGATTCAGCGGAGATATTCCCTGTACGACAAAGAGGCCCGAGATGAGGCGGAGATATATTTATCTAACTATAGAGAGTTATCTATCACTGTGGCGTGGCGGTGCTACCTACCACATTGACAGTGACGGGTGACGCCCACGGTGGGTCCCCGGGCTATAGGCTTGGATTTTAATTTAAGTTTTATGAGTATTTAAACACACTCCGGAGCGTTTTACAAGAAGAAATAGCTTCGCCGGAGGTGAAGCATAATATTTATCAAGTGTGTCATAATTCCATTTAGTGGTAAACATTTTGCAAAAAAGTTGTTTGGACGGGCAAGAACTAATGATAATGAAACTTGTTAACACATTGACGTCGGTTATAAAATAAAATGCAAAGCTTTTATGTTTGATTTAATAGTTCCTGGAGTGGAGAATATGACAAGATGTCCGAAAAAAGTATTTTCTTTTAATTAAAAAAATATTCGTCCTCTCAAAAGACAACAATGTGAAAGGAGTTGATGAATAAGGGTGAAAGGAGCAAGTTGGGTGTTGCATCTTTTTGCTTTCGTGTTTTATATATAAGTTTTGTACAAGCCTAGCGTAGTTTGTTCTTTGATTTTGGCAACCATTATGAAATGCCTGAAAGAAAACATTTGTAAAAACGCAGTCTTTACGGTGCACAGTTCATATTATTATTGCACGAGTTCGACTGTCTAT